>NC_054479.1:63963302-64290837 GCF_017639515.1 Carcharodon carcharias
GCAGTGAGAGAGAGAGAGAGAGAGCAGGGCAGTGAGAGAGAGAGAGAGAGATAGAGCAGGGGAGTGAGACAGTGAGAGAGAGCAGCGCAGTGAGCAAGAGAGAGACAGAGCGCAGGGCAGTTAAAGAGAGATATCAGGGCAATGAGAGAGAGAGAGCAGGGCTGTGAGAGACACAGAGAGAGAGAGAGATAGCGCAGGGCCGTGAGAGAGTGAGATTGAGCAGCGCAGTGAGAGAAAGAGAGAGAGAGAGCACAGGGCAGTGAAAGAGAGAGATCAGGGCATTGAGAGAGAGAGAGAGAGCATGGCAGTGAGCTATAGAGAGCAGGGCAGTGAGTGAGACAGAGAGGGAGAGAGCCCAGGGCAGTGAGAGAGAGTGAGTAGTGCAGCGATAGAGAGAGAGCAGTGCAGTGAGAGAGAGAGAGAGCAGGGCAGTGAGAGAGAGAGAGAGAGAGATAGAGCAGGGCAGTTAGAGAGTGACAGAGAGCAGCGCAGTGAGAGAGAGAGAGAGAGAGAGCGCAGGGCATTTAAAGAGAGAGATCAGGGCAATGAGAGTGAGAGAGCAGGGCAGCGAGGGAGGGAGAGAGAGAGAGAGCAGGGCAGGGAGAGCGTGAGGGAAAGCAGGGCAGTGAGAGAGAGAGAGAGAGAGAGAGGAAGCGCAGGGCAGTGAAAGAGAGAGATCAGGGCAATGAGAGAGACAGAGAGAGCAGGGCAGTGAGAGATAGAGAGCAGGGCAGTGAAAGAGAGATCAGGGCAATGAGAAAGAGAGAGAGCAGGGCAGTGAGAGAGAGAGAGAGAGAGAGAGAGCAGGGCAGTGAGAGAGTGAGGGAGAGCAGCGCAGTGAGAGAGAGAGAGATAGAGAGAGAGAGAGCGTAGGGCAGTGAAAGAGAGAGATCAGGGCAATGAGAGAGAGAGAGCATGGCAGCGAGGGAGAGAGAGAGAGAGAGAGAGCAGGGCAGTGAGAGAGTGAGAGAGAGCAGGGCAGTGAGAGAGAGAGAGAGAGAAAGTGCAGGGCAGTGAAAGAGAGAGATCAGGGCAGTGAGAGAGAGTGAGCAAGGCAGCGAGAGAGAGAGAGTGAGAGAGCAGGGCAGTGAGAGAGAGAGAGCGCGAGAGATAGAGCAGAGCAGTGAGAGAATGAGAGAGAGCAGCGCAGTGAGAGAGAGAGAGCCGGGCAGTGAGAGAGAGAAGTAGGGCAGCGAGAGAGAGAGAGAGACGGGCAGTGAGAGAGAGAGAGAGCACAGGGTAGTGAGAGAGAGCAGGGCAGTGAGTGAGAGAGAGAGCCGGGCAGTGAGAGAGAGAGAGAGAGAAGGACAGTGAGAGAGAGAGAGAGAACAGGGCAGTGAAAGAGAGTGAGTAGGGCAATGAGAGAGAGCAGGGCAGTAATAGAGAGAGCGCAGGGCAGTGAGAGAGAGAGGGAGAGAGCGCAGGGCAGTGAGAGAGAGAAAGCGAGTAGGGCAGCGAGAGAGAGAGAACAGGGCAGTGTGAGAAGAGAGAGAGAAAGAGCAGGGCAGTGAGAGAGCACGGCAGTGAGAGAGAGAGAGCAGGACAGTGAGAGAGAGAGAGAAAGCAGGGCAGTGAGAGAGAGTAGTGTAGCGAGAGAGAGAGCGAAAGAGAGAGAAGGGCAGTGAGAGAGAAAGAGAGAGCACAGGGTAGTGAGAGAGAGCAGGGCAGTGAGAGAGAGAGCAGGGCAGTGAGAGAGAGAGAGCAGGGCAGTGAGAGAGAGAGAGAGCAGGGCAGTGAGAGAGAGAGAGAGCAGGGCAGTGAGAGAGAGCAAGAGAGAGCACAGGGCAGTGAGAGGGAGAAAGAGAGCAAGGCAGTGAGAGAGAGAGAGAGCCAGGCAGCGAGAGAGAGAGAAAGCAGGGCAGTGAGAGAGAGAGAGAGAGCAGTGCAGTGAGAGAGGGAGAGCAAGGCGGTGAGAGAGGTAGAGAGTGCAGGACAGTGAGAGAGAGCAGGGCAGTGAGAGAGTGAGCAGGGCAGTGAGAGTGGGAGAAAGAGCAGGGCAGTGAGAGAGAGAGAGAGCAGGGCAATGAGAATGAGAGAGAGAAGAGAAGCAAGGCAGTTAGAGAGAGAGAGAGAGAGCTGGGCAGCGAGAGAGAGAGAAAGCATGTCAGTGAGATAGAGAGAGAGAGAGACAGGGGGGCAGTGAGAGATAGAGAGCAGTGCAGTGAGAGAGTGAGAGAGAGCAGGGCAGTGAGAGAGAGAGAGAAAGAGAGTGAGAGCACACGGCAGTGAAAGAGAGAGATCAGGGCAATGAGAGAGAGAGAGAGAGCAGGGCAGTGAGAGATAGAGAGCAGGGCAGTGAGAGAGAGGGAAAGAGCTGAGCAGTAAGAGAGAGAGAGAGAGGGCAGTGAGAGAGAGAGAGAGAGAGCAGGGCAGTGAAAGAGAGATCAGGGCAACGAGTGAGAGAGAGAGAGCAGGCCAGTAAGAGAGAGAGAGAGAGCAGGGCAGTGAGAGAGAGAGAGAAAGAGAGTGAGAGCACAGGGCAGTGAAAGGGAGAGATCAGGGCAATGAGAGAGAGAGAGAGAGCAGGGCAGTGAAAGAGAGATCAGGGCAACGAGTGAGAGAGAGAGAGCAGGCCAGTAAGAGAGAGAGAGAGAGCAGGGCAGTGAGAGAGAGAGAGAAAGAGAGTGAGAGCACAGGGCAGTGAAAGAGAGAGATCAGGGCAATGAGAGAGAGAGAGAGAGCAGGGCAGTGAGAGATAGAGAGCAGGGCAGTGAGAGAGAGGGAAAGAGCTGGGCAGTAAGAGAGAGAGAGAGAGGGCAGTGAGAGAGAGAGAGAGCAGGGCAGTGAAAGAGATATCAGGGCAACGAGAGAGAGAGAGAGCAGGGCAGTGAGAGAGAGAGAGAGAGAGAGCAGGGCAGTGAGAGAGTGAGAGAGAGATAGAGCAGGGGAGTGAGACAGTGAGAGAGAGCAGCGCAGTGAGCAAGAGAGAGACAGAGCGCAGGGCAGTTAAAGAGAGATATCAGGGCAATGAGAGAGAGAGAGCAGGGCTGTGAGAGACACAAAGAGAGAGAGAGATAGCGCAGGGCCGTGAGAGAGTGAGATTGAGCAGCGCAGTGAGAGAAAGAGAGAGAGAGAGCACAGGGCAGTGAAAGAGAGAGATCAGGGCATTGAGAGAGAGAGAGAGAGCATGGCAGTGAGCTATAGAGAGCAGGGCAGTGAGAGAGACAGAGAGGGAGAGAGCCCAGGGCAGTGAGAGAGAGTGAGTAGTGCAGCGATAGAGAGAGAGCAGTGCAGTGAGAGAGAGAGAGAGCAGGGCAGTGAGAGAGAGAGAGAGAGAGATAGAGCAGGGCAGTTAGAGAGTGACAGAGAGCAGCGCAGTGAGAGAGAGAGAGAGAGAGAGCGCAGGGCATTTAAAGAGAGAGATCAGGGCAATGAGAGTGAGAGAGCAGGGCAGCGAGGGAGGGAGAGAGAGAGAGAGCAGGGCAGGGAGAGCGTGAGGGAAAGCAGGGCAGTGAGAGAGAGAGAGAGAGAGAGGAAGCGCAGGGCAGTGAAAGAGAGAGATCAGGGCAATGAGAAAGAGAGAGAGAGCAGGGCAGTGAGAGAGAGAGAGAGAGCAGGGCAGTGAGAGAGAGAGAGCAGGGCAGTGAGAGAGAGAGAGAGAGAGATAGAGCAGGGGAGTGAGACAGTGAGAGAGAGCAGCGCAGTGAGCGAGAGAGAGAGAGAGCGCAGGGCAGTTAAAGAGAGATATCAGGGCAATGAGAGAGAGAGAGCAGGGCAGTGAGAGACACAGAGAGAGAGAGAGATAGCGCAGGGCCGTGAGAGAGTGAGATTGAGCAGCGCAGTGAGAGAAAGAGAGAGAGAGAGCACAGGGCAGTGAAAGAGAGAGATCAGGGCATTGAGAGAGAGAGAGAGAGCATGGCAGTGAGCTATAGAGAGCAGGGCAGTGAGTGAGACAGAGAGGGAGAGAGCGCAGGGCAGTGAGAGAGAGTGAGTAGTGCAGCGATAGAGAGAGAGCAGTGCAGTGAGAGAGAGAGAGAGAGCAGGGCAGTGAGAGAGAGAGAGAGAGATAGAGCAGGGCAGTTAGAGAGTGACAGAGAGCAGCGCAGTGAGAGAGAGAGGGAAAGAGAGCGCAGGGCATTTAAAGAGAGAGATCAGGGCAATGAGAGTGAGAGAGCAGGGCAGCGAGGGAGGGAGAGAGAGAGAGAGAGCAGGGCAGGGAGAGCGTGAGGGAAAGCAGGGCAGTGAGAGAGAGAGAGAGAGAGGAAGCGCAGGGCAGTGAAAGAGACAGATCAGGGCAATGAGAGAGAGAGAGAGAGCAGGGCAGTGAGAGATAGAGAGCAGGGCAGTGAGAGAGAGAGAGAAAGAGAGTGAGAGCACACGGCAGTGAAAGAGAGAGATCAGGGCAATGAGAGAGACAGAGAGAGCAGGGCAGTGAGAGATAGAGAGCAGGGCAGTGAAAGAGAGATCAGGGCAATGAGAAAGAGAGAGAGCAGGGCAGTGAGAGAGAGAGAGAGAGAGAGAGAGCAGGGCAGTCAGAGAGTGAGGGAGAGCAGCGCAGTGAGAGAGAGAGAGAGATAGAGAGAGAGAGAGCGTAGGGCAGTTAAAGAGAGAGATCAGGGCAATGAGAGAGAGAGAGCAGGGCAGCGAGGGAGAGAGAGAGAGAGAGAGCAGGGCAGTGAGAGAGTGAGAGAGAGTAGGGCAGTGAGAGAGAGAGAGAGAGAAAGTGCAGGGCAGTGAAAGAGAGAGATCAGGGCAATGAGAGAGAGAGAGCAAGGCAGCGAGAGAGAGAGAGTGAGAGAGCAGGGCAGTGAGAGAGAGAGAGAGAGAGCGAGAGATAGAGCAGAGCAGTGAGAGAATGAGAGAGAGCAGCGCAGTGAGAGAGAGAGAGCCGGGCAGTGGGAGAGAGAAGTAGGGCAGCGAGAGAGAGAGAGAGAGAGAGAGAAGGGCAGTGAGAGAGAGAGAGAGCACAGGGTAGTGAGAGAGAGCAGGGCACTGAGAGAGAGAGAGAGCCGGGCAGTGAGAGAGAGAGAGAGCAGGACAGTGAGAGAGAGAGAGAGAGCAGGGCAGTGAAAGAGAGAGAGCAGGGCAATGAGAGAGAGCAGGGCAGTAAGAGAGAGAGCGCAGGGCAGTGAGAGAGAGAGAGAGAGGGTGAGAGCGCAGGGCAGTGAGAGAGAGAAAGCGAGTAGGGCAGCGAGAGAGAGAGAACAGGGCAGTGTGAGAAGAGAGAGAGAAAGAGCAGGGCAGTCAGAGAGCACGGCAGTGAGAGAGAGAGAGCAGGACAGTGAGAGAGAGAGAGCAGGGCAGCGAGAGAGAGAGAGAAAGCAGGGCAGTGAGAGAGAGTAGGGCAGTGAGAGAGAGAGCGAAAGAGACAGAAGGGCAGTGAGAGAGAAAGAGAGAGCACAAGGTAGTGAGAAAGAGCAGGGCAGTGAGAGAGAGCAGGGCAGTGAGAGAGAGAGAGCAGGGCAGTGAGAGAGAGAGAGAGAGCAGGGCAGTGAGAGAGAGCGAGAGAGAGCACAGGGCAGTGAGAGGGAGAAAGAGAGCAAGGCAGTGAGAGAGAGAGAGAGAGCCAGGCAGCAAGAGAGAGAGAAAGCAGGGCAGTGAGAGAGAGAGAGCAGTGCAGTGAGAGAGGGAGAGCAAGGCGGTGAGAGAGCTAGAGAGTGCAGGACAGTGAGAGAGAGCAGGGCTGTGAGAGAGTGAGCAGGGCAGTGAGAGATAGAGAGCAGGACAGTGAGAGAGAGAGAGAGAGCAGGGCAGTGAGAGAGAGAGAGAGAGAGAGCAGGGCAGTGAGAGAGAGAGAGAGAGAGATAGAGCAGGGGAGTGAGAGAGTGAGAGAGAGCAGCGCAGTGAGCGAGAGAGAGAGAGAGCGCAGGGCAGTTAAAGAGAGATATCAGGGCAATGAGAGAGAGAGAGCAGGGCAGTGAGAGACACAGAGAGAGAGAGAGATAGCGCAGGGCCGTGAGAGAGTGAGATTGAGCAGCGCAGTGAGAGAAAGAGAGAGAGAGAGCACAGGGCAGTGAAAGAGAGAGATCAGGGCATTGAGAGAGAGAGAGAGAGCATGGCAGTGAGCTATAGAGAGCAGGGCAGTGAGTGAGACAGAGAGGGAGAGAGCGCAGGGCAGTGAGAGAGAGTGAGTAGTGCAGCGATAGAGAGAGAGCAGTGCAGTGAGAGAGAGAGAGAGAGCAGGGCAGTGAGAGAGAGAGAGAGAGATAGAGCAGGGCAGTTAGAGAGTGACAGAGAGCAGCGCAGTGAGAGAGAGAGGGAGAGAGAGCGCAGGGCATTTAAAGAGAGAGATCAGGGCAATGAGAGTGAGAGAGCAGGGCAGCGAGGGAGGGAGAGAGAGAGAGAGAGCAGGGCAGGGAGAGCGTGAGGGAAAGCAGGGCAGTGAGAGAGAGAGAGAGAGAGGAAGCGCAGGGCAGTGAAAGAGACAGATCAGGGCAATGAGAGAGAGAGAGAGAGCAGGGCAGTGAGAGATAGAGAGCAGGGCAGTGAAAGAGAGATCAGGGCAATGAGAAGAAGAGAGAGCAAGGCAGTGAGAGAGAGAGAGAGAGAGAGAGCAGGGCAGTGAGAGAGTGAGGGAGAGCAGCGCAGTGAGAGAGAGAGAGAGAGATAGAGAGAGAGAGATCGTAGGGCAGTTAAAGAGAGAGAGCAGGGCAATGAGAATGAGAGAGAGAAGAGAAGCAAGGCAGTTAGAGAGAGAGAGAGAGGGCAGTGAGAGAGAGAGAGAGCAGGGCAGTGAAAGAGAGATCAGGGCAACGAGAGAGAGAGAGAGCAAGGCAGTGAGAGAGAGAGAGAGAGAGCAGGGCAGTGAGAGAGAGAGAGAGAGATAGAGCAGGGGAGTGAGACAGTGAGAGAGAACAGCGCAGTGAGCAAGAGAGAGACAGAGCGCAGGGCAGTTAAAGAGAGATATCAGGGCAATGAGAGAGAGAGAGCAGGGCTGTGAGAGACACAGAGAGAGAGAGAGATAGAGCAGGGCAGTTAGAGAGTGACAGAGAGCAGCGCAGTGAGAGAGAGAGAGAGAGAGAGCGCAGGGCATTTAAAGAGAGAGATCAGGGCAATGAGAGTGAGAGAGCAGGGCAGCGAGGGAGGGAGAGAGAGAGAGAGCAGGGCAGGGAGAGCGTGAGGGAAAGCAGGGCAGTGAGAGAGAGAGAGAGAGAGAGAGAGGAAGCGCAGGGCAGTGAAAGAGAGAGATCAGGGCAATGAGAAAGAGAGAGAGAGCAGGGCAGTGAGAGAGAGAGAGAGAGCAGGGCAGTGAGAGAGAGAGAGAGAGAGAGCAGGGCAGTGAGAGAGAGAGAGAGAGAGAGATAGAGCAGGGGAGTGAGAGAGTGAGAGAGAGCAGCGCAGTGAGCGAGAGAGAGAGAGAGCGCAGGGCAGTTAAAGAGAGATATCAGGGCAATGAGAGAGAGAGAGCAGGGCAGTGAGAGACACAGAGAGAGAGAGAGATAGCGCAGGGCCATGAGAGAGTGAGATTGAGCAGCGCAGTGAGAGAAAGAGAGAGAGAGAGCACAGGGCAGTGAAAGAGAGAGATCAGGGCATTGAGAGAGAGAGAGAGAGCATGGCAGTGAGCTATAGAGAGCAGGGCAGTGAGTGAGACAGAGAGGGAGAGAGCGCAGGGCAGTGAGAGAGAGTGAGTAGTGCAGCGATAGAGAGAGAGCAGTGCAGTGAGAGAGAGAGAGAGAGCAGGGCAGTGAGAGAGAGAGAGATAGAGCAGGGCAGTTAGAGAGTGACAGAGAGCAGCGCAGTGAGAGAGAGAGGGAGAGAGAGCGCAGGGCATTTAAAGAGAGAGATCAGGGCAATGAGAGTGAGAGAGCAGGGCAGCGAGGGAGGGAGAGAGAGAGAGAGAGCAGGGCAGGGAGAGCGTGAGGGAAAGCAGGGCAGTGAGAGAGAGAGAGAGAGAGGAAGCGCAGGGCAGTGAAAGAGACAGATCAGGGCAATGAGAGAGAGAGAGAGAGCAGGGCAGTGAGAGAGAGAGAGAGAGAGAGCAGGGCAGTGAGAGAGTGAGGGAGAGCAGCGCAGTGAGAGAGAGAGAGAGAGATAGAGAGAGAGAGAGCGTAGGGCAGTTAAAGAGAGAGAGCAGGGCAATGAGAATGAGAGAGAGAAGAGAAGCAAGGCAGTTAGAGAGAGAGAGAGAGAGAGTGAGAGAGAGAGAGAGCAGGGCAGTGAAAGAGAGATCAGGGCAACGAGAGAGAGAGAGAGCAAGGCAGTGAGAGAGAGAGAGAGAGAGCAGGGCAGTGAGAGAGAGAGAGAGAGATAGAGCAGGGGAGTGAGACAGTGAGAGAGAGCAGCGCAGTGAGCAAGAGAGAGACAGAGCGCAGGGCAGTTAAAGAGAGATATCAGGGCAATGAGAGAGAGAGAGCAGGGCTGTGAGAGACACAGAGAGAGAGAGAGATAGCGCAGGGCCGTGAGAGAGTGAGATTGAGCAGCGCAGTGAGAGAAAGAGAGAGAGAGAGCACAGGGCAGTGAAAGAGAGAGATCAGGGCATTGAGAGAGAGAGAGAGAGCATGGCAGTGAGCTATAGAGAGCAGGGCAGTGAGTGAGACAGAGAGGGAGAGAGCCCAGGGCAGTGAGAGAGAGTGAGTAGTGCAGCGATAGAGAGAGAGCAGTGCAGTGAGAGAGAGAGAGAGCAGGGCAGTGAGAGAGAGAGAGAGAGAGATAGAGCAGGGCAGTTAGAGAGTGACAGAGAGCAGCGCAGTGAGAGAGAGAGAGAGAGAGAGAGCGCAGGGCATTTAAAGAGAGAGATCAGGGCAATGAGAGTGAGAGAGCAGGGCAGCGAGGGAGGGAGAGAGAGAGAGAGCAGGGCAGGGAGAGCGTGAGGGAAAGCAGGGCAGTGAGAGAGAGAGAGAGAGAGAGAGGAAGCGCAGGGCAGTGAAAGAGAGAGATCAGGGCAATGAGAGAGACAGAGAGAGCAGGGCAGTGAGAGATAGAGAGCAGGGCAGTGAAAGAGAGATCAGGGCAATGAGAAAGAGAGAGAGCAGGGCAGTGAGAGAGAGAGAGAGAGAGAGAGAGCAGGGCAGTGAGAGAGTGAGGGAGAGCAGCACAGTGAGAGGGAGAGAGATAGAGAGAGAGAGAGCGTAGGGCAGTTAAAGAGAGAGATCAGGGCAATGAGAGAGAGAGAGCATGGCAGCGAGGGAGAGAGAGAGAGAGAGCAGGGCAGTGAGAGAGTGAGAGAGAGCAGGGCAGTGAGAGAGAGAGAGAGAGAAAGTGCAGGGCAGTGAAAGAGAGAGATCAGGGCAGTGAGAGAGAGTGAGCAAGGCAGCGAGAGAGAGAGAGTGAGAGAGCAGGGCAGTGAGAGAGAGAGAGCGCGAGAGATAGAGCAGAGCAGTGAGAGAATGAGAGAGAGCAGCGCAGTGAGAGAGAGAGAGCCGGGCAGTGAGAGAGAGAAGTAGGGCAGCGAGAGAGAGAGAGAGACGGGCAGTGAGAGAGAGAGAGAGCACAGGGTAGTGAGAGAGAGCAGGGCAGTGAGTGAGAGAGAGAGCCGGGCAGTGAGAGAGAGAGAGAGAGAAGGACAGTGAGAGAGAGAGAGAGAACAGGGCAGTGAAAGAGAGTGAGTAGGGCAATGAGAGAGAGCAGGGCAGTAAGAGAGAGAGCGCAGGGCAGTGAGAGAGAGAGAGGGAGAGAGCGCAGGGCAGTGAGAGAGAGAAAGCGAGTAGGGCAGCGAGAGAGAGAGAACAGGGCAGTGTGAGAAGAGAGAGAGAAAGAGCAGGGCAGTGAGAGAGCACGGCAGTGAGAGAGAGAGAGCAGGACAGTGAGAGAGAGAGAGCAGGGCAGCGAGAGAGAGAGAGAAAGCAGGGCAGTGAGAGAGAGTAGGGTAGCGAGAGAGAGAGCGAAAGAGAGAGAAGGGCAGTGAGAGAGAAAGAGAGAGCACAGGGTAGTGAGAGAGAGCAGGGCAGTGAGAGAGAGAGCAGGGCAGTGAGAGAGAGAGAGCAGGGCAGTGAGAGAGAGAGAGAGCAGGGCAGTGAGAGAGAGAGAGAGCAGGGCAGTGAGAGAGAGCAAGAGAGAGCACAGGGCAGTGAGAGGGAGAAAGAGAGCAAGGCAGTGAGAGAGAGAGAGAGCCAGGCAGCGAGAGAGAGAGAAAGCAGGGCAGTGAGAGAGAGAGAGAGAGCAGTGAAGTGAGAGAGAGAGAGAGAGATAGAGCAGGGCAGTTAGAGAGTGACAGAGAGCAGCGCAGTGAGAGAGAGAGGGAGAGAGAGCGCAGGGCATTTAAAGAGAGAGATCAGGGCAATGAGAGTGAGAGAGCAGGGCAGCGAGGGAGGGAGAGAGAGAGAGAGCAGGGCAGGGAGAGCGTGAGGGAAAGCAGGGCAGTGAGAGAGAGAGAGAGAGAGGAAGCGCAGGGCAGTGAAAGAGACAGATCAGGGCAATGAGAGAGAGAGAGAGAGCAGGGCAGTGAGAGATAGAGAGCAGGGCAGTGAAAGAGAGATCAGGGCAATGAGAAGAAGAGAGAGCAAGGCAGTGAGAGAGAGAGAGAGAGAGAGCAGGGCAGTGAGAGAGTGAGGGAGAGCAGCGCAGTGAGAGAGAGAGAGAGAGATAGAGAGAGAGAGAGCGTAGGGCAGTTAAAGAGAGAGAGCAGGGCAATGAGAATGAGAGAGAGAAGAGAAGCAAGGCAGTTAGAGAGAGAGAGAGAGGGCAGTGAGAGAGAGAGAGAGCAGGGCAGTGAAAGAGAGATCAGGGCAACGAGAGAGAGAGAGAGCAAGGCAGTGAGAGAGAGAGAGAGAGCAGGGCAGTGAGAGAGAGAGAGAGAGATAGAGCAGGGGAGTGAGACAGTGAGAGAGAGCAGCGCAGTGAGCAAGAGAGAGACAGAGCGCAGGGCAGTTAAAGAGAGATATCAGGGCAATGAGAGAGAGAGAGCAGGGCTGTGAGAGACACAGAGAGAGAGAGAGATAGCGCAGGGCCGTGAGAGAGTGAGATTGAGCAGCGCAGTGAGAGAAAGAGAGAGAGAGAGCACAGGGCAGTGAAAGAGAGAGATCAGGGCATTGAGAGAGAGAGAGAGAGCATGGCAGTGAGCTATAGAGAGCAGGGCAGTGAGTGAGACAGAGAGGGAGAGAGCCCAGGGCAGTGAGAGAGAGTGAGTAGTGCAGCGATAGAGAGAGAGCAGTGCAGTGAGAGAGAGAGAGAGAGCAGGGCAGTGAGAGAGAGAGAGAGAGAGATAGAGCAGGGCAGTTAGAGAGTGACAGAGAGCAGCGCAGTGAGAGAGAGAGAGAGAGAGAGAGCGCAGGGCATTTAAAGAGAGAGATCAGGGCAATGAGAGTGAGAGAGCAGGGCAGCGAGGGAGGGAGAGAGAGAGAGAGCAGGGCAGGGAGAGCGTGAGGGAAAGCAGGGCAGTGAGAGAGAGAGAGAGAGAGAGAGAGGAAGCGCAGGGCAGTGAAAGAGAGAGATCAGGGCAATGAGAGAGACAGAGAGAGCAGGGCAGTGAGAGATAGAGAGCAGGGCAGTGAAAGAGAGATCAGGGCAATGAGAAAGAGAGAGAGCAGGGCAGTGAGAGAGAGAGAGAGAGAGAGAGAGCAGGGCAGTGAGAGAGTGAGGGAGAGCAGCGCAGTGAGAGAGAGAGAGATAGAGAGAGAGAGAGCGTAGGGCAGTTAAAGAGAGAGATCAGGGCAATGAGAGAGAGAGAGCATGGCAGCGAGGGAGAGAGAGAGAGAGAGAGAGCAGGGCAGTGAGAGAGTGAGAGAGAGCAGGGCAGTGAGAGAGAGAGAGAGAGAAAGTGCAGGGCAGTGAAAGAGAGAGATCAGGGCAGTGAGAGAGAGTGAGCAAGGCAGCGAGAGAGAGAGAGTGAGAGAGCAGGGCAGTGAGAGAGAGAGAGCGCGAGAGATAGAGCAGAGCAGTGAGAGAATGAGAGAGAGCAGCGCAGTGAGAGAGAGAGAGCCGGGCAGTGAGAGAGAGAAGTAGGGCAGCGAGAGAGAGAGAGAGACGGGCAGTGAGAGAGAGAGAGAGCACAGGGTAGTGAGAGAGAGCAGGGCAGTGAGTGAGAGAGAGAGCCGGGCAGTGAGAGAGAGAGAGAGAGAAGGACAGTGAGAGAGAGAGAGAGAACAGGGCAGTGAAAGAGAGTGAGTAGGGCAATGAGAGAGAGCAGGGCAGTAAGAGAGAGAGCGCAGGGCAGTGAGAGAGAGAGAGGGAGAGAGCGCAGGGCAGTGAGAGAGAGAAAGCGAGTAGGGCAGCGAGAGAGAGAGAACAGGGCAGTGTGAGAAGAGAGAGAGAAAGAGCAGGGCAGTGAGAGAGCACGGCAGTGAGAGAGAGAGAGCAGGACAGTGAGAGAGAGAGAGCAGGGCAGCGAGAGAGAGAGAGAAAGCAGGGCAGTGAGAGAGAGTAGGGTAGCGAGAGAGAGAGCGAAAGAGAGAGAAGGGCAGTGAGAGAGAAAGAGAGAGCACAGGGTAGTGAGAGAGAGCAGGGCAGTGAGAGAGAGAGCAGGGCAGTGAGAGAGAGAGAGCAGGGCAGTGAGAGAGAGAGAGAGCAGGGCAGTGAGAGAGAGAGAGAGCAGGGCAGTGAGAGAGAGCAAGAGAGAGCACAGGGCAGTGAGAGGGAGAAAGAGAGCAAGACAGTGAGAGAGAGAGAGAGCCAGGCAGCGAGAGAGAGAGAAAGCAGGGCAGTGAGAGAGAGAGAGAGAGCAGTGAAGTGAGAGAGGGAGAGCAAGGCGGTGAGAGAGGTAGAGAGTGCAGGACAGTGAGAGAGAGCAGGGCAGTGAGAGAGTGAGCAGGGCAGTGAGAGTGGGAGAAAGAGCAGGGCAGTGAGAGAGAGAGAGAGCAGGGCAATGAGAATGAGAGAGAGAAGAGAAGCAAGGCAGTTAGAGAGAGAGAGAGAGAGCTGGGCAGCGAGAGAGAGAGAAAGCATGTCAGTGAGATAGAGAGAGAGAGAGAGAGAGGGGGGCAGTGAGAGATAGAGAGCAGGGCAGTGAGAGAGTGAGAGAGAGCAGGGCAGTGAGAGAGAGAGAGAAAGAGAGTGAGAGCACACGGCAGTGAAAGAGAGAGATCAGGGCAATGAGAGAGAGAGAGAGAGCAGGGCAGTGAGAGATAGAGAGCAGGGCAGTGAGAGAGAGGGAAAGAGCTGAGCAGTAAGAGAGAGAGAGAGAGGGCAGTGAGAGAGAGAGAGAGAGAGCAGGGCAGTGAAAGAGAGATCAGGGCAACGAGTGAGAGAGAGAGAGCAGGCCAGTAAGAGAGAGAGAGAGAGCAGGGCAGTGAGAGAGAGAGAGAAAGAGAGTGAGAGCACAGGGCAGTGAAAGAGAGAGATCAGGGCAATGAGAGAGAGAGAGAGAGCAGGGCAGTGAAAGAGAGATCAGGGCAACGAGTGAGAGAGAGAGAGCAGGCCAGTAAGAGAGAGAGAGAGAGCAGGGCAGTGAGAGAGAGAGAGAAAGAGAGTGAGAGCACAGGGCAGTGAAAGAGAGAGATCAGGGCAATGAGAGAGAGAGAGAGAGCAGGGCAGTGAGAGATAGAGAGCAGGGCAGTGAGAGAGAGGGAAAGAGCTGGGCAGTAAGAGAGAGAGAGAGAGGGCAGTGAGAGAGAGAGAGAGCAGGGCAGTGAAAGAGATATCAGGGCAATGAGAGAGAGAGAGAGCAGGGCAGTGAGAGAGAGAGAGAGAGAGAGCAGGGCAGTGAGAGTGTGAGAGAGAGATAGAGCAGGGGAGTGAGACAGTGAGAGAGAGCAGCGCAGTGAGCAAGAGAGAGACAGAGCGCAGGGCAGTTAAAGAGAGATATCAGGGCAATGAGAGAGAGAGAGCAGGGCTGTGAGAGACACAGAGAGAGAGAGAGATAGCGCAGGGCCGTGAGAGAGTGAGATTGAGCAGCGCAGTGAGAGAAAGAGAGAGAGAGAGCACAGGGCAGTGAAAGAGAGAGATCAGGGCATTGAGAGAGAGAGAGAGAGCATGGCAGTGAGCTATAGAGAGCAGGGCAGTGAGTGAGACAGAGAGGGAGAGAGCACAGGGCAGTGAGAGAGAGAGAGAGAGAGATAGAGCAGGGCAGTTAGAGAGTGACAGAGAGCAGCGCAGTGAGAGAGAGAGAGAGAGAGAGAGCGCAGGGCATTTAAAGAGAGAGATCAGGGCAATGAGAGTGAGAGAGCAGGGCATCGAGGGAGGGAGAGAGAGAGAGAGCAGGGCAGGGAGAGCGTGAGGGAAAGCAGGGCAGTGAGAGAGAGAGAGAGAGAGAGAGAGGAAGCGCAGGGCAGTGAAAGAGAGAGATCAGGGCAATGAGAGAGACAGAGAGAGCAGGGCAGTGAGAGATAGAGAGCAGGGCAGTGAAAGAGAGATCAGGGCAATGAGAAAGAGAGAGAGCAGGGCAGTGAGAGAGAGAGAGAGAGAGAGCAGGGCAGTCAGAGAGTGAGGGAGAGCAGCGCAGTGAGAGAGAGAGAGAGATAGAGAGAGAGAGAGCGTAGGGCAGTTAAAGAGAGAGATCAGGGCAATGAGAAAGAGAGAGAGAGCAGGGCAGTGAGAGAGAGAGAGAGAGCAAGGCAGTGAGAGAGAGAGAGAGAGAGAGCAGGGCAGTGAGAGAGAGAGAGAGAGAGAGCAGGGGAGTGAGAGAATGAGAGAGAGCAGCGCAGTGAGAGAGAGAGAGCCGGGCAGTGGGAGAGAGAAGTAGGGCAGCGAGAGAGAGAGAGAGAGAGAGAGAGAGAGAAGGGCAGTGAGAGAGAGAGAGAGCACAGGGTAGTGAGAGAGAGCAGGGCACTGAGAGAGAGAGAGAGCCGGGCAGTGAGAGAGAGAGAGAGCAGGACAGTGAGAGAGAGAGAGAGAGCAGGGCAGTGAAAGAGAGAGAGCAGGGCAATGAGAGAGACAGAGAGAGCAGGGCAGTGAGAGATAGAGAGCAGGGCAGTGAAAGAGAGATCAGGGCAATGAGAAAGAGAGAGAGCAGGGCAGTGAGAGAGAGAGAGAGAGAGAGAGCAGGGCAGTCAGAGAGTGAGGGAGAGCAGCGCAGTGAGAGAGAGAGAGAGATAGAGAGAGAGAGAGCGTAGGGCAGTTAAAGAGAGAGATCAGGGCAATGAGAGAGAGAGAGCAGGGCAGCGAGGGAGAGAGAGAGAGAGAGAGCAGGGCAGTGAGAGAGTGAGAGAGAGTAGGGCAGTGAGAGAGAGAGAGAGAGAAAGTGCAGGGCAGTGAAAGAGAGAGATCAGGGCAATGAGAGAGAGAGAGCAAGGCAGCGAGAGAGACAGAGTGAGAGAGCAGGGCAGTGAGAGAGAGAGAGAGAGCGAGAGATAGAGCAGAGCAGTGAGAGAATGAGAGAGAGCAGTGCAGTGAGAGAGAGAGAGCCGGGCAGTGGGAGAGAGAAGGGCAGCGAGAGAGAGAGAGAGAGAGAGAGAGAGAGAGAGAAGGGCAGTGAGAGAGAGAGAGAGCACAGGGTAGTGAGAGAGAGCAGGGCACTGAGAGAGAGAGAGAGCCGGGCAGTGAGAGAGAGAGAGAGCAGGACAGTGAGAGAGAGAGAGAGAGCAGGGCAGTGAAAGAGAGAGAGCAGGGCAATGAGAGAGAGCAGGGCAGTAAGAGAGAGAGCGCAGGGCAGTGAGAGAGAGAGAGAGAGGGTGAGAGCGCAGGGCAGTGAGAGAGAGAAAGCGAGTAGGACAGCGAGAGAGAGAGAACAGGGCAGTGTGAGAAGAGAGAGAGAAAGAGCAGGGCAGTCAGAGAGCACGGCAGTGAGAGAGAGAGAGCAGGACAGTGAGAGAGAGAGAGCAGGGCAGCGAGAGAGAGAGAGAAAGCAGGGCAGTGAGAGAGAGTAGGGCAGTGAGAGAGAGAGCGAAAGAGACAGAAGGGCAGTGAGAGAGAAAGAGAGAGCACAAGGTAGTGAGAAAGAGCAGGGCAGTGAGAGAGAGCAGGGCAGTGAGAGAGAGAGAGCAGGGCAGTGAGAGAGAGAGAGAGAGCAGGGCAGTGAGAGAGAGCGAGAGAGAGCACAGGGCAGTGAGAGGGAGAAAGAGAGCAAGGCAGTGAGAGAGAGAGAGAGAGCCAGGCAGCAAGAGAGAGAGAAAGCAGGGCAGTGAGAGAGAGAGAGCAGTGCAGTGAGAGAGGGAGAGCAAGGCGGTGAGAGAGCTAGAGAGTGCAGGACAGTGAGAGAGAGCAGGGCTGTGAGAGAGTGAGCAGGGCAGTGAGAGATAGAGAGCAGGACAGTGAGAGAGAGAGAGAGAGCAGGGCAGTGAGAGAGAGAGAGAGAGAGAGCAGGGCAGTGAGAGAGAGAGAGAGAGAGATAGAGCAGGGGAGTGAGAGAGTGAGAGAGAGCAGCGCAGTGAGCGAGAGAGAGAGAGAGCGCAGGGCAGTTAAAGAGAGATATCAGGGCAATGAGAGAGAGAGAGCAGGGCAGTGAGAGACACAGAGAGAGAGAGAGATAGCGCAGGGCCGTGAGAGAGTGAGATTGAGCAGCGCAGTGAGAGAAAGAGAGAGAGAGAGCACAGGGCAGTGAGAGAGAGAGATCAGGGCATTGAGAGAGAGAGAGAGAGCATGGCAGTGAGCTATAGAGAGCAGGGCAGTGAGTGAGACAGAGAGGGAGAGAGCGCAGGGCAGTGAGAGAGAGTGAGTAGTGCAGCGATAGAGAGAGAGCAGTGCAGTGAGAGAGAGAGAGAGAGCAGGGCAGTGAGAGAGAGAGAGAGAGATAGAGCAGGGCAGTTAGAGAGTGACAGAGAGCAGGGCAGTGAGAGATAGAGAGCAGGGCAGTGAGAGAGAGGGAAAGAGCTGGGCAGTAAGAGAGAGAGAGAGAGAGGGGGCAGTGAGAGAGAGAGAGAGAGATAGAGCAGGGCAGTTAGAGAGTGACAGAGAGCAGCGCAGTGAGAGAGAGAGAGAGAGAGAGCGCAGGGCATTTAAAGAGAGAGATCAGGGCAATGAGAGTGAGAGAGCAGGGCAGCGAGGGAGGGAGAGAGAGAGAGAGCAGGGCAGGGAGAGCGTGAGGGAAAGCAGGGCAGTGAGAGAGAGAGAGAGAGGAAGCGCAGGGCAGTGAAAGAGAGAGATCAGGGCAATGAGAAAGAGAGAGAGAGCAGGGCAGTGAGAGAGAGAGAGAGAGCAGGGCAGTGAGAGAGAGAGAGAGAGAGCAGGGCAGTGAGAGAGAGAGAGAGAGAGATAGAGCAGGGGAGTGAGAGAGTGAGAGAGAGCAGCGCAGTGAGCAAGAGAGAGACAGAGCGCAGGGCAGTTAAAGAGAGATATCAGGGCAATGAGAGAGAGAGAGCAGGGCAGTGAGAGACACAGAGAGAGAGAGAGAGATAGCGCAGGGCCGTGAGAGAGTGAGATTGAGCAGCGCAGTGAGAGAAAGAGAGAGAGAGAGCACAGGGCAGTGAAAGAGAGAGATCAGGGCATTGAGAGAGAGAGAGAGAGCATGGCAGTGAGCTATAGAGAGCAGGGCAGTGAGTGAGACAGAGAGGGAGAGAGCGCAGGGCAGTGAGAGAGAGTGAGTAGTGCAGCGATAGAGAGAGAGCAGTGCAGTGAGAGAGAGAGAGAGAGCAGGGCAGTGAGAGAGAGAGAGAGAGATAGAGCAGGGCAGTTAGAGAGTGACAGAGAGCAGCGCAGTGAGAGAGAGAGGGAGAGAGAGCGCAGGGCATTTAAAGAGAGAGATCAGGGCAATGAGAGTGAGAGAGCAGGGCAGCGAGGGAGGGAGAGAGAGAGAGAGAGCAGGGCAGGGAGAGCGTGAGGGAAAGCAGGGCAGTGAGAGAGAGAGAGAGAGAGGAAGCGCAGGGCAGTGAAAGAGACAGATCAGGGCAATGAGAGAGAGAGAGAGCAGGGCAGTGAGAGATAGAGAGCAGGGCAGTGAAAGAGAGATCAGGGCAATGAGAAGAAGAGAGAGCAAGGCAGTGAGAGAGAGAGAGAGAGAGAGAGCAGGGCAGTGAGAGAGTGAGGGAGAGCAGCGCAGTGAGAGAGAGAGAGAGAGATAGAGAGAGAGAGAGCGTAGGGCAGTTAAAGAGAGAGAGCAGGGCAATGAGAATGAGAGAGAGAAGAGAAGCAAGGCAGTTAGAGAGAGAGAGAGAGGGCAGTGAGAGAGAGAGAGAGCAGGGCAGTGAAAGAGAGATCAGGGCAACGAGAGAGAGAGAGAGCAAGGCAGTGAGAGAGAGAGAGAGAGAGCAGGGCAGTGAGAGAGAGAGAGAGAGATAGAGCAGGGGAGTGAGACAGTGAGAGAGAGCAGCGCAGTGAGCAAGAGAGAGACAGAGCGCAGGGCAGTTAAAGAGAGATATCAGGGCAATGAGAGAGAGAGAGCAGGGCTGTGAGAGACACAGAGAGAGAGAGAGATAGCGCAGGGCCGTGAGAGAGTGAGATTGAGCAGCGCAGTGAGAGAAAGAGAGAGAGAGAGCACAGGGCAGTGAAAGAGAGAGATCAGGGCATTGAGAGAGAGAGAGAGAGCATGGCAGTGAGCTATAGAGAGCAGGGCAGTGAGTGAGACAGAGAGGGAGAGAGCCCAGGGCAGTGAGAGAGAGTGAGTAGTGCAGCGATAGAGAGAGAGCAGTGCAGTGAGAGAGAGAGAGAGCAGGGCAGTGAGAGAGAGAGAGAGAGAGATAGAGCAGGGCAGTTAGAGAGTGACAGAGAGCAGCGCAGTGAGAGAGAGAGAGAGAGAGAGAGCGCAGGGCATTTAAAGAGAGAGATCAGGGCAATGAGAGTGAGAGAGCAGGGCAGCGAGGGAGGGAGAGAGAGAGAGAGCAGGGCAGGGAGAGCGTGAGGGAAAGCAGGGCAGTGAGAGAGAGAGAGAGAGAGAGAGGAAGCGCAGGGCAGTGAAAGAGAGAGATCAGGGCAATGAGAAAGAGAGAGAGAGCAGGGCAGTGAGAGAGAGAGAGCAAGGCAGTGAGAGAGAGAGAGAGAGAGAGCAGGGCAGTGAGAGAGAGAGAGAGAGAGAGCAGGGGAGTGAGAGAATGAGAGAGAGCAGCGCAGTGAGAGAGAGAGAGCCGGGCAGTGGGAGAGAGAAGTAGGGCAGCGAGAGAGAGAGAGAGAGAGAGAGAGAGAGAAGCGCAGTGAGAGAGAGAGAGAGCACAGGGTAGTGAGAGAGAGCAGGGCACTGAGAGAGAGAGAGAGCCGGGCAGTGAGAGAGAGAGAGAGCAGGACAGTGAGAGAGAGAGAGCAGGGCAGTGAAAGAGAGAGAGCAGGGCAATGAGAGAGAGCAGGGCAGTAAGAGAGGGAGCGCAGGGCAGTGAGAGAGAGAGAGAGAGGGTGAGAGCGCAGGGCAGTGAGAGAGAGAAAGCGAGTAGGGCAGCGAGAGAGAGAGAACAGGGCAGTGTGAGAAGAGAGAGAGAAAGAGCAGGGCAGTCAGAGAGCACGGCAGTGAGAGAGAGAGAGCAGGACAGTGAGAGAGAGAGAGCAGGGCAGCGAGAGAGAGAGAGAAAGCAGGGCAGTGAGAGAGAGTAGGGCAGTGAGAGAGAGAGCGAAAGAGACAGAAGGGCAGTGAGAGAGAAAGAGAGAGCACAAGGTAGTGAGAAAGAGCAGGGCAGTGAGAGAGAGCAGGGCAGTGAGAGAGAGAGAGCAGGGCAGTGAGAGAGAGAGAGAGAGCAGGGCAGTGAGAGAGAGCGAGAGAGAGCACAGGGCAGTGAGAGGGAGAAAGAGAGCAAGGCAGTGAGAGAGAGAGAGAGAGCCAGGCAGCAAGAGAGAGAGAAAGCAGGGCAGTGAGAGAGAGAGAGCAGTGCAGTGAGAGAGGGAGAGCAAGGCGGTGAGAGAGCTAGAGAGTGCAGGACAGTGAGAGAGAGCAGGGCTGTGAGAGAGTGAGCAGGGCAGTGAGAGATAGAGAGCAGGACAGTGAGAGAGAGAGAGAGAGCAGGGCAGTGAGAGAGAGAGAGAGAGAGAGAGCAGGGCAGTGAGAGAGAGAGAGAGAGAGATAGAGCAGGGGAGTGAGAGAGTGAGAGAGAGCAGCGCAGTGAGCGAGAGAGAGAGAGAGCGCAGGGCAGTTAAAGAGAGATATCAGGGCAATGAGAGAGAGAGAGCAGGGCAGTGAGAGACACAGAGAGAGAGAGAGATAGCGCAGGGCCGTGAGAGAGTGAGATTGAGCAGCGCAGTGAGAGAAAGAGAGAGAGAGAGCACAGGGCAGTGAAAGAGAGAGATCAGGGCATTGAGAGAGAGAGAGAGAGCATGGCAGTGAGCTATAGAGAGCAGGGCAGTGAGTGAGACAGAGAGGGAGAGAGCGCAGGGCAGTGAGAGAGAGTGAGTAGTGCAGCAATAGAGAGAGAGCAGTGCAGTGAGAGAGAGAGAGAGAGCAGGGCAGTGAGAGAGAGAGAGAGAGATAGAGCAGGGCAGTTAGAGAGTGACAGAGAGCAGGGCAGTGAGAGATAGAGAGCAGGGCAGTGAGAGAGAGGGAAAGAGCTGGGCAGTAAGAGAGAGAGAGAGAGAGGGGGCAGTGAGAGAGAGAGAGAGAGATAGAGCAGGGCAGTTAGAGAGTGACAGAGAGCAGCGCAGTGAGAGAGAGAGAGAGAGAGAGCGCAGGGCATTTAAAGAGAGAGATCAGGGCAATGAGAGTGAGAGAGCAGGGCAGCGAGGGAGGGAGAGAGAGAGAGAGCAGGGCAGGGAGAGCGTGAGGGAAAGCAGGGCAGTGAGAGAGAGAGAGAGAGAGAGAGGAAGCGCAGGGCAGTGAAAGAGAGAGATCAGGGCAATGAGAAAGAGAGAGAGAGCAGGGCAGTGAGAGAGAGAGAGAGAGCAGGGCAGTGAGAGAGAGAGAGAGAGAGAGCAGGGCAGTGAGAGAGAGAGAGAGAGAGATAGAGCAGGGGAATGAGAGAGTGAGAGAGAGCAGCGCAGTGAGCGAGAGAGAGAGAGAGCGCAGGGCAGTTACTGAGAGATATCAGGGCAATGAGAGAGAGAGAGCAGGGCAGTGAGAGACACAGAGAGAGAGAGAGATAGCGCAGGGCCGTGAGAGAGTGAGATTGAGCAGCGCAGTGAGAGAAAGAGAGAGAGAGAGCACAGGGCAGTGAAAGAGAGAGATCAGGGCATTGAGAGAGAGAGAGAGAGCATGGCAGTGAGCTATAGAGAGCAGGGCAGTGAGTGAGACAGAGAGGGAGAGAGCGCAGGGCAGTGAGAGAGAGTGAGTAGTGCAGCGATAGAGAGAGAGCAGTGCAGTGAGAGAGAGAGAGAGAGCAGGGCAGTGAGAGAGAGAGAGAGAGATAGAGCAGGGCAGTTAGAGAGTGACAGAGAGCAGCGCAGTGAGAGAGAGAGGGAGAGAGAGCGCAGGGCATTTAAAGAGAGAGATCAGGGCAATGAGAGTGAGAGAGCAGGGCAGCGAGGGAGGGAGAGAGAGAGAGAGAGCAGGGCAGGGAGAGCGTGAGGGAAAGCAGGGCAGTGAGAGAGAGAGAGAGAGAGGAAGCGCAGGGCAGTGAAAGAGACAGATCAGGGCAATGAGAGAGAGAGAGAGAGCAGGGCAGTGAGAGATAGAGAGCAGGGCAGTGAAAGAGAGATCAGGTCAATGAGAAGAAGAGAGAGCAAGGCAGTGAGAGAGAGAGAGAGAGAGAGCAGGGCAGTGAGAGAGTGAGGGAGAGCAGCGCAGTGAGAGAGAGAGAGAGAGATAGAGAGAGAGAGAGCGTAGGGCAGTTAAAGAGAGAGAGCAGGGCAATGAGAATGAGAGAGAGAAGAGAAGCAAGGCAGTTAGAGAGAGAGAGAGAGGGCAGTGAGAGAGAGAGAGAGCAGGGCAGTGAAAGAGAGATCAGGGCAACGAGAGAGAGAGAGAGCAAGGCAGTGAGAGAGAGAGAGAGAGAGCAGGGCAGTGAGAGAGAGAGAGAGAGATAGAGCAGGGGAGTGAGACAGTGAGAGAGAGCAGCGCAGTGAGCAAGAGAGAGACAGAGCGCAGGGCAGTTAAAGAGAGATATCAGGGCAATGAGAGAGAGAGAGCAGGGCTGTGAGAGACACAGAGAGAGAGAGAGATAGCGCAGGGCCGTGAGAGAGTGAGATTGAGCAGCGCAGTGAGAGAAAGAGAGAGAGAGAGCACAGGGCAGTGAAAGAGAGAGATCAGGGCATTGAGAGAGAGAGAGAGAGCAAGGCAGTGAGCTATAGAGAGCAGGGCAGTGAGTGAGACAGAGAGGGAGAGAGCCCAGGGCAGTGAGAGAGAGTGAGTAGTGCAGCGATAGAGAGAGAGCAGTGCAGTGAGAGAGAGAGAGAGCAGGGCAGTGAGAGAGAGAGAGAGAGAGATAGAGCAGGGCAGTTAGAGAGTGACAGAGAGCAGCGCAGTGAGAGAGAGAGAGAGAGAGAGCGCAGGGCATTTAAAGAGAGAGATCAGGGCAATGAGAGTGAGAGAGCAGGGCAGCGAGGGAGGGAGAGAGAGAGAGAGCAGGGCAGGGAGAGCGTGAGGGAAAGCAGGGCAGTGAGAGAGAGAGAGAGAGAGGAAGCGCAGGGCAGTGAAAGAGAGAGATCAGGGCAATGAGAGAGACAGAGAGAGCAGGGCAGTGAGAGATAGAGAGCAGGGCAGTGAAAGAGAGATCAGGGCAATGAGAAAGAGAGAGAGCAGGGCAGTGAGAGAGTGAGGGAGAGCAGCGCAGTGAGAGAGAGAGAGATAGAGAGAGAGAGAGCGTAGGGCAGTTAAAGAGAGAGATCAGGGCAATGAGAGAGAGAGAGCATGGCAGCGAGGGAGAGAGAGAGAGAGAGAGAGCAGGGCAGTGAGAGAGTGAGAGAGAGCAGGGCAGTGAGAGAGAGAGAGAGAGAAAGTGCAGGGCAGTGAAAGAGAGAGATCAGGGCAGTGAGAGAGAGTGAGCAAGGCAGCGAGAGAGAGAGAGTGAGAGAGCAGGGCAGTGAGAGAGAGAGAGCGCGAGAGATAGAGCAGCGCAGTGAGAGAATGAGAGAGAGCAGCGCAGTGAGAGAGAGAGAGCCGGGCAGTGAGAGAGAGAAGTAGGGCAGCGAGAGAGAGAGAGAGACAGGCAGTGAGAGAGAGAGAGAGCACAGGGTAGTGAGAGAGAGCAGGGCAGTGAGTGAGAGAGAGAGCCGGGCAGTGAGAGAGAGAGAGAGAGAAGGACAGTGAGAGAGAGAGAGAGAGCAGGGCAGTGAAAGAGAGTGAGTAGGGCAATGAGAGAGAGCAGGGCAGTAAGAGAGAGAGCGCAGGGCAGTGAGAGAGAGAGAGGGAGAGAGCGCAGGGCAGTGAGAGAGAGAAAGCGAGTAGGGCAGCGAGAGAGAGAGAACAGGGCAGTGTGAGAAGAGAGAGAGAAAGAGCAGGGCAGTGAGAGAGCACGGCAGTGAGAGAGAGAGAGCAGGACAGTGAGAGAGAGAGAGCAGGGCAGCGAGAGAGAGAGAGAAAGCAGGGCAGTGAGAGAGTGTAGGGTAGCGAGAGAGAGAGCGAAAGAGAGAGAAGGGCAGTGAGAGAGAAAGAGAGAGCACAGGGTAGTGAGAGAGAGCAGGGCAGTGAGAGAGAGAGCAGGGCAGTGAGAGAGAGAGAGCAGGGCAGTGAGAGAGAGAGAGAGCAGGGCAGTGAGAGAGAGAGAGAGCAGGGCAGTGAGAGAGAGCAAGAGAGAGCACAGGGCAGTGAGAGGGAGAAAGAGAGCAAGGCAGTGAGAGAGAGAGAGAGCCAGGCAGCGAGAGAGAGAGAAAGCAGGGCAGTGAGAGAGAGAGAGAGAGCAGTGCAGTGAGAGAGGGAGAGCAAGGCGGTGAGAGAGGTAGAGAGTGCAGGACAGTGAGAGAGAGCAGGGCAGTGAGAGAGTGAGCAGGGCAGTGAGAGTGGGAGAAAGAGCAGGGCAGTGAGAGAGAGAGAGAGCAGGGCAATGAGAATGAGAGAGAGAAGAGAAGCAAGGCAGTTAGAGAGAGAGAGAGAGAGCTGGGCAGCGAGAGAGAGAGAAAGCATGTCAGTGAGATAGAGAGAGAGAGAGAGAGAGGGGGGCAGTGAGAGATAGAGAGCAGGGCAGTGAGAGAGTGAGAGAGAGCAGGGCAGTGAGAGAGAGAGAGAAAGAGAGTGAGAGCACACGGCAGTGAAAGAGAGAGATCAGGGCAATGAGAGAGAGAGAGAGAGCAGGGCAGTGAGAGATAGAGAGCAGGGCAATGAGAGAGAGGGAAAGAGCTGAGCAGTAAGAGAGAGAGAGAGAGGGCAGTGAGAGAGAGAGAGAGAGAGCAGGGCAGTGAAAGAGAGATCAGGGCAACGAGTGAGAGAGAGAGAGCAGGCCAGTAAGAGAGAGAGAGAGAGCAGGGCAGTGAGAGAGAGAGAGAGAGAAAGCACTGGGCAGTGAAGGAGAGAGATCAGGGCAATGAGAGAGAGAGAGAGCAGGGCAGTGAGTGAGAGAGAGAGATCTGGGCAGTAAGAGAGAGAGAGAGAGGGCAGTGAGAGAAAGAGAGAGAGAGCAGGGCAGTGAAAGAGAGATCAGGGCAATGAGAGAGAGAGAGAGCAGGGCAGTGAGAGATAGAGAGCAGGGCAGTGAGAGAGAGGGAAAGAGCTGGGCAGTAAGAGAGAGAGAGAGGGCAGTGAGAGAGAGAGAGAGAGCAGGGCAGTGAGAGAGAGAGATAGAGATAGAGCAGGGGAGTGAGAGAGTGAGAGAGAGCAGCGCAGTGAGCGAGAGAGAGAGAGAGCAGGGCAGTGAGAAAGAGAGAGAGCAGGGCAGTGAGAGAGAGAGAGAGAGCAGGGCAGTGAGAGAGAGAGAGTAGGGCAGCGAGAGAGAGAGAGAGAGAGAGAGAGAAGGGCAGTGAGAGAGAGAGAGAGCACAGGATAGTGAGAGAGAGCAGGGCAGTGAGAGAGAGAGAGCCGGGCAGTGAGAGAGAGAGAGAGCAGGACAGTGAGAGAGAGAGAGAGAGCAGGGCAGTGAGAGAGAGAGAGTAGGGCAGCGAGAGAGAGAGAGAGAGAGAGAGAGAGAAGGGCAGTGAGAGAGAGAGAGCACAGGGTAGTGAGAGAGAGCAGGGCAGTGAAATAGAGAGAGCAGGGCAATGAGAGAGAGCTGGGCAGTAAGAGAGAGAGCGCAGGGCAGTGAGAGAGAGAGAGGGAGAGAGATAGAGTAGGGCAGCGAGAGAGTAAGAGAGAGCAGCGCAGTGAGCGAGAGAGAGACAGAGCGCAGGGCAGTTAAAGAGAGATATCATGGCAATGAGAGAGAGAGAGCAGGGCAGTGAGAGACACAGAGAGAGAGAGAGATAGCGCAGGGCCGTGAGAGAGTGAGATTGAGCAGCGCAGTGAGAGAAAGAGAGAGAGAGAGCACAGGGCAGTGAAAGAGAGAGATCAGGGCATTGAGAGAGAGAGAGAGAGCATGGCAGTGAGCTATAGAGAGCAGGGCAGTGAGTGAGACAGAGAGGGAGAGAGCGCAGGGCAGTGAGAGAGAGTGAGTAGTGCAGCGATAGAGAGAGAGCAGGGCAGTGAGAGAGTGAGAGAGAGCAGGGCAGTGAGAGAGAGAGAGAGAGAGAAAGCACAGGGCAGTGAAAGAGAGAGATCAGGGCAATGAGAGAGAGAGATAGAGCATGGCATTGAGCTATAGAGAGCAGAGCAGTGAGTGAGACAGAGAGGGAGAGAGCGCAGGGCAGTGAGTGAGAGCGAGTAGTGCAGCGGTAGAGAGAGAACAGTGCAGTGAGAGAGAGAGAGAACAGGGCAGTGAGAGAGAGAGAGAGATAGAGCAGGGCAGTTAGAGAGTGACAGAGAGCAGCGCAGTGAGAGAGAGAGAGAGAGCGCAGGGCAGTGAGAGAGTGAGAGAAAGAGAGTGAGAGCACAGGGCAGTGAAAGAGAGAGATCAGGGCAATGAGAGAGAGCAGGGCAGTGCGAGATAGAGAGCAGGGTAGTGAGTGAGAGAGAGAGATCTGGGCAGTAAGAGAGAGAGAGAGGGCAGTGTGAGAGAGAGAGAGAGAGAGAGCAGGGCAGTGAAAGAGAGATCAGGGCAATGAGAGAGAGAGAGAGACAGAAGGGCAGTAAGAGAGAGAGAGAGAGAAAGCACAGGGCAGTGAAGGAGAGAGATCAGGGCAATGAGAGAGAGAGAGAGCAGGGCAGTGAGTGAGAGAGAGAGATCTGGGCAGTAAGAGAGAGAAGAGAGGGCAGTGAGAGAAAGAGAGAGAGAGCAGGTCAGTGAAAGAGAGATCAGGGCAATGAGAGAGAGAGAGAGAGCAGGGCAGTGAGAGATAGAGAGCAGGGCAGTGAGAGAGAGGGAAATAGCTGGGCAGTAAGAGAGAGAGAGAGGGGGGGCAGTGAGAGAGAGAGAGAGAGAGCAAGGCAGTGAAAGAGAGATCAGGGCAATGAGAGAGAGAGAGAGAGCAGGGCAGTGAGAGATAGAGAGCAGGGCAGTGAGAGAGAGGGAAAGAGCTGGGCAGTAAGAGAGAGAGAGAGAGAGGGGGCAGTGAGAGAGAGAGAGAGAGAGCAGGGCAGTGAGAGAGAGAGAGAGAGAGCAGGGCAGTGAGAGAGAGAGATAGAGCAGGGGAGTGAGAGATTGAGAGAGAGCAGCGCAGTGAGCGAGAGAGAGAGAGAGCGCAGGGCAGTTAAAGAGAGAGATCAGGGCAATGAGAGAGAGAGAGCAGGGCAGTGAGAGACACAGAGAGAGAGAGATAGCGCAGGGCAGTAAGAGAGTGAGAGAGAGCAGCACAGTGAGAGAAAGAGAGAGAGAGAGCACAGGGCAGTGAAAGAGAGAGATCAGGGCATTGAGAGAGAGAGAGAGCAGGGCAGTGAGTGAGAGAGAGAGATCTGGGCAGTAAGAGAGAGAGAGAGAGGGCAGTGAGAGAAAGAGAGAGAGAGCAGGTCAGTGAAAGAGAGATCAGGGCAATGAGAGAGAGAGAGAGAGCAGGGCAGTGAGAGATAGAGAGCAGGGCAGTGAGAGAGAGGGAAAGAGCTGGGCAGTAAGAGAGACAGAGAGAGGGGGCAGTGAGAGAGGGAGAGAGAGAGCAGGGCAGTGAGAGAGAGAGAGAGAGCAGGGCAGTGAGAGAGAGAGATAGAGCAGGGGAGTGAGAGATTGAGAGAGAGCAGCGCAGTGAGCGAGAGAGAGAGAGAGCGCAGGGCAGTTAAAGAGAGAGATCAGGGCAATGAGAGAGAGAGAGCAGGGCAGTGAGAGACACAGAGAGAGAGAGATAGCGCAGGGCAGTAAGAGAGTGAGAGAGAGCAGCGCAGTGAGAGAAAGAGAGAGAGAGAGCACAGGGCAGTGAAAGAGAGAGATCAGGGCATTGAGAGAGAGAGAGAGAGAGCATGGCAGTGAGAGATAGAGAGCAGGGCAGTGAGTGAGACAGAGAGGGAGAGAGCGCAGGGCAGTGAGAGAGAGCGAGTAGTGCAGCGATAGAGAGAGAGCAGTGCAGTGAGAGAGAGAGAGAGAGATAGAGCAGCGCAGTGAGAGAGTGACAGAGAGCAGCGCAGTGAGAGAGAGAGAGAGAGCAGGGCAGTGAGAGAGAGAGAAAGCACAGGGCAGTGAAAGAGAGAGATCAGGGCAATGAGAGAGAGAGATAGAGCATGGCATTGAGCTATAGAGAGCAGAGCAGTGAGTGAGACAGAGAGGGAGAGAGCGCAGGGCAGTGAGTGAGAGCGAGTAGTGCAGCGGTAGAGAGAGAGCAGTGCAGTGAGAGAGCGAGAGAACAGGGCGGTGAGAGAGAGAGAGAGAGAGAGCAGGGCAGTTAGAGAGTGACAGAGAGCAGCGCAGTGAGAGAGAGAGAGAGAGCGCAGGGCAGTGAGAGAGTGAGAGAAAGAGAGTGAGAGCACAGGGCAGTGAAAGAGAGAGATCAGGGCAATGAGAGAGAGCAGGCCAGTGAGAGATAGAGAGCAGGGCAGTGAGTGAGAGAGAGAGATCTGGGCAGTAAGAGAGAGAGAGAGAGGGCAGTGAGAGAGAGAGAGAGAGAGCAGGGCAGTGAAAGAGAGAGAGAGAGAGATAGAGCAGGGGAGTGAGAGAGTGAGAGAGAGCAGCGCAGTGAGCGAGAGAGAGAGAGAGCGCAGGGCAGTTAAAGAGAGATATCAGGGCAATGAGAGAGAGAGAGCAGGGCAGTGAGAGACACAGAGAGAGAGAGAGATAGCGCAGGGCCGTGAGAGAGTGAGATTGAGCAGCGCAGTGAGAGAAAGAGAAAGAGAGAGCACAGGGCAGTGAAAGAGAGAGATCAGGGCATTGAGAGAGAGAGAGAGAGCATGGCAGTGAGCTATAGAGAGCAGGGCAGTGAGTGAGACAGAGAGGGAGAGAGCGCAGGGCAGTGAGAGAGAGTGAGTAGTGCAGCGATAGAGAGAGAGCAGTGCAGTGAGAGAGAGAGAGAGAGCAGGGCAGTGAGAGAGAGAGAGAGAGATAGAGCAGGGCAGTTAGAGAGTGACAGAGAGCAGGGCAGTGAGAGATAGAGAGCAGGGCAGTGAGAGAGAGGGAAAGAGCTGGGCAGTAAGAGAGAGAGAGAGAGAGGGGGCAGTGAGAGAGAGAGAGAGAGAGCAGGGCAGTGAAAGAGAGATCAGGGCAATGAGAGAGAGAGAGCAGGGCAGTGAGAGAGAGAGAGAGAGAGCAGGGCAGTGAGAGAGAGAGATAGAGCAGGGGAGTGAGAGATTGAGAGAGAGCAGCGCAGTGAGCGAGAGAGAGAGAGAGCGCAGGGCAGTTAAAGAGAGAGATCAGGGCAATGAGAGAGAGAGAGCAGGGCTGTGAGAGACACAGAGAGAGAGAGATAGCGCAGGGCAGTAAGAGAGTGAGAGAGAGCAGCGCAGTGAGAGAAAGAGAGAGAGAGAGCACAGGGCAGTGAAAGAGAGAGATCAGGGCATTGAGAGAGAGAGAGAGAGAGCATGGCAGTGAGAGATAGAGAGCAGGGCAGTGAGTGAGACAGAGAGGTAGAGAGCGCAGGGCAGTGAGAGAGAGCGAGTAGTGCAGCGATAGAGAGAGAGCAGTGCAGTGAGAGAGAGAGAGAGAGATAGAGCAGCACAGTGAGAGAGTGACAGAGAGCAGCGCAGTGAGAGAGAGAGAGAGAGAGAGCACAGGGCAGTTAAAGAGAGAGATCAGGGCAATGAGAGTGAGAGAGCAGGGCAGCGAGGGAGAGAGAGAGAGAGAGAGAGCAGGTCAGTGAGAGCGTGAGAGAAAGCAGGGCAGAGAGAGAGAGAGAGAGAGAGGAAGCACAGGGCAGTGAAAGAGAGAGATCAGGGCAATGAGAGAAAGAGATAGAGCATGGCATTGAGCTATAGAGAGCAGGGCAGTGAGTGAGACAGAGAGGGAGAGAGCGCAGGGCAGTGAGTGAGAGCGAGTAGTGCAGCGGTAGAGAGAGAGCAGTGCAGTGAGAGAGAGAGAGAACAGGGCAGTGAGAGAGAGAGAGAGAGATAGAGCAGGGCAGTTAGAGAGTGACAGAGAGCAGCGCAGTGAGAGAGAGAGAGAGAGAGCGCAGGGCAGTGAGAGAGTGAGAGAAAGAGAGTGAGAGCACAGGGCAGTGAAAGAGAGAGATCAGGGCAATGAGAGAGAGAGAGCAGGGCAGTGAGAGATAGAGAGCAGGGCAGTGAGTGAGAGAGAGAGATCTGGGCAGTAAGAGAGAGAGAGAGAGGGCAGTGAGAGAGAGAGAGAGAGAGCAGGGCAGTGAAAGAGAGATCAGGGCAACGAGAGAGAGAGAGAGAGAAGGGCAGTAAGAGAGAGAGAGAGAGAAAGCACAGGGCAGTGAAGGAGAGAGATCAGGGCAATGAGAGAGAGAGAGAGCAGGGCAGTGAGTGAGAGAGAGAGATCTGGGCAGTAAGAGAGAGAGAGAGAGGGCAGTGAGAGAAAGAGAGAGAGAGCAGGGCAGTGAAAGAGAGATCAGGGCAATGAGAGAGAGAGAGAGAGCAGGGCAGTGAGAGATAGAGAGCAGGGCAGTGAGAGAGAGGGAAAGAGCTGGGCAGTAAGAGAGAGAGAGAGAGGGGGCAGTGAGAGAGAGAGAGAGAGAGCAGGGCAGTGAAAGAGAGATCAGGGCAATGAGAGAGAGAGAGAGCAGGGCAGTGAGAGAGAGAGAGAGAGAGAGAGCAGGGCAGTGAGAGAGAGAGATAGAGCAGGGGAGTGAGAGATTGAGAGAAAGCAGCACAGTGAGCGAGAGAGAGAGAGAGCGCAGGGCAGTTAAAGAGAGAGATCAGGGCAATGAGAGAGAGAGAGCAGGGCAGTGAGAGACACAGAGAGAGAGAGAGATAGCACAGGGCCGTGAGAGAGTGAGATTGAGCAGCGTAGTGAGAGAAAGAGAGAGAGAGAGCACAGGGCAGTGAAAGAGCGAGATCAGGACATTGAGAGAGAGAGAGAGAGCATGGCAGTGAGCAATAGAGAGCAGGGCAGTGAGAGAGAGGGAAAAGTCTGGGCAGTAAGAGAGAGAGAGAGAGGGCAGTGAGAGAGAGAGAGAGAGAGAGCAGGGCAGTGAAAGAGAGATCAGGGCAACGAGAGAGAGAGAGCAGGGCAGTGAGAGAGAGAGAGAGAGAAAGCACAGGTCAGTGAAGGAGAGAGAGAGAGCAGGGCAATGAGAGAGAGAGAGCAGGGCAGTGAGTGAGAGAGAGAGATCTGGGCAGTAAGAGAGATAGAGAGAGGGCAGTGAGAGAAAGAGAGAGAGAGCAGGGCAGTGAAAGAGAGATCAGGGCAATGAGAGAGAGAGAGAGAGCAGGGCAGTGAGAGATAGAGAGCAGGGCAGTGAGAGAGAGGGAAAGAGCTGGGCAGTAAGAGAGAGAGAGAGAGTGCAGTGAGAGAGAGAGAGAGAGCAGGGCAGTGAGAGAGAGAGAGAGAGAGCAGGGCAGTGAGAGAGAGAGATAGAGCAGGGGAGTGAGAGATTGAGGGAGAGCAGCGCAGTGAGCGAGAGAGAGAGAGAGCGCAGGGCAGTTAAAGAGAGAGATCAGGGCAATGAGAGAGAGAGAGCAGGGCAGTGAGAGACACAGAGAGAGAGAGAGATAGCACAGGGCCGTGAGAGAGTGAGATTGAGCAGCGCAGTGAGAGAAAGAGAGAGAGAGAGCACAGGGCAGTGAAAGAGAGAGATCAGGGCATTGAGAGAGAGAGAGAGCATGGCAGTGAGCTATAGAGAGCAGGGCAGGGAGTGAGACAGAGAGGGAAGAGCGCAGGGCAGTGAGAGAGGGTGAGTAGTGCAGCAATAGAGAGAGAGCAGTGCAGTGAGAGAGAGAAATAGAGCAGGGCAGTTAGAGAGTGACAGAGAGCAGCGCAGTGAGAGAGAGAGAGAGAGAGAGAACGCAGGGCATTGAAAGAGAGAGATCAGGGCAATGAGAGTGAGAGAGCAGGGCAGCGAGGGAGGGAGAGAGAGAGAGAGAGAGCAGGGCAGGGAGAGCGTGACGGAAAGCAGGGCAGTGAGAGAGAGAGAGAGAGAGAGGAAGCGCAGGGCAGTGAAAGAGAGAGATCAGGGCAATGAGAGAGACAGAGAGAGCAGGGCAGTGAGAGATAGAGAGCAGGGCAGTGAAAGAGAGATCAGGGCAATGAGAGAGAGAGAGAGCAGGGCAGTGAGAGAGAGAGAGAGAGAGAGAGAGAGCAGGGCAGTGAGAGAGTGAGGGAGAGCAGCGCAGTGAGAGAGAGAGAGAGATAGAGAGAGAGAGAGCGCAGGGTAGTTAAAGAGAGAGATCAGGGCAATGAGAGAGAGAGCAGGGAAGCGAGGGAGAGAGAGAGAGAGAAAGCAGGGCAGTGAGAGAGTGAGAGAGAGCAGGGCAGTGAGAGAGAGAGAGAGAGAAAGTGCAGGGCAGTGAAAGAGAGAGATCAGGGCAATGAGAGAGAGAGAGCAAGGCAGTGAGAGAGAGAGAGTGAGAGAGCAGGGCAGTGAGAGTGAGAGAGAGCGAGAGATAGAGCAGAGCAGTGAGAGAATGAGAGAGAGCAGCGCAGTGAGAGAGAGAGAGAGAGCAGGGCAGTGAGAGAGAGAGTAGGGCAGCGAGAGAGAGAGAGAGAGAGCGAAGGGCAGTGAGAGAGAGAGAGAGCACAGGGTAGTGAGAGAGAGCAGGGCAGTGAGAGAGAGAGAGAGCCGGGCAGTGAGAGAGAGAGAGAGAAGGACAGTGAGAGAGAGAGGGAGCAGGGCAGTGAAAGAGAGAGAGCAGGGCAATGAGAGAGAGCAGGGCAGTAAGAGAGAGAGCGCAGGGCAGTTAGAGAGAGATAGAGAGGGAGAGAGCGCAGGGCAGTGAGAGAGAGAAAGTGAGTAGATCAGCGAGAGAGAGAGAACAGGGCAGTGTGAGAAGAGAGAGAGAAAGAACAGGGCAGTGAGAGAGCAGGGCTTTGAGAGAGAGAGAGAGCGAGTAGGGCAGCGAGAGAGAGAGAACAGGGCAGTGCGAGAAGAGAGAGAGAAAGAGCAGGGCAGTGAGAGAGCAGGACAGTGAGAGAGAGAGAGCAGGACAGTGAGAGAGAGAGAGCAGGGCAGCGAGAGAGAGAGAGAAAGCAGGGCAGTGAGAGAGAGTAAGGTAGCGAGAGAGAGAGTGAAAGAGAGAGAAGGGCAGTGAGAGAGAAAGAGAGAGCACAGGGTAGTGAGAGAGAACAGGGCAGTGAGAGAGAGGGCAGGGCAGTGAGAGAGAGAGAGAGCAGGGCAGTGAGAGAGAGAGAGAGAGCAGGGCAGTGAGAGAGAGAGCGAAAGAGAGAGAAGGGCAGTGAGAGAGAGATAGAGAGCAAGGCAGTGAGAGAGAGAGAGAGCCAGGCAGCGAGAGAGAGAGAGAGCAGGGCAGTGAGAGAGAGAGAGAGCAGGGCAGTGAGAGAGAGAAAGTGCAGGGCAGTGAGATAGAGAGAGAGAGCACAGGGCTGTGAGAGAGAGAAAGAGAGCAAGGCAGCGAGAGAGAGAGAAAGCAGGGCAGTGAGAGAGAGAGAGCAGTGCAGTGAGAGAGGGAGAGCAAGGCGGTGAGAGAGGTAGAGAGTGCAGGACAGTGAGAGAGAGCAGGGCAGTGAGAGAGAGCAGGGCAGTGAGAGTGGGAGAAAGAGCAGGGCAGTGAGAGAGAGAGAGAGCAGGGCAATGAGAATGAGAGAGAGAAAAGAAGCAAGGCAGTTAGAGAGAGAGAGAGAGAGCTGGGCAGCGAGAGAGAGAGAGAGAAAGAGAGTGAGAGCACAGGGCAGTGAAAGAGAGAGATCAGGGCAATGAGAGAGAGAGAGAGAGGGGGGCAGTGAGAGATAGAGAGAAGGGCAGTGAGAAAGTGAGAGAGAGCAGGGCAGTGAGAGAGAGAGAGAAAGAGAGTGAGAGCACAGGGCAGTGAAAGAGAGAGATCAGGGCAATGAGAGAGAGAGAGAGAGCAGGGCAGTGAGAGAGAGAGAAAGAGCTGGGCAGTAAGAGAGAGAGAGAGGGGGCAGTGAGAGAGAGAGAGAGAGAGAGAGCAGGGCAGTGAAAGAGAGATCAGGGCAACGAGAGAGAGAGAGAGCAGGGCAGTGAGAGAGAGAGAGAGAGAAAGCACTGGGCAGTGAAGGAGAGAGATCAGGGCAATGAGAGAGAGAGAGAGCAGGGCAGTGAGTGAGAGAGAGAGATCTGGGCAGTAAGAGAGAGAGAGAGAGGGCAGTGAGAGAAAGAGAGAGAGAGCAGGGCAGTGAAAGAGAGATCAGGGCAATGAGAGAGAGAGAGAGCAGGGCAGTGAGAGATAGAGAGCAGGGCAGTGAGAGAGAGGGAAAGAGCTGGGCAGTAAGAGAGAGAGAGAGGGCAGTGAGAGAGAGAGAGAGAGAGAGCAGGGCAGTGAAAGAGAGATCAGGGCAACGAGAGAGAGAGAGAGCAGGGGAGTGAGAGAGTGAGAGAGAGCAGCGCAGTGAGCGAGAGAGAGAGAGAGCAGGGCAGTGAGAAAGAGAGAGAGCAGGGCAGTGAGAGAGAGAGAGAGCAGGGCAGTGAGAGAGAGAGAGTAGGGCAGCGAGATAGAGAGAGAGAGAGAGAGAGAGAGAAGGGCAGTGAGAGAGAGAGAGAGCACAGGATAGTGAGAGAGAGCAGGGCAGTGAGAGAGAGAGAGCCGGGCAGTGAGAGAGAGAGAGAGCAGGACAGTGAGAGAGAGAGAGAGAGCAGGGCAGTGAGAGAGAGAGAGTAGGGCAGCGAGAGAGAGAGAGAGAGAGAAGGGCAGTGAGAGAGAGAGAGCACAGGGTAGTGAGAGAGAGCAGGGCAGTGAAATAGAGAGAGCAGGGCAATGAGAGAGAGCAGGGCAGTAAGAGAGAGAGCGCAGGGCAGTGAGAGAGAGAGAGGGAGAGAGATAGAGTAGGGCAGCGAGAGAGTAAGAGAGAGCAGCGCAGTGAGCGAGAGAGAGACAGAGCGCAGGGCAGTTAAAGAGAGATATCATGGCAATGAGAGAGAGAGAGCAGGGCAGTGAGAGACACAGAGAGAGAGAGAGATAGCGCAGGGCCGTGAGAGAGTGAGATTGAGCAGCGCAGTGAGAGAAAGAGAGAGAGAGAGCACAGGGCAGTGAAAGAGAGAGATCAGGGCATTGAGAGAGAGAGAGAGAGCATGGCAGTGAGCTGTAGAGAGCAGGGCAGTGAGTGAGACAGAGAGGGAGAGAGCACAGGGCAGTGAGAGAGAGTGAGTAGTGCAGCGATAGAGAGAGAGCAGGGCAGTGAGAGAGTGAGAGAGAGCAGGGCAGTGAGAGAGAGAGAGAGAGAGAAAGCACAGGGCAGTGAAAGAGAGAGATCAGGGCAATGAGAGAGAGAGATAGAGCATGGCATTGAGCTATAGAGAGCAGAGCAGTGAGTGAGACAGAGAGGGAGAGAGCGCAGGGCAGTGAGTGAGAGCGAGTAGTGCAGCGGTAGAGAGAGAGCAGTGCAGTGAGAGAGAGAGAGAACAGGGCAGTGAGAGAGAGAGAGAGATAGAGCAGGGCAGTTAGAGAGTGACAGAGAGCAGCGCAGTGAGAGAGAGAGAGAGAGCGCAGGGCAGTGAGAGAGTGAGAGAAAGAGAGTGAGAGCACAGGGCAGTGAAAGAGAGAGATCAGGGCAATGAGAGAGAGCAGGGCAGTGAGAGATAGAGAGCAGGGCAGTGAGTGAGAGAGAGAGATCTGGGCAGTAAGAGAGAGAGAGAGAGGGCAGTGAGAGAGAGAGAGAGAGAGCAGGGCAGTGAAAGAGAGATCAGGACAACGAGAGAGAGAGAGAGAGAAGGGCAGTAAGAGAGAGAGAGAGAGAAAGCACAGGGCAGTGAAGGAGAGAGATCAGGGCAATGAGAGAGAGAGAGAGCAGGGCAGTGAGTGAGAGAGAGAGATCTGGGCAGTAAGAGAGAGAGAGAGAGGGCAGTGAGAGAAAGAGAGAGAGAGCAGGGCAGTGAAAGATAGAGAGCAGGGCAGTGAGAGAGAGGGAATGAGCTGGGCAGTAAGAGAGAGAGAGAGAGGGGGCAGTGAGAGAGAGAGAGAGAGAGCAGGGCAGTGAAAGAGAGATCAGGGCAATGAGAGAGAGAGAGAGAGAGAGAGAGCGGGGCAGTGAGAGAGAGAGGGAGAGCAGCGCAGTGAGAGAGAGAGAGAGATAGAGAGAGAGAGCGCAGGGCAGTTAAAGAGAGAGATCAGGGCAATGAGAGAGAGAGCAGGGCAGCGAGGGAGAGAGAGAGAGAGAGAGAGCAGGGCAGTGAGAGAGTGAGAGAGAGCAGGGCAGTGAGAGAGAGAGAGAGAGAAAGTGCAGGGCAGTGAAAGAGAGAGATCAGGGCAATGAGAGAGAGAGAGCAAGGCAGTGAGAGAGAGAGAGTGAGAGAGCAGGGCAGTGAGAGAGACAGAGAGTGAGAGATAGAGCAGAGCAGTGAGAGAATGAGAGATAGCAGCGCAGTGAGAGAAAGATAGAGAACAGGGCAGTGAGAGAGAGAGAGTAGGGCAGCGAGAGAGAGAGAGAGAGAGAGAAGGGCAGTGAGAGAGAGAGAGAGCACAGGGTAGTGAGAGAGAGCAGGGCACTGAGAGAGAGAGAGAGCCGGGCAGTGAGAGAGAGAGAGAGCAGGACAGTGAGAGAGAGAGAGAGAGCAGGGCAGTGAAAGAGAGAGAGCAGGGCAATGAGAGAGAGCAGGGCAGTAAGAGAGAGAGCGCAGGGCAGTGAGAGAGAGATAGAGAGGGAGAGAGCACAGGGCAGTGAGAGAGAGAAAGCGAGTAGGGCAGCGAGAGAGAGAGAACAGGGCAGTGTGAGAAGAGAGAGAGAAAGAGCAGGGCAGTGAGAGAGCACGGCAGTGAGAGAGAGAGAGCAGGACAGTGAGAGAGAGAGAGCAGGGCAGCGAGAGAGAGAGAGAAAGCAGGGCAGTGAGAGAGAGTAGGGTAGCGAGAGAGAGAGCGAAAGAGAGAGAAGGGCAGTGAGAGAGAAAGAGAGAGCACAGGGTAGTGTGAGAGAGCAAGGCAGTGAGAGAGAGAGCAGGGCAGTGAGAGAGAGAGAGAGCAGGGCAGTGAGAGAGAGAAAGAGCAGGGCAGTGAGATCGAGAGAGAGAGAGCACAGGGCAGTGAGAGAGAGAAAGAGAGCAAGGCAGTGAGAGAGAGAAGAGAGCCAGGCAGCGAGAGAGAGAGAAAGCAGGGCAGTGAGATAGAAAGAGAGCAGTGCAGTGAGAGAGGGAGAGCAAGGAGGTGAGAGAGGTAGAGAGTGCAGGACAGTGAGAGAGAGCAGGGCAGTGAGAGTGGGAGAAAGAGCAGGGCAGTGAGAGAGAGAGAGAGTAGGACAATGAGAATGAGAGAGAGAAAAGAAGCAAGGCAGTTAGAGAGAGAGAGAGATCGCTGGGCAGCGAGAGAGAGAGAAAGCATGTCAGTGAGATAGAGAGGGGCAGTGAGAGATAGAGAGCAGGGCAGTGAGAAAGTGAGAGAGAGCAGGGCAGTGAGAGAGAGAGAGAAAGAGAGTGAGAGCACAGGGCAGTGAAAGAGAGAGATCAGGGCAATGAGAGAGAGAGAGAGAGCAGGGCAGTGAGAGATAGAGAGCAGGGCAGTGAGAGAGAGAGAAAGAGCTGGGCAGTAAGAGAGAGAGAGAGGGGGCAGTGAGAGAGAGAGAGAGAGAGAGAGCAGGGCAGTGAAAGAGAGATCAGGGCAACGAGAGAGAGAGAGAGCAGGGCAGTGAGAGATTGAGGGAGAGCAGCACAGTGTGAGAGAGAGAGAGAGATAGAGAGAGAGAGTGCAGGGCAGTTAAAGAGAGAGATCAGGGCAATGAGAGAGAGAGAGCAGGGCAGCGAGGGAGAGAGAGAGAGAGAGAGCAGGGCAGTGAGAGAGTGAGAGAGAGCAGGGCAGTGAGAGAGAGAGAGAGAGAGAAAGTGCAGGGCAGTGAAAGAGAGAGATCAGGGCAATGAGAGAGAGAGAGAGCAAGGCAGTGAGAGAGAGAGAGTGAGAGAGCAGGGCAGTGAGAGAATGAGAGAGAGCAGCGCAGTGAGAGAGAGAGAGAGAGAGAGCAGGGCAGTGAGAGAGTGAGAGAGAGCAGGGCAGCGAGAGAGAGAGAGAAAGCAGGGCAGTGAGAGAGAGTAAGGTAGCGAGAGAGAGAGTGAAAGAGAGAGAAGGGCAGTGAGAGAGAAAGAGAGAGCACAGGGTAGTGAGAGAGAACAGGGCAGTGAGAGAGAGGGCAGGGCAGTGAGAGAGAGAGAGAGCAGGGCAGTGAGAGAGAGAGAGAGAGCAGGGCAGTGAGAGAGAGAGCGAAAGAGAGAGAAGGGCAGTGAGAGAGAGAAAGAGAGCAAGGCAGTGAGAGAGAGAGAGAGCCAGGCAGCGAGAGAGAGAGAGAGCAGGGCAGTGAGAGAGAGAGAGAGCAGGGCAGTGAGAGAGAGAAAGTGCAGGGCAGTGAGATAGAGAGAGAGAGCACAGGGCTGTGAGAGAGAGAAAGAGAGCAAGGCAGCGAGAGAGAGAGAAAGCAGGGCAGTGAGAGAGAGAGAGCAGTGCAGTGAGAGAGGGAGAGCAAGGCGGTGAGAGAGGTAGAGAGTGCAGGACAGTGAGAGAGAGCAGGGCAGTGAGAGAGAGCAGGGCAGTGAGAGTGGGAGAAAGAGCAGGGCAGTGAGAGAGAGAGAGAGCAGGGCAATGAGAATGAGAGAGAGAAAAGAAGCAAGGCAGTTAGAGAGAGAGAGAGAGAGCTGGGCAGCGAGAGAGAGAGAGAGAAAGAGAGTGAGAGCACAGGGCAGTGAAAGAGAGAGATCAGGGCAATGAGAGAGAGAGAGAGAGGGGGACAGTGAGAGATAGAGAGAAGGGCAGTGAGAAAGTGAGAGAGAGCAGGGCAGTGAGAGAGAGAGAGAAAGAGAGTGAGAGCACAGGGCAGTGAAAGAGAGAGATCAGGGCAATGAGAGAGAGAGAGAGAGCAGGGCAGTGAGAGAGAGAGAAAGAGCTGGGCAGTAAGAGAGAGAGAGAGGGGGCAGTGAGAGAGAGAGAGAGAGAGAGAGCAGGGCAGTGAAAGAGAGATCAGGGCAACGAGAGAGAGAGAGAGCAGGGCAGTGAGAGAGAGAGAGAGAGAAAGCACTGGGCAGTGAAGGAGAGAGATCAGGGCAATGAGAGAGAGAGAGAGCAGGGCAGTGAGTGAGAGAGAGAGATCTGGGCAGTAAGAGAGAGAGAGAGAGGGCAGTGAGAGAAAGAGAGAGAGAGCAGGGCAGTGAAAGAGAGATCAGGGCAATGAGAGAGAGAGAGAGCAGGGCAGTGAGAGATAGAGAGCAGGGCAGTGAGAGAGAGGGAAAGAGCTGGGCAGTAAGAGAGAGAGAGAGGGCAGTGAGAGAGAGAGAGAGAGAGAGCAGGGCAGTGAAAGAGAGATCAGGGCAACGAGAGAGAGAGAGAGCAGGGGAGTGAGAGAGTGAGAGAGAGCAGCGCAGTGAGCGAGAGAGAGAGAGAGCAGGGCAGTGAGAAAGAGAGAGAGCAGGGCAGTGAGAGAGAGAGAGAGCAGGGCAGTGAGAGAGAGAGAGTAGGGCAGCGAGAGAGAGAGAGAGAGAGAGAGAGAGAAGGGCAGTGAGAGAGAGAGAGAGCACAGGATAGTGAGAGAGAGCAGGGCAGTGAGAGAGAGAGAGCCGGGCAGTGAGAGAGAGAGAGAGCAGGACAGTGAGAGAGAGAGAGAGAGCAGGGCAGTGAGAGAGAGAGAGTAGGGCAGCGAGAGAGAGAGAGAGAGAGAAGGGCAGTGAGAGAGAGAGAGCACAGGGTAGTGAGAGAGAGCAGGGCAGTGAAATAGAGAGAGCAGGGCAATGAGAGAGAGCAGGGCAGTAAGAGAGAGAGCGCAGGGCAGTGAGAGTGAGAGAGGGAGAGAGATAGAGTAGGGCAGCGAGAGAGTAAGAGAGAGCAGCGCAGTGAGCGAGAGAGAGACAGAGCGCAGGGCAGTTAAAGTGAGATATCATGGCAATGAGAGAGAGAGAGCAGGGCAGTGAGAGACACAGAGAGAGAGAGAGATAGCGCAGGGCCGTGAGAGAGTGAGATTGAGCAGCGCAGTGAGAGAAAGAGAGAGAGAGAGCACAGGGCAGTGAAAGAGAGAGATCAGGGCATTGAGAGAGAGAGAGAGAGCATGGCAGTGAGCTGTAGAGAGCAGGGCAGTGAGTGAGACAGAGAGGGAGAGAGCGCAGGGCAGTGAGAGAGTGAGTAGTGCAGCGATAGAGAGAGAGCAGGGCAGTGAGAGAGTGAGAGAGAGCAGGGCAGTGAGAGAGAGAGAGAGAGAGAAAGCACAGGGCAGTGAAAGAGAGAGATCAGGGCAATGAGAGAGAGAGATAGAGCATGGCATTGAGCTATAGAGAGCAGAGCAGTGAGTGAGACAGAGAGGGAGAGAGCGCAGGGCAGTGAGTGAGAGCGAGTAGTGCAGCGGTAGAGAGAGAGCAGTGCAGTGAGAGAGAGAGAGAACAGGGCAGTGAGAGAGAGAGAGAGATAGAGCAGGGCAGTTAGAGAGTGACAGAGAGCAGCGCAGTGAGAGAGAGAGAGAGAGCGCAGGGCAGTGAGAGAGTGAGAGAAAGAGAGTGAGAGCACAGGGCAGTGAAAGAGAGAGATCAGGGCAATGAGAGAGAGCAGGGCAGTGAGAGATAGAGAGCAGGGCAGTGAGTGAGAGAGAGAGATCTGGGCAGTAAGAGAGAGAGAGAGAGGGCAGTGAGAGAGAGAGAGAGCAGGGCAGTGAAAGAGAGATCAGGACAACGAGAGAGAGAGAGAGAGAAGGGCAGTAAGAGAGAGAGAGAGAGAAAGCACAGGGCAGTGAAGGAGAGAGATCAGGGCAATGAGAGAGAGAGAGAGCAGGGCAGTGAGTGAGAGAGAGAGATTTGGGCAGTAAGAGAGAGAGAGAGAGGGCAGTGAGAGAAAGAGAGAGAGAGCAGGGCAGTGAAAGATAGAGAGCAGGGCAGTGAGAGAGAGGGAATGAGCTGGGCAGTAAGAGAGAGAGAGAGAGGGGGCAGTGAGAGAGAGAGAGAGAGAGCAGGGCAGTGAAAGAGAGATCAGGGCAATGAGAGAGAGAGAGAGAGAGAGAGAGCGGGGCAGTGAGAGAGAGAGGGAGAGCAGCGCAGTGAGAGAGAGAGAGAGATAGAGAGAGAGAGCACAGGGCAGTTAAAGAGAGAGATCAGGGCAATGAGAGAGAGAGCAGGGCAGCGAGGGAGAGAGAGAGAGAGAGAGAGCAGGGCAGTGAGAGAGTGAGAGAGAGCAGGGCAGTGAGAGAGAGAGAGAGAGAAAGTGCAGGGCAGTGAAAGAGAGAGATCAGGGCAATGAGAGAGAGAGAGCAAGGCAGTGAGAGAGAGAGAGTGAGAGAGCAGGGCAGTGAGAGAGACAGAGAGTGAGAGATAGAGCAGAGCAGTGAGAGAATGAGAGATAGCAGCGCAGTGAGAGAGAGATAGAGAACAGGGCAGTGAGAGAGAGAGAGTAGGGCAGCGAGAGAGAGAGAGAGAGAGAGAAGGGCAGTGAGAGAGAGAGAGAGCACAGGGTAGTGAGAGAGAGCAGGGCACTGAGAGAGAGAGAGAGCAGGGCAGTGAAAGAGAGAGAGCAGGGCAATGAGAGAGAGCAGGGCAGTAAGAGAGAGAGCGCAGGGCAGTGAGAGAGAGATAGAGAGGGAGAGAGCACAGGGCAGTGAGAGAGAGAAAGAGAGTAGGGCAGCGAGAGAGAGAGAACAGGGCAGTGTGAGAAGAGAGAGAGAAAGAGCAGGGCAGTGAGAGAGCACGGCAGTGAGAGAGAGAGAGCAGGACAGTGAGAGAGAGAGAGCAGGGCAGCGAGAGAGAGAGAGAAAGCAGGGCAGTGAGAGAGAGTAGGGTAGCGAGAGAGAGAGCGAAAGAGAGAGAAGGGCAGTGAGAGAGAAAGAGAGAGCACAGGGTAGTGTGAGAGAGCAAGGCAGTGAGAGAGAGAGCAGGGCAGTGAGAGAGAGAGAGAGCAGGGCAGTGAGAGAGAGAAAGAGCAGGGCAGTGAGATCGAGAGAGAGAGAGCACAGGGCAGTGAGAGAGAGAAAGAGAGCAAGGCAGTGAGAGAGAGAAGAGAGCCAGGCAGCGAGAGAGAGAGAAAGCAGGGCAGTGAGATAGAAAGAGAGCAGTGCAGTGAGAGAGGGAGAGCAAGGAGGTGAGAGAGGTAGAGAGTGCAGGACAGTGAGAGAGAGCAGGGCAGTGAGAGTGGGAGAAAGAGCAGGGCAGTGAGAGAGAGAGAGAGTAGGACAATGAGAATGAGAGAGAGAAAAGAAGCAAGGCAGTTAGAGAGAGAGAGAGATCGCTGGGCAGCGAGAGAGAGAGAAAGCATGTCAGTGAGATAGAGAGGGGCAGTGAGAGATAGAGAGCAGGGCAGTGAGAAAGTGAGAGAGAGCAGGGCAGTGAGAGAGAGAGAGAAAGAGAGTGAGAGCACAGGGCAGTGAAAGAGAGAGATCAGGGCAATGAGAGAGAGAGAGAGAGCAGGGCAGTGAGAGATAGAGAGCAGGGCAGTGAGAGAGAGAGAAAGAGCTGGGCAGTAAGAGAGAGAGAGAGGGGGCAGTGAGAGAGAGAGAGAGAGAGAGAGCAGGGCAGTGAAAGAGAGATCAGGGCAACGAGAGAGAGAGAGAGCAGGGCAGTGAGAGATTGAGGGAGAGCAGCACAGTGTGAGAGAGAGAGAGAGATAGAGAGAGAGAGTGCAGGGCAGTTAAAGAGAGAGATCAGGGCAATGAGAGAGAGAGAGCAGGGCAGCGAGGGAGAGAGAGAGAGAGAGAGCAGGGCAGTGAGAGAGTGAGAGAGAGCAGGGCAGTGAGAGAGAGAGAGAGAGAGAAAGTGCAGGGCAGTGAAAGAGAGAGATCAGGGCAATGAGAGAGAGAGAGAGCAAGGCAGTGAGAGAGAGAGAGTGAGAGAGCAGGGCAGTGAGAGAATGAGAGAGAGCAGCGCATTGAGAGAGAGAGAGAGAGAGAGCAGGGCAGTGAGAGAGTGAGAGAGAGCAGGGCAGTGAGAGAGAGAGAGAAAGTGCAGGGCAGTGAGAGAGCAGGGCTTTGAGAGAGAGAGAGAGAGTGAGTAGGGCAGCGAGAGAGAGAGAACAGGGCAGTGCGAGAAGAGAGAGAGAAAGAAAAGGGCAGTGAAAGAGCAGGGCAGTGAGAGAGAGAGAGCAGGACAGTGAGAGAGAGAGAGCAGGGCAGCGAGAGAGAGAGAAAGCAGGGCAGTGAGAGAGAGTAGGGTAGCGAGAGAGAGAGCGAAAGAGAGAGAAGAGTAGAGAGAGAGAAAGAGAGAGCACAGGGTAGTGAGAGAGAGCAGGGCAGTGAGAGAGAGAGCAGGGCAGTGAGAGAGAGAGAGAGAGAGCAGGGCAGTGAGAGAGAGAGAGAGCAGGGCAGTGAGATCGAGAGAGAGAGAGCACTGGGCAGTGAGATAGAGAAAGAGAGCAAGGCAGTGAGAGAGAGCAGTGCAGTGGGAGAAAGAGAGCAGGGTGGTGAGAGAGGCAGAGAGTGCAGGACAGTGAGAGAGAGCAGGGCAGTGAGAGAGAGAGCAGGGCAGGGAGAGTGGGAGAAAGTGCAGGGCCGTGAGAGAGAGAGAGAGATCTGGGCAGCGAGAGACAGAGAAAGCATGTCATTGAGAGAAAGAGAGAGAGAGAGAGGGGCAGTGAGAGATAGAGAGCAGGACAGTGAGAGAGTGAGAGAGAGCAGGGCAGTGAGAGAGAGAGATCAGTGCAATGAGAGACAGAGAGAGCAGGGCAGTGTGAGATAGAGAGCAGGGCAGTGAGAGAGAGAGAAAGAGCTGGGCAGTAAGAGAGAGAGAGCAGTGACAGAGAGAGAGAGAGCAGGGCAGTGAAAGAGAGATCAGGGCAAGGAGAGAGAGAGAGAGCAGGGCAGCGAGAGAGAGAGAGAGAGCAGGGCAGTGAGAGAGTGAGAGAGAGAGATAGAGCAGGGCAGTGAGAGAGTGAGAGAGAGCAGCGCAGTGAGCGAGAGAGAGCCAGAGCGTAGGGCAGTTAAAGAGAGATATCAGGGCAATGAGAGAGAGAGAGCAGGGCAGTGAGAGACACACAGAGAGAGAGAGATCGAGCAGGGCAGTGAGAGAGTGAGATTGAGCAGCGCAGTGAGAGAAAGAGAGACAGAGAGCACAGGGCAGTGAAAGAGAGAGATCAGGGCATTGAGAGAGAGAGAGAGAGCAGGGCAGTGAGAGAGAGAGAGAGAGAGATAGAGCAGGGCAGTTCGAGAGTGACAGAGAGCAGCGCAGTGAGAGAGAGAGAGAGAGAGAGAGAGAGCGCAGGGCAGTGTGAGAGAGATCAGGGCAATGAGAGTGAGAGAGCAGGGCAGCGAGGGAGGGAGAGAGAGAGAGAGAGCAGGGCAGGGAGAGCGTGAGGGAAAGCAGGGCAGTGAGAGAGAGAGAGAGAGAGGAAGCGCAGGGCAGTGAAAGAGAGAGATCAGGGCAATGAGAGAGACAGAGAGAGCAGGGCAGTGAGAGATAGAGAGCAGGGCAGTGAAAGAGAGATCAGGGCAATGAGAAAGAGAGAGAGCAGGGCAGTGAGAGAGAGAGAGAGAGAGCGCAGGGCAGTGAGAGAGTGAGGGAGAGCAGCGCAGTGAGAGAGAGAGATAGAGAGAGAGAGAGCGCAGGGCAGTTAAAGAGAGAGATCAGGGCAATGAGAGAGAGAGAGCAGGGCAGTGAGAAAGAGAGAGAGCAGGGCAGTGAGAGAGAGAAAGAGCAGGGCAGTGAGAGAGAGACAGTAGGGCAGCGAGAGAGAGAGAGAGAGAGAGAGAGAGAGAAGGGCAGTGAGAGAGAGAGAGAGCACAGGGTAGTGAGAGCGAGCTAGAGAGCAGGGCAGTGAAATAGAGAGAGCAGGGCAATGAGAGAGAGCAGGGCAGTGAGAGAGAGAAAGCGAGTAGGGCAGCGAGAGAGAGAGAAAGAGCAGGGCAGCGAGAGAGAGAGAGAAAGCAGGGCAGTGAGAGAGAGAAGGGTAGCGAGAGAGAGAGCGAAAGAGAGAGAAGGGCAAAGAGAGAGAAAGAGAGAGCACAGGGTAGTGAGAGAGAGCAGGGCAGTGAGAGAGAGAGCAGGGCAGTGAGAGAGAGAGAAAGAGAGAGCAGGGCAGTGAGAGAGAGAGAGAGCAGGGCAGTGAGAGAGAGAAAGAGAGCAAGGCAGCGAGAGAGAGAGAAAGCAGGGCAGTGAGAGAGAGAGAGCAGTGCAGTGAGAGAGAGAGAGCAGGGCAGTGAGAGAGAGAGAGCAGGGCGGTGAGAGAGGTAGAGAGTGCAGGACAGTGAGAGATAGCAGGGCAGTGAGAGAGAGAGCAGGGAAGTGAGAGTGGGAGAAAGAGCAGGGCAGTGAGAGAGAGAGCAGGGCAATGAGAATGAGAGAGAGAAAAGAAGCAAGGCAGTGAGAGAGAGAGAGAGAGAGAGCTGGGCAGCGAAATAGAGAGAAAGCATGTCAGTGAGAGAGAGAGAGAGGGGCAGTGAGAGATAGAGAGCAGGGCAGTGAGAGAGTGAGAGAGAGCAGGGCAGTGAGAGGGAGAGAGAAAGAGAGAGAGCACATGGCAGTGAAAGAGAGAGATCAGGGCAATGAAAGAGAGAGAGAGAGCAGGGCAGTGAGAGAGTGAGAGCAGGGCAGTGAGCGAGAGAGAAAGAACAGGGCAGTAAGAGAGAGAGAGGGCAGTGAGAGAGAGAGCAGGTCAGTGAGAGAGAGAGAGATGTGGGCAGTAAGAGAGAGCGAGAGAGGGCAGTGAGAGAGAGAAAGAGAGAGCAGGGCAGTGAAAGCGAGATCAGGCAATGAGAGAGAGAGAGAGAGCAGGGCAGTAAGAGAGAGCCAGTGAGAGAGCAGGGCAGTGAGAAAGAGAGAGAGCGAGAGATTGAGCAGGGCAGTGAGAGAATGAGAGAGAGCAGCGCAGTGAGAGAGAGAGCAGGGCAGTGAGAGAGAGAGAGTAGGGCAGCGAGAGAGAGAGAGAGAGAGAGAGAGAGAGAAGGGCAGTGAGAGAGAGAGCAGGGCAGTGACAGAGAGAGAGAGAGAGCAGGGCAGTGAGAGAGAGAGAGCAGGGCAGTGAGAGAGAGAAAGAGAGCAAGGCAGTGAGAGAGAGAGAGAGAGCCAGGCAGCGAGAGAGAGAGAGCAGGGCAGTGAGAGAGAGAGAGCAGTGCAGTGAGAGAGAGAGTGCAGGACAGTGAGAGAGAGCAGGGCAGTGAGAGAGAGAGCAGGGCAGTGAGAGTGGGAGAAAGAGCAGGGCAATGAGAGAGAGAGAGAGCAGTGCAATGAGAATGAGAGAGAGAAAAGAAGCAAGGCAGTAAGAGAGAGAGAGAGCTGGGCAGTGAGAGATAGAGAGCAGGGCAGTGAGAGATTGAGAGAGAGCAGGGCAGTGAGAGAGGGAGAGAAAGAGAGAGAGAGCACATGGCAGTGAAAGAGAGAGATCAGGGCAATGAGAGAGAGAGAGAGAGAGAGAGAGAGCAAGGCAGTGAGAGATAGAGAGCAGGGCAGTGAGCGAGAGAGAAAGAACAGGGCAGTAAGAGAGAGAGAGAGAGGGCAGTGAGAGAGAGAGAGCAGAGCAGTGAAAGAGAGATCAGGGCAACGAGAGAGAGAGAGAGCAGGGCAGAGAGAGAGAGAGAGAGCAGGACAGTGAGAGAGAGAGAGAGAGATAGAGCAGGGCATTGAGAGAGTGGGAGAGAGCAGCGCAGTGAGCGAGAGAGAGAGAGAGTGCAGGGCAGTTAAAGAGAGAGATCAGGGCAATGTGAGAGAGAGAGCAGGGCAGTGAGAGACACAGAGAGAGAGAGAGATAGAGCAGGGCAGTGAGAGAGTGAGAGAGAGCAGCGCAGAGAGAGGAAGAGAGAGAGAGAGAGCACAGGGCAGTGAAAGAGAGAGATCAGGGCATTAAGAGAGAGAGAGAGAGCATGGCAGTGAGAGATAGAGAGCAGGGCAGTGAGTGAGACAGAGAGGGAGAGAGCCCAGGGCAGTGAGAGAGAGCGAGTAGTGCAGCGAGAGAGAGCAGCGCAGTGAGAGAGAGAGAGAGCAGGGCAGTGAGAGAGAGAGAGAAAGAGAGATAGAGCAGGGCAGTGAGAGAGTGACAGAGAGCAGCGCAGTGAGAGAGAGAGAGAGAGAGCGCAGGGCAGTTAAAGAGAGAGATCAGGGCAATGAGAGTGAGAGAGCAGGGCAGCGAGTGAGAAAGAGAGAGAGAGAGAGCAGGGCAGTGAGAGCGTGAGAGAAAGCAGGGCAGTGAGAGAGAGAGAGAGAGAAAGAGGAAGCACAGGGCAGTGAAAGAGAGAGATCAGGGCAATGAGAGATAGAGAGCAGGGCATTTAAAGAGAGATCAGGGCAATGAGAGAGAGAGAGAGAGGGAGCAGGGCAGTGAAAGAGAGAGAGAGAGAGAGTGCAGGGCAGTTAAAGAGAGAGATCAGGGCAATGAGAGAGAGAGAGGGCAGCGAGGGAGAGAGAGAGAGAGAGCACAGGGCAGTGAAAGTGAGAGATCAGGACAATGAGAGAGAGAGAGAGGGCAGTGAGAGAAAGAGAGAGAGAGCAGGGCAGTGAAAGAGAGATCAGGGCAATGAGAGAGAGAGATAGCAGGGCAGTGAGAGAGAGAGAGAGAGAGAGCAGGGCAGTGAGAGAGAGAGAGAGTGAGAGATAGAGCAGGGCAGTGAGAGAGTGAGAAAGAGCAGGGCAGTGAGAGAGAGAGAGAGAGAGAAAGCACAGGGCAGTGAAAGAGAGAGATCAGGGCAACGAGAGAGAGAGAGAGCAGGGCAGTGAGAGAGAGAGAGAGAGAGCAGGGCAGTGAGAGAGAGAGAGCGAGAGATAGTGCAGGGCAGTGCGAGTGAGAGAGAGCAGCGCAGTGAGAGAGAGAGAGAGAGCGCAGGGCAGTCAAAGAGAGAGATCAGGGCAATGAGAGAGAGAGAGCAGAGCAGTGAGAGAGAGAGAGAGATAGAGCAGGGCAGTGAGAGAGTGACAGAGAGCAGCGCAGTCAGAGAGAGAGAGAGCGCAGGGCAGTGAAAGAAAGAGATCAGGGCAATGAGAGAGAGAGAGAGAGCATGGCAGTGAGAGATAGAGAGCAGGTCAGTGAGAGAATGAGAGAGAGGGAGAGAGCGCAGGGCAGTGAGAGACAGAGAGCGAGTAGTGCAGCGATAGAGAGAGAGCAGGGCAATGAGAGAGCAGGGCAGTGAGAGAAAGAGAGAGAGAGAGCAGGGCAGTGAGAGAGAGAGAGAGAGAGCAGGGCATTGTGAGAGAGAGAGTAGGGCAGTGAGAGAGAGAGAGAGAGAGAGAGAAGGGCAGTGAGAGAGAGAGAGAGAGAGAGCAGTGCAGAGAGAGAGAGAGAGAGAGAGATAGAGCAGGGCAGTGAGAGAGTGGCAGAGAGCAGCGCAGTGAGAGAGAGAGAGAGAGAGAGCGCAGGGCAGTTAAAGAGAGATCAGGGCAATGAGTGTGAGAGAGCAGGGCAGCGAGGGAGAGGGAGAGAGAGAGAGAGAGAGAGCAGGGCAGTGTGAGAGAGAGAGAGAGAAAGAGGAAGCGCAGGGCAGTGAAAGAGAGAGATCAGGGCAATGAGAGATAGAGAGCAGGGCAGTGAAAGTGAGATCAGGGCAATGAGAGAGAGAGAGAGCAGGGCAGTGAGAGAGAGAGAGGGGGGGGGAGCAGGGCAGTGAGAGAGAGAGAGAGAGAGAGAGAGCAGGGCAATGAGAGAGTGAGAGAGAGCAGCGCAGTGAGAGAGAGAGAGAGAGAGTGCAGGGCAGTTAAAGAGAGAGATCAGGGCAATGAGAGAGAGAGAGCAGGGCAGCGAGGGAGAGAGAGAGAGAGAGCAAAGGGCAGTGAAAGAGAGATATCAGGGCAATGAGAGAGAGAGAGAGCAGGGCAGTGAGAGAGAGAGAGATCTGGGCAGTAAGAGAGAGAGAGAGAGAGGGCAGTGAGAGAAAGAGAGAGAGAGCAGGCCAGTGAAAGAGAGATCAGGGCATTGTGAGAGAGAGAGAGCAGGGCAGTGAGAGAGAGAGAGAGCAGGGCAGTGAGAGCGTGAGAGAAAGCAGGGCAGTGAGAGAGAGAGAGAAAGAGGGAGCGCAGGGCAGTGAGAGACAGAGAGCGAGTAGTGCAGCGATAGAGAGAGAGCAGGGCAATGAGAGAGCAGGGCAGTGAGAGAAAGAGAGAGAGAGAGCAGGGCAGTGAGAGAGAGAGAGAGAGAGCAGGGCAGTGTGAGAGAGAGAGTAGGGCAGTGAGAGAGAGAGAGAGAGAGAGAGCAGTGCAGAGAGAGAGAGAGAGAGATAGAGCAGGGCAGTGAGAGAGTGGCAGAGAGCAGCGCAGTGAGAGAGAGAGAGAGAGAGAGAGAGAGCGCAGGGCAGTTAAAGAGAGAGATCAGGGCAATGAGAGTGAGAGAGCAGGGCAGTGAGGGAGAGGGAGAGAGAGAGAGAGAGAGAGAGCAGTGAGAGAAAGAGAGAGCAGGGCAGTGAAAGAGAGATCAGGGCAATGTGAGAGAGAGAGAGCAGGGCAGTGAGAGAGAGAGAGAGGGGGGGAGTAGGGCAGTGAGAGAGAGAGAGAGCGAGAGATAGAGCAGTGCAGTCAGAGAGAGAGAGAGCGCAGGGCAGTGAAAGAGAGAGAGCAGGGCAATGAGAGAGAGAGAGCATGGCAGTGAGAGATAGAGAGCAGGTCAGTGAGAGAATGAGAGAGAGGGAAAGAGCGCAGGGCAGTGAGAGACAGAAAGCGAGTAGTGCAGCGATAGAGAGAGAGCAGGGCAGTGAGAGAAGAGGGAAAGAAAGAGCAGAGCAGTGAGAGAGCAGGGCAGTGAGAGAAAGAGAGAGAGAGAGCAGGGCAGTGAGAGAGAGAGAGAGAGCAGGGCAGTGAGAGAGAGAGAGAGCGAGAGATAGAGAAGGGCAGTGAGAGAGAGAGAGAGCAGGGCAGTGAGAGAGAGAGAGAGCGAGAGATAGAGAAGGGCAGTGAGAGAGAGAGAGAGCAGCGCAGTGAGAGAGAGAGAGAGAGAGCGCAGGGCAGTTAAAGAGAGAGATCAGGGCAATGAGAGAGAGAGAGCAGAGCAGTAAGAGAGAGAGAGAGATAGAGCAGGGCAGTGAGAGAGTGAGAGAGAGCAGCGCAGTCAGAGAGAGAGAGAGCGCAGGGCAGTGAAAGAGAGAGAGCAGGGCAATGAGAGAGAGAGAGCATGGCAGTGAGAGATAGAGAGCAGGTCAGTGAGAGAATGAGAGAGAGGGAAAGAGCGCAGGGCAGTGAGAGACAGAAAGCGAGTAGTGCAGCGATAGAGAGAGAGCAGGGCAGTGAGAGAAGAGAGAAAGAAAGAGCAGAGCAGTGAGAGAGCAGGGCAGTGAGAGAAAGAGAGAGAGAGAGCAGGGCAGTGAGAGAGAGAGAGAGAGAGAGCAGGGCAGTGTGAGAGAGAGAGTAGGGCAGTGAGAGAGAGAGAGAGAGAGAAGGGCAGTGAGAGAGAGAGCAGCGCAGTGAGAGAGAGAGAGAGAGAGCGAGCAGGGCAGTTAAAGAGAGAGATCAGGGCAATGAGAGTGAGAGAGCAGGGCAGCGAGGGAGAGAGAGAGAGAGAGAGAGCAGGGCAGTGAGAGCGTGAGAGAAAGCAGGGCAGTGAGAGAGAGAGAGAAAGAGGGAGCGCAGGGCAGTGAGAGACAGAGAGCGAGTAGTGCAGCGATAGAGAGAGAGCAGGGCAATGAGAGAGCAGGGCAGTGAGAGAAAGAGAGAGAGAGAGCAGGGCAGTGAGAGAGAGAGAGAGAGAGCAGGGCAGTGTGAGAGAGAGAGTAGGGCAGTGAGAGAGAGAGAGAGAGAGAGAGCAGTGCAGAGAGAGAGAGAGAGAGAGATAGAGCAGGGCAGTGAGAGAGTGGCAGAGAGCAGCGCAGTGAGAGAGAGAGAGAGAGAGAGAGAGCGCAGGGCAGTTAAAGAGAGAGATCAGGGCAATGAGAGTGAGAGAGCAGGGCAGTGAGGGAGAGGGAGAGAGAGAGAGAGAGAGAGAGCAGTGAGAGAAAGAGAGAGCAGGGCAGTGAAAGAGAGATCAGGGCAATGTGAGAGAGAGAGAGCAGGGCAGTGAGTGAGAGAGAGAGGGGGGGAGTAGGGCAGTGAGAGAGAGAGAGAGCGAGAGATAGAGCAGTGCAGTCAGAGAGAGAGAGAGCGCAGGGCAGTGAAAGAGAGAGAGCAGGGCAATGAGAGAGAGAGAGCATGGCAGTGAGAGATAGAGAGCAGGTCAGTGAGAGAATGAGAGAGAGGGAAAGAGCGCAGGGCAGTGAGAGACAGAAAGCGAGTAGTGCAGCGATAGAGAGAGAGCAGGGCAGTGAGAGAAGAGGGAAAGAAAGAGCAGAGCAGTGAGAGAGCAGGGCAGTGAGAGAAAGAGAGAGAGAGAGCAGGGCAGTGAGAGAGAGAGAGAGAGCAGGGCAGTGAGAGAGAGAGAGAGCGAGAGATAGAGAAGGGCAGTGAGAGAGAGAGAGAGCAGCGCAGTGAGAGAGAGAGAGAGAGCGCAGGGCAGTTAAAGAGAGAGATCAGGGCAATGAGAGAGAGAGAGCAGAGCAGTAAGAGAGAGAGAGAGATAGAGCAGGGCAGTGAGAGAGTGAGAGAGAGCAGCGCAGTCAGAGAGAGAGAGAGAGCGCAGGGCAGTGAAAGAGAGAGCAGGGCAATGAGAGAGAGAGAGCATGGCAGTGAGAGATAGAGAGCAGGTCAGTGAGAGAATGAGAGAGAGGGAAAGAGCGCAGGGCAGTGAGAGACAGAAAGCGAGTAGTGCAGCGATAGAGAGAGAGCAGGGCAGTGAGAGAAGAGAGAAAGAAAGAGCAGAGCAGTGAGAGAGCAGGGCAGTGAGAGAAAGAGAGAGAGAGAGCAGGGCAGTGAGAGAGAGAGAGAGAGAGAGCAGGGCAGTGTGAGAGAGAGAGTAGGGCAGTGAGAGAGAGAGAGAGAGAGAGAAGGGCAGTGAGAGAGAGAGAGCAGCGCAGTGAGAGAGAGAGAGAGAGAGAGAGCAGGGCAGTTAAAGAGAGAGATCAGGGCAATGAGAGTGAGAGAGCAGGGCAGCGAGGGAGAGAGAGAGAGAGAGAGAGAGAGAGAGCAGGGCAGTGAGAGCGTGAGAGAAAGCAGGGCAGTGAGAGAGAGAGAGAAAGAGGGAGCGCAGGGCAGTGAAAGAGAGAGATCAGGGCAATGAGAGATAGAGAGCAGGGCAGTGAAAGAGAGATCAGGGCAATGAGAGAGAGAGAGAGGGGGAGCAGGGCAGTGAGAGAGAGAGAGAGAGAGAGAGATAGAGCAGGGCAATGAGAGAGTGAGAGAAAGCAGCGCAGTGAGAGAGAGAGAGAGAGAGAGAGTGCAGGGCAGTTAAAGAGAGAGATCAGGGCAATGAGAGAGAGAGAGCAGGGCAGCGAGGGAGAGAGAGAGAGAGAGCAAAGGGCAGTGAAAGAGACATATCAGGGCAATGAGAGAGATAGAGAGCAGGGCAGTGAGAGAGAGAGAGAGATCTGGGCAGTAAGAGAGAGAGAGAGAGAGAGGGCAATGAGAGAAAGAGAGAGAGAGCAGGGCAGTGAGAGAGAGAGAGAGAGAGCAGGGCAGTGAGAGAGAGAGAGAGAGCGAGAGATAGAGCAGGGCAGTGAGAGAGTGAGAGAGAGCAGGGCAGCGAGAGAGAGAGAAAGCAAGGCAGTGAGAGAGAGAGAGCAGGGCGGTGAGAGAGAGAGAGAGATCTGGGCGGTAAGAGAGAGAGAGAGGGCAGTGAGAGAAAGAGAGAGAGCAGGGCAGTGAAAGAGAGATCAGGGCAATGTGAGAGAGAGAGAGCAGGGCAGTGAGAGAGAGAGAGAGAGCAGGGCAGTGAGAGAGAGAGAGAGCGAGAGATAGAGAAGGGCAGTGAGAGAGAGAGAGAGCAGCGCAGTGAGAGAGAGAGAGAGAGAGCGCAGGGCAGTTAAAGAGAGAGATCAGGGCAATGAGAGAGAGAGAGCAGAGCAGTAAGAGAGAGAGAGAGATAGAGCAGGGCAGTGAGAGAGTGAGAGAGAGCAGCGCAGTCAGAGAGAGAGAGAGCGCAGGGCAGTGAAAGAGAGAGAGCAGGGCAATGAGAGAGAGAGAGCATGGCAGTGAGAGATAGAGAGCAGGTCAGTGAGAGAATGAGAGAGAGGGAAAGAGCGTAGGGCAGTGAGAGACAGAAAGCGAGTAGTGCAGCGATAGAGAGAGAGCAGGGCAGTGAGAGAAGAGAGAAAGAAAGAGCAGAGCAGTGAGAGAGCAGGGCAGTGAGAGAAAGAGAGAGAGAGAGCAGGGCAGTGAGAGAGAGAGAGAGAGAGAGCAGGGCAGTGTGAGAGAGAGAGTAGGGCAGTGAGAGAGAGAGAGAGAGAGAGAAGGGCAGTGCGAGAGAGAGAGCAGCGCAGTGAGAGAGAGAGAGAGAGAGAGAGCAGGGCAGTTAAAGAGAGAGATCAGGGCAATGAGAGTGAGAGAGCAGGGCAGCGAGGGAGAGAGAGAGAGAGAGAGAGAGAGAGAGCAGGGCAGTGAGAGCGTGAGAGAAAGCAGGGCAGTGAGAGAGAGAGAGAAAGAGGGAGCGCAGGGCAGTGAAAGAGAGAGATCAGGGCAATGAGAGATAGAGAGCAGGGCAGTGAAAGAGAGATCAGGGCAATGAGAGAGAGAGAGAGGGGGAGCAGGGCAGTGAGAGAGAGAGAGAGAGAGAGAGATAGAGCAGGGCAATGAGAGAGTGAGAGAAAGCAGCGCAGTGAGAGAGAGAGAGAGAGAGAGAGTGCAGGGCAGTTAAAGAGAGAGATCAGGGCAATGAGAGAGAGAGAGCAGGGCAGCGAGGGAGAGAGAGAGAGAGCAAAGGGCAGTGAAAGAGACATATCAGGGCAATGAGAGAGATAGAGAGCAGGGCAGTGAGAGAGAGAGAGAGATCTGGGCAGTAAGAGAGAGAGAGAGAGAGAGAGGGCAGTGAGAGAAAGAGAGAGAGAGAGCAGGGCAGTGAGAGAGAGAGAGAGAGAGAGCAGGGCAGTGAGAGAGAGAGAGAGAGCGAGAGATAGAGCAGGGCAGTGAGAGAGTGAGAGAGAGCAGGGCAGCGAGAGAGAGAGAAAGCAAGGCAGTGAGAGAGAGAGAGCAGGGCAGTGAGAGAGAGAGAGCAGGGCGGTGAGAGAGAGAGAGAGATCTGGGCGGTAAGAGAGAGAGAGAGAGGGCAGTGAGAGAGAGAGAGAGAACGGGCGCAGGGCAGTGAGAGAGAGAGAGAGCGAGTAGGGCTTTGAGAGAGAAAGAGCAGGGCAGTGAGAGAGCAGGGCAGTGAGAGAGAGAGAGCAGGGCAGTGAGAGAGAGAGAGCAGGGCAGCGAGAGAGAGAGAGCAGTGCAGTGAGAGAGAGAGAGTAGGGCAGTGAGAGAGAGAGAGAGAAGGTCAGTGAGAGAGAGAGAGAGAGAGTGCACAGGGTAGTGAGAGAGAGCAGGGCAGTGAGAGAGAGAGCCGGACAGTGAGAGATAGCGAGCAGTGCAGTGAGAGAGAGAGAGATAGAGAGAGCAGGGCAGTGAGAGAGAGAGAGAGAGAGAGAGAGCGCAGGGCAGTGAGAGAGAGCAGGGCAGTGAGAGAGAGAGTGAGAGAGAAGGGCAGTGAGAGATAGAGAGAGAGGGCGCAGGGCAGTGAGAGAGAGCAGGGCAGTGAGAGAGAGAGAGAGCAGGGCAGTGAGAGAGAGAGAGAGAGAGAGCGCAGGGCAGTGAGAGAGAGCAAGGCAGTGAGAGAGAGTGAGGCAGTGAGAGAGAGAGAGAGCACAGGGCAGTGAGAGAGAGAGAGTAGGGCAGCGAGTGAGAAAGAGAGAGAGAAGAGCAGTGAGAGAGAGAGAGAGCACAGGGTAGTGAGAGAGCAGGGCAGTGAGAGAGAGAGCAGGGCAGTGAGAGAGAGAGCAGGGCAGTGAGAGAGAGAGAGAGAGCGCAGGGCAGTGAGAGAAGGAGAGAGAGCAGGGCAGTGAGAGAGAGAGAGAGAGAGAGCAGGGCAGCGAGAGAGAGAGTGAGAGAGAGAGCCGGGCAGAGAGAGAGTTAGAGCAGGGCAGTCAGAGAGAGAGAGAGCAGGGCAGTGAGAGAGAGAGAGAGCGCAGGGCAGTGTGAGAGAGCAAGGCAGTGAGAGAGAGAGCAAGGCAGTGAGAGAGAGAGAGTAGGGCAGCGAGAGAGAGAGAGAGAAGGGCAGTGAGAGAGAGAGAGAGAGCACAGGGTAGTGAGAGAGCAGGGCAGTGAGAGAGAGAGAGCAGGGCAGTGAGAGAGAGAGAGCAGGGCAGTGAGAGAGAGAGTGAGAGAGAGAGCCGGGCAGAGAGAGAGTTAGAGCAGGGCAGTCAGAGAGAGAGAGAGCAGGGCAGTGAGAGAGAGAGAGAGCGCAGGGCAGTGTGAGAGAGCAAGGCAGTGAGAGAGAGAGAGCAAGGCAGTGAGAGAGAGAGAGTAGGGCAGCGAGAGAGAGAGAGAGAGAGAAGGGCAGTGAGAGAGAGAGAGAGCAGAGGGTAGTGAGAGAGCAGAGCAGTGAGAGAGAGAGAGCAGGGCAGTGAGAGAGAGAGAGCAGGGCAGTGAGAGAGAGAGATAGCAGGTCAGTGAGAGAGAGAGAGAGACAGGGAGCAGGGCAGTGAGAGAGAGAGAGAAAGCAGGGCAGCGAGAGTGAGAGAGTGAGAGAGAGAGCCGGGCAGCGAGAGAGTTAGAGCAGTGCAGTCAGAGGGACAGAGAGCAGGGCAGTGAGAGAGACAGAGAGAGCGCAGGGCAGTGAGAGAGAGCAAGGCAGTGAGAGAGAGAGCGCAGGGCAGTGAGAGAGAGAGAGAGCAGGATAGTGAGAGAGAGAGAGAGCGCGCAGGGCAGTGAGAGAGAGAGAGTAGGGCAACGAGAGAGAGAGAGAGAGAAGGGCAGTGAGAGAGAGAGCACAGGGTAGTGAGAGAGAGCAAGGCAGTGAAAGAGAGAGAGAGCGCGCAGGGCAGTGAGAGAGAGAGGGCAAGGCGGTGAGAGAGAGAGAGAGAGAGCAGGGCTGTGAGAGAGAGGGAGCAGGGCATTTTGAGAGAGAGAGAAAGCAGGGCAGCGAGAGAGAGAGAGAGAGAGCAGGGCAGTGAGAGAGAGAGGGCAAGGCAGTGAGAGAGAGAGAGAGAGAGAGAGCAGTGCAGCGAGTTAGAGAGAGAGCAGGGCAGTGAGAGAGAGATAGAGCAGGATAGTGAGAGAGAGAGAGAGAGTAGGGTAGTAGAGAGAGAGAGAGTGCAGGGCAGTGAGAGAGAGAGAGAGAGAGAGCAGGGCAGTGAAAGAGAGAGAGAGCAGAGCAGTGAGAGAGGGAGAGAGTGCAGGGCAGTGAGAGAGAGAGAGAGCAGGGTAGTGAGAGAGAGAGAGAGTAGGGTAGTAGAGAGAGAGAGAGTGCAGGGCAGTGAGAGAGAGCAGGGAAGTGAGAGAGAGAGAGAGCAGGGCAGTGAGAGAGAGAGATAGCAGGGCAGTGAGAGAGAGAGCAGGGCAGTGAGAGAAGGAGAGCAGGGCAGTGAGAGAGTGAGATAGCAGGACAGTGAGAGAGAGAGAGAGCAGAGCAGTGTGAGAGAGAGAGAGAGAGAAAGCGCCGGGCATTGAGAGAGAGCAGGGCAGTGAGAGAGAGAGAGAGCAGGGCAGCAAGAGAGAGAGAGAGAGAGCAGGGCAGTGAGAGAGTGAGAGAGCAGAGCAGTGAGAGAGAGAGAGAAAGAGAAAGCGCAGGGCATTGAGAGAGTGCAGCGCATTGACAGAGAGAGCAGGGCTGTGAGAGAGAGAAAGTGCAGGGCAGTGAGAGAGAGCAGGACAGTAAGAGCGAGAGAGAGAGCAGAGCAGTGAGAGAGAGAGAGAGAGAGAGAGAAAGCGCAGGGCATTGAGAGAGAGAGAGAGGGAGCAGAGCAGTGTGAGAGAGAGAGAGAGAGAAAGCGCAGGGCATTGAGAGAGAGCAGGGCAGTGAGAGAGAGAGAGCAGGGCAGTGTGAGAGAGAGAGCAAGGCAGCAAAAGAGAGAGAGAGAGAGCAGAGCAGTGAGAGAAAGAGAGAGAGAGAGGCGCAGGGCAGTGAGAAAGAGCAGGGCAATGAGAGAGAGCAGGGCAGTAAGAGAGAGAGAGCAGGGCAGTGAGAGAGAGAGAGATAGAGAGAGTGCAGGGCAGTGAAAGCATGAGATCAGGGCAATGAGAGAAAGAGAGAGAGCAGGGCAGTGAGAGAGAGAGAGAGAGGGCAGTGAGAGAGAAAGAGAGAGAGCAGGGCAGTGAAAGAGAGAGCAGGGCAATGAGAGAGAGAGAGCAGGGCAGTGAGAGAGAGAGAGAGAGAGCAGGGCAGTGAGAGAGAGAGAGAGCAGGGCAGTGAGAGAGAGAGAGCAGGGCAGTGAGAGAGAGAGCAGGGCAGTGAGATAGAGAGAGAGAGCAGGGCAGTGAGAGAGAGAGAGAGCAGGGCAGTGAGAGAGAGAGAGAGAGCGCAGGGCAGTGAGAGAGAGCAGGGCATTGAGAGGGAGAGAGAGAGCTGGGCAGTGAGAGAAGGAGAGAGAGCAGGGCAGTGAGAGAGAGAGATAGCAGGTCAGTGAGAGAGAGAGTGAGAGAGAAGGGCAGTGAGAGAGAGAGCAGGGCAGCAAGAGAGAGAGAGTGAGAGAGCCGGGCAGCGAGAGAGTTAGAGCAGGGCAGTGAGAGAGAGAGAGAGCAGGGCAGTGAGAGAGAGAGATAGAGAGCGCAGGGCAGTGAGAGAGAGCAAGGCAGTGAGAGAGAGAGCAGGGCAGTGAGAGAGAGAGAGAGCAGGGCAGTGAGAGAGACAGAGAGAAAACACAGGGCAGTGAGAGAGAGCTGGGCAGTGAGAGAGAGAGAGCTGGGTAGTGAGAGAGAGAGAGAGAGAGCGCAGGGCAGTGAGAGAGAGCGAGAGAGCCAGAGCGCAGGGCAGTGAGAGACAGCAGGGAAGCGAGAGAGAGAGAGCCGGGCAGCGAGAGAGAGAGAGCAGAGAGAGACAGAGCAAGGCATTAAGAGAGAGAAAGAGAGAGAGATGGGCAGTGAGAGAGAGAGAGAGAGCAGGGCAGTGAGAGAGAGAGAGAGAGCAGGGCAGCGAGAGAGAGAGGAAGAAAATGCAGGGCACTGAGAGAGAGCTGGGCAGTAAGACAGAGCAGGGCAGTGAGAGAGAGAGAGCAGGGCAGTGCGAGAGGGAGAGAGAGCAGGGCCGTGAGAGAGAGCAGGGCAGTGAGAGAAAGAGAGAGAGAGAGCAGAGCAGTGAGAGAAAGAGAGAGCGAGAGTGCAGGGCAGTGAGAGAGAGCAGGGCAGTGAGAGAGCAGGGCAGTAAGAGAGAGAGAGCAGGGCAGTGAGAGAGAGAGAGTGAGGGAAAGAGCGCATGGCAGTGAGAGAGAGAGAGAGAGTAGGGCAGCGAGAGAGAGAGAGCAGGGCAGTGAGAGAGGCAGAGATCAGGACTGAGAGAGAGGGAGAGAGCAGGGCAGCGAGAGAGAGAGAGAGAAAGAGCAAGGCATTGAGAGAGATAGAGAGAGATAGAGAGCCGGGAGCAAGAGAGAGAGAGAGCAGGGCATCGAGAGAGAGAGAGAGAGAGCGCAGGGCAGTGAGAGAGAGCAGGGCAGTGAGAGGGAGAGAGCAGGGCAGTGAGAGAAAGAGAGAGAGTATAGGGCAGCAAGAGAGAGAGAGCAGGGCATTGAGAGAGAGAGAGAGTAGAGCAGTGAGAGAAGAGAGAGAGAAAGAGCAGGGCAGTGAGAGAGCAGGTCAGTGAGAGGGAGAGAGAGAGCAGGGCAGTGAGAGAGAGATAGCAGGTCAGTGAGAGAGAGAGAGATAGCAGGTCAGTGAGAGGGAGAGAGCAGGGCAGTGAGAGAGAGAGAGTGCGCAGGGCAGTGAGAGAGAGCAGGGCAGTGAGAGGGAGAGAGCATCACAGTGAGAGAAAGAGAGAGAGTGTAGGGCAGCAAGAGAGAGAGAGCAGGGCAATGAGAGAGAGAGAGAGTAGGGCAGCGAGAGAAGAGAGAGAGAAAGAGCAGGGCAGCGAAAAAGAGAGAGAGAGTGCAGGGCAGTGAGAGAGCAGGTCAGTGAGAGGGAGAGAGAGAGCAGGGCAGTGAGAGAGAGAGATAGCAGGTCAGTGAGAGAGAGAGAGAGACCGCAGGGCAGTGAGAGAGAGCAAGGCAAAGAGAGAGAGAGAGCAGGGCATTGAGAGAGAGAGAGAGAGCAGGGCAGTGAGAAAGAGAGAGAGCAGGGCAGTGAGAGAGGGAGAGAGCAGGGCAGTGAGAGAGGGAGAGAGCAGGGCAGCGAGAGAGAGAGAGCAGGGCAGTGAGAGAGAGAGAGCAGGGCAGTGAGAGAGAGAGAGAGAGAGAGAGAGAGCAGGGCAGTGAGAAAGAGAGAGAGAGAGAGCAGGGCAGTGAGAGAGGGAGCGAGAGCAGGGCAGTGAGTGAGAGAGAGAGAGTAGAGCAGTGAGAGAAAGAGAGAGCGAGCGCGCAGGGCATTGAGAGAGAGCAGGGCAGTGAGAGAGAGCAGGGCAGTAAGAGAGAGACAACAGGGCAGTGAGAGAGAGACAGAGAGAGGGAGAGAGCGCAAGGCAGTGAGGCAGAGAGAGAGAGAGTAGGGCAGCGAGAGAGAGAGAGCAGGGCAGTGAGAGAGAGAGAGCGAGAGCAGGGCAGCGAGAGAGAGAGAGAGAGAGAGCAGGGCAGTGAGAGAGAGAGAACAGGGCAGTGAGAGAGAGAGAGCACAGGGCAGTGAGAGAGAGCAGGGCAGTGAGAGAGAGATAGCAGGTCAGTGAGAGAGAGAGAGATAGCAGGTCAGTGAGAGGGAGAGAGCAGGGCAGTGAGAGAGAGAGAGTGCGCAGGGCAGTGAGAGAGAGCAGGGCAGTGAGAGGGAGAGAGCATCACAGTGAGAGAAAGAGAGAGAGTGTAGGGCAGCAAGAGAGAGAGAGCAGGGAAATGAGAGAGAGAGAGAGTAGGGCAGCGAGAGAAGAGAGAGAGAAAGAGCAGGGCAGCGAAAAAGAGAGAGAGAGTGCCGGGCAGTGAGAGAGCAGGTCAGTGAGAGGGAGAGAGAGAGCAGGGCAGTGAGAGAGAGAGATAGCAGGTCAGTGAGAGAGAGAGAGAGACCGCAGGGCAGTGAGAGAGAGCAAGGCAAAGAGAGAGAGAGAGCAGGGCATTGAGAGAGAGAGAGAGCAGGGCAGTGAGAAAGAGAGAGAGCAGGGCAGTGAGAGAGGGAGAGAGCAGGGCAGTGAGAGAGGGAGAGAGCAGGGCAGCGAGAGAGAGAGAGCAGGGCAGTGAGAGAGAGAGAGCAGGGCAGTGAGAGAGAGAGAGAGAGAGAGAGAGAGCAGGGCAGTGAGAAAGAGAGAGAGAGAGAGCAGGGCAGTGAGAGAGGGAGCGAGAGCAGGGCAGTGAGTGAGAGAGAGAGAGAGTAGAGCAGTGAGAGAAAGAGAGAGCGAGAGCGCAGGGCATTGAGAGAGAGCAGGGCAGTGAGAGAGAGCAGGGCAGTAAGAGAGAGACAACAGGGCAGTGAGAGAGAGACAGAGAGAGGGAGAGAGCGCAAGGCAGTGAGGCAGAGAGAGAGAGAGTAGGGCAGCGAGAGAGAGAGAGCAGGGCAGTGAGAGAGAGAGAGCGAGAGCAGGGCAGCGAGAGAGAGAGAGAGAGAGAGAGAGCAGGGCAGTGAGAGAGAGAGAACAGGGCAGTGAGAGAGAGAGAGCACAGGGCAGTGAGAGAGAGCAGGGCAGTGAGAGAGAGAGAGTAGGGCAGCAAGAGAGAGAGAGCAGTGCAGTGAGAGAGAGAGAGTGCAGGGCAGTGAGAGAGCAGTGCAATGAGAGAGAGAGCAGAGCAGTGAGAGAGAGAGAGAGCAGGGCAGCGAGAGAGAGAGAGAGCGAGAGCAGGGCAGTGAGAGAGGGAGAGAGAGCAGTGCAGTGAGAGAGACAGAGAGAAGAGAGCCGGGCAGCGAGAGAATTAGAGCAGGACAGTGAGAGAGAGAGAGAGAGAGCATAGCAGTGAGAGAGAGAGAACGCGCAGGGCAATGAGAGAGATCAGGGCATTGAGAGAGAGAGAGCAGGGCAGTGAGAGAGAGAGAGCAGAGCAGTGAGAGGCAGAGAGAGAGCGCAGGGCAGTGAGAGAGAGCAGGGCATTGAGAGAGAGCAGGGCATTGAGAGAGAGAGAGCAGGGCAGTGAGAGAGAGAGAGAGGGATAGAGAGAGCAGGGCAGTGAGAGAGGGAGAAAGAGAGCAGGGCTGCGAGAGAGAGTGAGAGAGCGAGCAGGGCAGTGAGAGATAGAGAGTGCAGGGCAGTGAGAGAGAGAGAGAGAGAGTAGGGCAGCAAGAGAAGAGAGAGAGAACGAGCAGGGCAGCGAAAGAGAAAGAGAGTGCACAGCAGTGAGAGAGCAGGGCAGTGAGAGAGAGAGCAGGGCAGCGAAAGAGAGAGAGAGAGCAGGGCAGCGAGAGAGAGAGAGCAGGGCAGTGAGAGAGGGAGAGAGAGCAGGGCAGTGAGAGAGAGCAGGGCAGTGAGAGAGAGAGAGAGCAGGGCAGCGAGAGAGAGAGAGAGCAGGGCAGCGAGAGAGAGAGAGAGATAGAGAGAGAGCAGAGCAGTGAGAGAAAGAGAGAGTGAGAGCGCAGGGCAGTGAGAGAGAACAGGGCAGTGAGAGAGAGCAGGGCAGTAAGAGACAGAGAGCAGGGCAGTGAGAGAGAGACAGAGAGAGGGAGAGAGCGCAAGACAGTGAGAGAGAGAGAGAGAGTAGGGCAGCGAGAGAGAGAGAGCAGGGCAGTGAGTGAGAGACAGAGAGAGAGCAGGGCAGTGAGAGAGAGACAGAGAGAGAGCAGGGCAGTGAGAGTGTGAGAGAGTAGGGCAGCAAGAGAGAGAGAGCAGGGCAGTGAGAGAGAGAGAGAGAGACAGAGAGAGAGCAAGGCATTGAGAGAGAGAGAGAGAGAGCCGGGCAGCGAGAGAGCAGGGCAGTGAGAGAGAGAGAGAGCAGGGCAGCGAGAGTGAGAGAGCGCAGGGCAGTGAGAGAGAACTGGGCAGTGAGAGAGAGCGAGCAGGGCAGTGAGAGAGAGAGAGAGAGTAGGGCAGCAAGAGAGAGAGCAGGGCAGTGCGGAGAGAGAGAGCAGGGCAGCGAGAGAGAGAGAAAGCAGGACAGTATGAGAGGGAGAGAGAGCAGGGCAGTGAGAGAGAGAGAGAGAAGAGAGCCAGGCAGCGAGAGAGTTAGAGCAGGACAGTGAGAGAGAGAGACCAGAGCAGTGAGAGAGAGAGAGTGCAGGGCAGTGAGAGAGAGAGAGAGCGCAGGATAGTGAGAGCGAGCAGGGCAGTGAGAGAGAGAGAGCAGGGTAGTGAGAGAGAGGGAGCAGGGCAGTGAGAGAGAGAGAAAGCAAGGCAGCGAGAGAGAGAGAGCAGGGCAGTGAGAGAGAGAGAGCAGGGCAGTGAGAGAGAGGGAGCAGGGCAGTGAGAGAGAGAGAAAGCAGGGCAGCGAGAGAGAGAGAGCAGGGCAGTGAGAGAGGGCAGGGACAGAGATAGAACGCAGGGCAGCGAGAGAGAGAGAGCAGGGCAGTGAGAGAGAGAGAGAGAGCAGGGCAGTGAGACAGATGGAGCAGGGCAGTGAGAGAGAGTGAGCAGGGCAGCGAGAGAGATAGCAGGGCAACGAGAGATAGAGAGAGAGCAGGGCAGCGAGAGAGCAGGAGAGAGAGAGACAGAGGAGTGGGCAGTCAGTGCAAGAGATGTGGAAAGTGTGAGCAGGGCAGAGGGAGAGACAAGAAGGACCCATTTTAACATCCATGCCCACTTTTGTTTCCATTGGAAGGAGAGGTAAATGGAGCTGCAGCTTGCTATCTATCACTCGTTTAACACGATCATAGAGGCCTTTCCATCGAGAGGACTAGCGTATAAAACGGTGGAGTCCTTACAAAAGCCTGGTTAGATCACACCTGGAGTTACTGGGTGCAGTTCACACCTCAGGAAGGAGATATTGGCTTTGAAGGGAATGCAGTGTGGATACACCAGAATGAAAGCTGGGCTCCAAGGTTTGTTACGTGGAGAGATTAAACAAACCAGGATTGTACTCCCTGGAAATTATAAGGTTAAGGATAATTTGATCAAAGTTTTCAAGATATTGGGGAGTGTCTTGCCCTCCCACCTGTGGCAGGAATCAAGGTGGGCAGTTCAAAAATCAGCTTCCTGCCTTCAGGAAATCAGGCTGGAATTGTGTTCTCCCGACTTTCATGGCAGGTTAATGGTGACCGACTTTCCTGCTGAAGATCGTCGGGAACCCATTTTGCATCTCATGAATGCTCATTACCAGGACGAGAGAGCAGAATCTACTGCCCCACCGATGGGTATTTACACGGTTCAGTTACCCAACTGCACCCGGCAAGTGGAGGAGGGGGGAGAGGGTTGAAGACCCGAAAAGAGGTGGGGTGTAAGCAGGGACAAGGGGTGTTTGAGCGGGGAAGCTGTGTGAGCAGAGAAGGGGGAGGTGAGTGGGAAGTGGGTATATGAGTGCGGAAGGGGTTTGAGCGGGGTAGGTGGGTATGTGAGTGAGGAAGAGGGAGGTGAATGGGGAAGGAAGGGGTAAGTGGGGAAGGGAGGGGTGAGTGGGGAAGAGGAGGGTGTGTGAGCAGGGGAGGGAGGGGGTTGCGTGAGCAGGGAAGGAGGGTGAGTGGGGAAGGGGTGGGTGAATGGTTGTTGTATGGTGGCTGAGTTGTACTATTATTGATGGAGTTGATCTGCAGACACTTCTTGGGTGGAAACATTAAGTTTATTTACAATATACTCAGCAGCAACTACACCTGTGCTTTCAACTCCAACTCTATCTCTATATTGACTGCTGAGGTAGTCTCCTATTGGTTACTACAGATCATGTGATCTTCGCTAACAAGTGTTATTCTTAAAGGTACATTACACACTAAATAAAACCATAATTACTCCCCCTTTAACTCAGATATACATATTATATTTACAAGAACATATTTTTCAGGACAACATAATATTTACACTGGGTGAGGAATTTACAAGTTCAGTCTTTCAGATGGTTTCCTAGTAAGTGTGGAACATCGCAGCTCCACAACTTCAGATTCTTTGTCAGGAACCTTCTTTTCCGGAGTTGCCTGAACATCAGGTACTTTGGTGGAACTTGCAGTTCTGTATCCTCAACTCTTACAGGAACATCAGACATGTCAGTCCCGGGTTGAGTATCCTCAACAGGAAACACAGACCCGGTCACGGTCACTGGTGGAACCAAATCTTGTCTCTCTCTTCCTTAAATGGTCCACATATTTATGGATGATCCGGCCTTTCACCTCCATGTGGTAAGATAGAGGTCCAGTCACCACACTTATTTCACCCAGTAACCACTTTGGTCCTTCCCCGAAGTTCTTCACATATACCGGCTCTCACGTGGTAAATTTCCTCTCGCGACTATCCTAGTCGTGTCTAGTTTTCTGGCTTCCCTGACTCCTTTCCACCTTCCCCTCTAAATTCAGCATTATTAATAACTCTGCAGGTTTGGCAGCTGTTGTGTGACGGGTAGCGATTTGACTTTGTATACATCCATCCATTTCGAATGTGCATCTCTGATCAACAAAAACATGGTACCTAAGAATGGTCCTACATAATCGATATGTAGTCTAACCCAGGGTTGACCAGGCCACTCCCACGGATGCAATGGAGCTGAAACAGGCAACTTCTGTTGTCGCTGACAGTGGAGAGAGTGCTTGACCATGCTTTCAATGTCACTGTCAATGCCTGGCCACCAGACATAGCTTCACGCAAATATTTTCACCTTTGATATGCCTGGATGTGCACTTTGAAGCTCTGTCAGGAGTGGTTCTCTACCTTGTGATGGGGCAACAACTCTTGATCCCCACAACAAAATCCCACCTTGACAGCTTATCTCTGTGTTTCAGGCATGGAATGGTCTCAAATCATCAGATACAGATGAAGTTGACCATCCTTCCAAAACAGAATCTCTGACTTTCAACAATATTTGATCTCTGTTCATCCAATTTCTAATTTGCTTCACACACATAGGCTAAAAATCCAAGGCCAGAATTTTGAGGTTGTCGGGTGGGTCCAGGAGCAGCTGGGAAATGGTCTGCGGTCCGCAATCGGGCCCTGGCTGCGATTTCACGTCGGCGGGACAATTATGGCTTGCCCAGCACAAAACTTGTCTCCGCACTGGACGGGAAGGGCCGAGCAGGGGCGGGGGCCTGTCGGCTACCGGGTCCAATGGCAACCCAGCGGCTGGTTTAAAAGCAGCCCGGGCAGCCCCTGGAAGGCTGCCACAGAGGACGGCTTTTGTACTCTCACTATGGATTCGAGTGCGGTTGGACACAGCAGGCAGGAGGGCAGGTTGGCGAGCACTCAGCCCTCTGCTGCTCTAATGAGTGCCTCGCCATCCTCCTGGAGGAGGTGGCTGCCAGGAGGGACATCTTTGTCCCCAGGGATGGGAGGAGGAGGCCACTGCACCTCACCAAGAGGGCATGGGAGGAGGTGGCAGCGCCAGTCAACAGCCGTGACGTGGTGTGCCGCACGTGGGTGCAGAGGCTGGAAGCGCTTCAATGACCTGCTGCACTCAGGAAGGGTGAGTACCATGTTGGCATGGGTCAGTGTGCAGATGTGTTATGGTCTGGCCGTCCCCTCATGGACCTCAGGGGTGTTAGAGTCTGAGTGCCAACTGTCAACCACAATGGAGCTGGCCAAGGGGATGAACCCTGGCTGCTTGGACTGAGTGCCTTGCAGCTTGAGGGCCATGACTCAGATGTACCCTGTGAGGTGTTCCTCAGGTAGGGTTGGCCAGGTAGAGAGTGGACTAATCAATGCTCCTCTGTCCTTTCAGGAAAAGATGGCCCACAACAATATAAACAGGTCACGAACAGGCAGAGGCACCAATTGCCCCCTTAATCCTGCCCCAATACAAGCAAGATCCCCTGGAGCTGGAGAGTCAGCACGCTCCCCGTGCAACCGTGTGTGGATAGGAGGGGGTGTCAGAAGAAGGTAAGAGCCGTGCGCAGAAGTGAGAATTTTGGATTGTGCAGCTATTCTAGTGCAGTCTCTTCATTGATGGGAGCCCGAACCTGGAGTCCCCATTGATCATTGGAAGACGATGGCATCATGCTGCAGATCTCCATGGTCTCACCAGGGTGCCTGGCATTCACAGTGACAGTGTGATGATTTTAACCAATGACATGCCCTTCTCTATTTTAGATTTGCCAACAGGCGTTCGCTCTCCAGACCCTGAAGGGCTACCACTGATGCCATAGGACCACCAGGCTTCATTTACACCTGCGTCAGGCCCACTCTCTGAAGCAGGCACCAGCACCTTGGTGGGTATTAGATAGGTGGCTAGTATCTTAATGCACATTGGTGAGGACACTTCATACTTGCTTGAGGTCCAGGCGAAGGCAGAGAGTGCCCAGGGCGCCAGCAGTCGGAGGGCTGCCGGAGACCAGGATGTTCGGTCAAAAGCAGATGATGAGCCTCTGAAGTCGTCCATTAGGCGGCAGATGTCGGATGTGCAGTGAGATGTGCGGGAGGATCTGGCGGAGATCCATGAGGGTCTGTGTGCCATGGTCTCCGTGATCGAGGAGTCCATGTGGAGCACGAGTACTGCATTGACCAAGTGCATTGTCTCCTCCATTGAGAGAGTGGTGACTCTCATGGAGAGGCAGCTCCAGGGACAGAATGAGGGATTCCTGGAATACACTTGGACCTCCCAAACAGGCAATGATTTCAAGTGGTCAGTGTCAGTGTGGGAAATGGATGAGGCACCCAGTATCCCAGCGAGGTGCCCGTCCATCAATGGTGAGCAGGGAGGTCCAGAACGACCTCACATTGGCACATGAGCTGCTTGTCATCTCCGCAGGCTTCTCTCAGGATGCTCCGGATAACAGCAGCAGCTCCTCTGCCCCACTGCCAGTGACCACAGCATCTAATGAGGCCTGGTGACTGGGGAGATGCTAGCTGTGGCACTGGCCACTCCCTCCCAGGCGGGGACAGCACAGGCTCCACTGGCCAGAGGACGCCCACCAAGGTCATCAAGGCCAACAGGACAGCAGAGTGAACAGCTGTCTCCAATGCCGGTGCCAGCGAGGGGGGATCTCCAAGATGTAGCACTCAGAAACGTAAATTTAGCCCCATGGGCTAAAGAGGGACAGGTCACAGGTGATTTTATGTTCACTTATGTTGACTTTATGTGTACTGGTCTGGGGTTGAAAACCAGAAATGTTTATGTAAATATTATTGAATTGTCACAATGAGATTAATTGTGTTTTTACCGTCATGGCCTGAGTACGCTTCACCTCTTTATTTCATTGGTGCGGGGAATGTCAGGATGTAATGCTGGACAAAGGTGGTTCTGAACTTTACTGCACAGGCACTGAGTGTTCTTGGGGTTCAAATGAAAGGGTCCTTTCCAACACTCAGGATGGAGGCGGCAGCCCTGGCATGTTTGAAGCTGACCTTTGGTAGCCTGAAGTAACGTTGAATCAAGGCATCCCTGATGTCCCTGCCTCCCTGAGGTTATCGAGGTCTGTCTCCATGCCCTCAGTGTTCTCCACACCGTGCTCCTTTTCAAACTCACTACTGGACCCATCTGTGGCCTGTGGAGCTGCATCAAGATCTTCTTCCTCCAGTGGGTCCCCCCTTGCCTATGGTCCTCTCCACCTCTGTCCTTGTGGAAGCAAGACTCTGGTTGTAATGCTTCTCTGCCTCTGTTCTTGGATAGCAGGGAGGCGTCATGAGCCACCTTTTCAATGGATAGCCCTTGTCACCCAGCAGCCATCCATCTAGTTGGGCTGGAGCACTGAAGAGCCTCAGCACCTGGGAGTGTCTCAGGATGTAAGCATCATGGGAGCTGCCTGGGTATCTTGCACAAACTTGCAGATTCTGCATCCTGTGGTCACACACTATCTGCATGTTCATGGAGTGGAAGCCCTTCCTGTTGATGAAGGCACCAGGCTCACCCACTGGTGCCTTGATGGCCACATGTGTACAGTCTATTGCACCCTGGACGCAGGAGAAGCCAGCAATGGCCGCGATGCCTCTGGTTCACTCTGCCTGGCTGGCCTCATCCGTACGGTAAAGAATAAAGGTCAGTAGCCCCCCTGAACAGATCTTCTGTTACCAGCTCGACACAAATGTGGACAGCTGATTGGGACACTCCACACAGACCCCTCATTGACCCCTGGAAAGAGCCAGAGGGATAGAAGTTGAGGGCCACTGTGACCTACAGCACCACTGGCATGGGGTGTCCACCCACACAGTTGGAGCTGATCTCAGGCCCGATCCTCTGACAAATGGAGGTCACAGTCTCCCTGGAGAGGCAGAGCCTCCTTCGGCACTGCACCTCGGACATATTGAAGCAGCTACATCGCCGCCTGTAAACCCTGGCAGCGGGATAGTGGCGTCTTCTGCGACCCCTTCTGTATTAGACCTCCTGCTGGCCCTGCGCCACTTGTGCCTGCACTTTTCCTCCCACTGGTCCCTTCCCTGGAAGCTGAATAGGGATACCTAGCCTCCTCTCCCTTCTGCCCCTCTCTTCCTCCTCAGAGGAGGTGCCTCCAGCGGAGACCACAAATCCCATTCCCAGGGTAATGGAAGATTGTCTGATACTGGAAGGGTCCTCATGGTCTGAATCCTCCAGGGACCTTGGAGACACCAACAAGTCCTGAAATGAAGCCTGGAAATGCTAAGAATGAAACCTCGAACAGAGATGAAGCTGCCAAGTACCAATAAGCAACCAGCAGCAAATTATCTACCAAACTCCTCACTACTCACACTGGCAATGCTGCTGACCCTTTTTATCCCGCCTGTGGATAAGGTTTTTGAAATTGCCGGCTGGCCGCCTTCCCATTTTGCCTGTCCAATGACCGCGAAGTCACATGAGCAACAAAAATTCGCGGTCAATTGGACAGATAAGGGCCTTAAGTAGCCTCTTAATTAATGGCTGCTGTGGCTCCCATGCCTGTCCACTGACTGAAATATCACATGAGTGCGCGATTACTTCAGGACGCTCATCCGATGTCATCACTCGCTATTTTACACTCAAGTGGATCGGGCACACACCCACAAGGCGAGCGAAAAATTCTGCCCCAGGAAATTCAGTAATAGCACAACTTCTTGTGGAACAGGAGCATGTTCAATGCTATCTGGTAATGGGAGACGACTGAGTGCGTATGCATTTGCAATATTTGTAAGCCAGGACGGTATATAAAAGTATATTCATCCGCAGAAATTGTCAGAGCCCAACATTGTGTTCTTGCTGATGTTTTTGGTGGAATGGCCTTATCCTCTTTGAATAAACCCATTAATAGTTCATGGTCTGACACAATGGTGAAATGTCATCCATGCAGGTATTGGTGGAATTTCTTCACTCCGAATATCACCGATAAACCTTTCTTTCCTAGTTGGAAATAACCCTTCTCAGCTGCAGAGAGAGTTCTTGAGACATAGCCAATGGGCCTTTCTGATCCATTTTTCATTCTATGTGATAACACAGCTCCTACACCATAAGGAGAGGCATCACATGTTAATACTCTTTCGATGGATCATTGTGACAGGGTAGGTGCTGAGAGGTTGTTTCCCCTTGTGGGAGAGTCTAGGACCAGAAGGCATAATCTCATAGTAAGGGGTCACCCATTTAAGACAGAGATGGAGGAGGAAGCTGTGGAATTCTTTACTGCAGGGGCTGTAGAGGCTGGGTCGTTAAATATATTCAAGGCTGAGATGGACAGGTTTTTAATCAGTAAGGGAATCAAGGGTTATGGGGAAAGGGCACGAAAGTAGAGTTAAGGATTATCAGATCAGCCATTATCTCAGTGAATGGTGGAACAGAGTCGATGGGCTGAATAGCCTACTTCTGCTCCTACATTTTATGATCGTATGGCCTAAAGCGAGTTGCAGCGTTGGAGCTTTTTTACCCCCATTGCTAAATGTAATGACTCAATGGAGCAGACAGGTTTCAACAAGAAACAGATAAACTTTAGTACAGAGAGCTTTTCAGGTGGTACAAGCTCGATCAGGACTCTTGTCAGAAAGCCCCACCCCCCGGATTGCCCGCACTTAGAGCTCATTGGTCGGCGCCTCCAAGAACATCACAGACCTGATAGACAGCAGGAGAGGCTATACCTACAGTTACTAAAACCACCTTTTCAAGGACAATTTGGGTTGGGCAATAAAGGGAATGGAGTATAAAAATAGGGAAGCCCACATCCTGTAAAAGAATTTTAAAAATAGGAAGAAGTGGCAAAGGGCCTGGGAGCAGAGGACAGGAGAAGGGAACTGTCTCTCCCTTTCAAACATGTTGACTCTCTTCCCATCATTTCCGAAGGAGCTCCCACTCATCTCCCACCTATTTAAATCCAGATTCTGAGGCCAGGTCCAGCCCCACCCTGTCTCCAGCTGAGGTGAGCTAACACTGATAGACAAGTGAAGCTGGTGCCACACTGGGCATGACTGCACTGAGGCAGCAAGGGACAGTTCGAGACATTCCTGAAGGGAGCAGGTTATTGCTGATCTAATGGGAGAAGGAGCAGGAGGTGAGTGAATGAGTTTAGTGTTGAGTCAGTTGTTGGGAGAGGATTCACAGCAGGACTCCAATAAATAGCATCACACAACAGGACACTTCACAAAAGATCACAGGCTCCGGGGATTGGGATCAGACGTGAATGGTGGGACAATTCACACAGCAATGCTTGTTTTGACACAGCGTTACAGTCTGGGCTGGAGAGCAGGGAGGGCTTTTCTCTTGAGATAAAAACAAAAAACTGCGGATGCTGGAAATCCAAAACAAAAACAGAATTACCTGGAAAAACTCAGCAGGTCTGGCAGCTTCGGCGGAGAAGAAAAGAGTTGACGTTTCGAGTACTCATGACCCTTCAACAGAACTGATTTTGGGTTCAGTTCTGTTGAAAAATCAGTTCTGTTGAAGGGTCATGAGCACTCGAAACGTCAACTCTTTTCTTCTCCGCCGATGCTGCCAGACCTGCTGAGTTTTTCCAGGTAATTCTGTTTTTGTTAGGGCTTTTCTCTTGGTTTAACCTGAACTGTACCCACAGTTGGTTTCTATAGTTCCAGGTCTCTCTCCTTCAAATCTGCCAGCAACACCTGTCTTCTCTGAAATCCACCATTCTTGTTGTCGCCTCAGAATCTGCACCCATCTTTCCTCAGCTCCACGTTTGAATCTCTTCGATTGGGTTTGTCCTTTCACAGTAACGAAGCAGCTCTCAAATTCACAACTGACCTCATGTAAAACCACCCCTCCTCATCCTACTGGGACCTATGACATGGCTGGCCTCACCAGCCTCCTCCGATGCCTCTCCACCATCCAGCTAGGGGCTGCACTCACATGATTCTGGTCTCAGCTAACAAGACACCCACAGTGATTTCTCTTCCTGCTCCTGGGTATTGTCAGTGTACATGTTGAAACGGAATCCCTCCAATCAGGTTTCAACTCCTGCCACACGGAATCAAAATGCCTCAAAGCTGCAACTGAAATCCTGTCAGAATGGGACAAAGGTAAACTTTCCCTCCTTGTCCTCAACCGCAAGCAGAAAACCACCTGCAATACGTTCCCTTCCTGCTCCTGCACAAACACCTCTGGAGACCCTGAGATAAATCCTTGACCCCTCCTATTTTTCATCCACATGTTGCCTCTCAGTGACATCATTCAGAAAACCAGCAGGTGGGATTTTCCACCCCTGCCAGCGGTGGGAATTGTGGCAAGCGGGGGCACTAACTTTGGCATGATGGATAAAGCCAATTCCCCCTGGCAGGAAATCAGTTTGGAATTCTGTTCTGCTGACTTTGATGGCAGGTTAAGGGCAGGTCGACTTTCTCACTGACCTATGCCGGGAACCACATTTGCATTCATTTACAACTCATGAACGTTCATTAAAAGGTCATCTCATTGGAATCATTTCCCCCTCCAAATTAAGTGCCCCACCAGCTGATAATTAGAACAATCTGTTTCCCGACTGCATATAAGTGGCGTGCTGAGCTTCACTCCATCAATGGCTCTGAGGTTTGTAATTGCTGCTCTTGTCTATCTTTAAGAGCATTGCTGTGAGATTTTGGATGCCTGTATCAGAAGCTGCAGCAAGGCTGAGCATGGGAGGCAACACCAGTGGAGAGGGGGAAGACGGAGACAGGACTGGGAGGGGGGGTTAAGGAACAGAGTGGAGTAGCCAAAGACTGTGCTGGGGCAAGAATATAAGAGTGTCCAAGGAGGAGTCAAAGACTGTCCTGGGGGTGTGGACACACACTGTCAGGGAATATTGAACAGACTGTCCTGGGGCTGCGTGAATCACGTTATAGGGCTCTGAGTGGCATACATGTCTTGGTCCCAGTCTTGGGAGTGGGGAGGCTTCTCTGGGCAGTGATGGTCATGCACGGCATGATGTGTAGGGCATAGTCAGCCATCTAAGGAATTTGTTCCTGGTGGTTAGAGGCATGGTACAAAGAGACAGATGACACAGTCACGGTCAGAGGAGGCATCTGGATCCCTGTAAGTCCCAGGAGCTGTAAAGTCATTGGAGAGGGTGGTAGTATTAGATGGTCTCATGGGCAGGGGTGGTCCTGAAAAGTCAGGGTGCATGTGGCCTCAAGAAGGGGAGGGGTCTGGTCAGCAAAAAGCATAAGGTCATCAACATTAAAGTGTTCAGGGGGAGGACAGGAATGTCCACATGGATAATGATGGGCTCAAGGATAACAGGGCAAGTCTGGATAGTGCGAGGAGGAGTTAGGAGGCAACGAGGATGGAGGAGGATGGGAGGGACTTGGTGGGTGATGGGGGTGGTTGGAAGCTGGTATTCCGCAGGGATGTCAGCAGCAGCCTCTTCCAAATCACCTTCCAATGACACGGTTCTAAAATCAAACTAGTAAAAATTTCAGTGGGGGAGGGGTCTCGAACGTGTGGGAGGAGTTCAGCACAGCAAGTCTTGGCCGAATGAAGGGGCACCTATAAACGTCCAGCTCAAACCATGGAGAGCATGGCTCAGCTGAGCGCGGGTCTCAAGGGCCTAATGCACAATGAGTGTGCTTGGCTCCTTTTCTCATGCTGCACATTCAAGTGACAATCCATTTACTTTAGGTGCTGCAGCATGTAGGGTCTTAATTGGCATCTGATCCTCACAGAGGCAAGTCAGAGTGGATGCTGGCTCCAAGAACCAATGGCCACAGAGGCAGCTGGGCCCCATAAGCCCCTATTTTCCTAGTGTATTCGAGGCACCATGTTTGCAGTCAGGACAGAGGTGCAAGGATTAGGTATTCATAGTCGTTGTAAAGGCCACTGGAGGACAACCAACACAAGGCTGACTGTGGCTCCTCAGACTTGGGTCTTTGACCCTAATGAAACCCTCATTGTGAATTCATGCCTGAGCACAGTTCTCCTGAGGACTTGTCCTCCAGGATGACATCATCCTGCGAGGGGTGGTCTTGGTATGCAATGTGCAGACTGAGGGAAAGTCAACGGCTTGTATATGGAGGAAGACAAATCAATGGGGACCAACATTGATTAATCAATTGTGTCTGTTCAATACAAACCAGGAGTGCAGAAAGCAGGCTGCAGGCAACACTGCCTTCTTGATAGCTTTGATGCGAGTGAGGAGAAGAAGGGCTTGTCGCTGTTTGGCACAGCCCAGAAAAGACCATCACGGAGATGCTTAGCTTGACCAAGGGCCTACAGAAGTCACAGCTCTTACTCCTGGATTCTTGTAGCTATGAGGTTGTATTGGGCACATCTTCCACCCCATGCCTGTGCAATGGCATCCTCATTTGTCTCGCCTGAATCCTTGCCATCTCGCAGGTGGCACAGATCTTTGAGGGCCCTTGGTGCATGGACGGATGGCTCCTCGATGATGAGGGCTAGCCCCTAAAGCCATGGCTAATGATGCCCTTTCATAGTCCACAGAGTGCATCTGAGGAGAGATACAATGCTGCACAGTCAGCCACAAGGTCCTAATGGAGCAGACTATTGGCCTCTTAAAGATGCATTTCTGATGTTTGGACCAATCAACCAATCAGGTGGGGCTCTCCAATACTCACCACAGAGGGCATCCTGCATCATTGTTCTTTGCTGCACCCCACACAAACTAGTGCTGCAAAGGGGGGATGAATTGCCACTGGGAGATATGGAGGAGCTACACGTCTCCTTGGAAGGGAAGGACATTGAAGGGGATGATTTTGAGGATGATGAGGATTCAGGCAAGCCAAATGAGGATGCCATTGCACAGGCATGATGTGGAATATATGCCCGATACAAGCTCATAGCTACAAGAATCCAGGAGGCAGAAGGTGAAGACAAGCTGAAACCAGCGCAGTTCTCCTGATGAAAGGGAACCAGTAGATGTAATATATTTGGATTTCCAAAAGATGTTCGATAAGGTACCACACATTAGGCTACTTAATAAGATAAGAGCCTATGGTGTTGGGGGTAGTATATTAGCATGGGTAGAGGGATTGGCTGTCTAATAGAAGACAGAGAATTGGGGTAAGGGGGGCATTTCGGGATAGCAACCTGTAGCTAGTGGAGTGCCACAGGGATCAGTGCTGGGGTGACCATCATTTACAATATATATTATTGACTTGGATGAGAGAAGTGAATATACTATCGCCAAGTTTGTGAATGACACAAAAATTAGTCAGGAAGGCAAGTAGTGAGGATGACACAGAATCTACAGACGGATATAGACAGGTTAAGTGAGTGGGCAGAAACTTGACAGATGGAATATAATGTGGGGAAATGTGAGGTAATGCACTTTGGCTGGAAGAATAGAGGAGCTGAATATTATTTAAATGGAGAAAGAATGCAGAAAGCTGCAGCACAGAGGGATTTGGGAGTCGTCGTGCATGAATCACAAAAAGCTAACATACAAGTTCAACAGGTAACAGGGAAGGCAAATGGAATGTTGGCCTTTATTTCAAAGGGAATGGAGTCTAAAAATAGGGAAGTCTTAATAAATAGGGAAAGCACTAGTTAGACCACACCTAGAATACTGTGAACAGTTTTGGTCCCCTTATCTAAGGAAAGATATACTGGCGTTGGAGGCTGTCCAGAGAAGGTTCACTACGTTGATCTCGGGTATAGAGGGATTTTCTTATGAGGAGAGTTTGAGTAGGTTGGGCCTGTACTCATAGGAATTTAGAAGAATGAGAGGCGACCTTATTGAAACATATAAGATTCTTAGGGGTCTTGACAGGTAGATGCTGAGAGGCTGTTTACCCTTGTGGGAGAGTCTAGGACCAGAGGGCATAATCTCAGAGTAAGGGGTCATCCATTTAAAACAAAGATGAGGAGGAATTTCTTCTCAGAGGGTAGTGAATCTGTGGAATTCTTTACCGCAGAGGGCTGTAGAGGCTGGGTCTTTAGGTATATTCAAGGTTGAGATTGACAGATTTTTAATCAGTAAAGGAATCAAGGGTTATGGGGAAAAGGTAGGAAAGTGGAGTTGAGGATTATCAGACCAGCCATGATCTCACTGAATGGTGGAGCAGAGTCGATGGGCTGAATGGCCTACTTCTGCTCCTAAGTCTTATGGTCTTATGGACAACCCAATGCAGGGAGACAACAAGACTTTCATTGTCACCTTCAACATCTCACAAAAGGTCATCAGTCTCACAATGAGAATGGAGGTGGCGTAAATCACCTTTAACCCTAATGATGGAGTCATCCTTGGAAGGTGCCCCCCTCTCCCATTTTAGCCTCTCCCATGACCAGCCAATTCCCCTCGGCCCCCGATCTCTCCATCTGATACCCGAGTTGTTTTCCTCCCTTCACTCATCTGTCCATCTCTGATCCTGGACTCTGAAAACCAGTGATCATCTCCAACAAGTATGCAAGGTAATGCCAGATAAAATCACCCATGACAATTAGAGTGCCCTTCTTACGTGCCTCCATTATTTCCCGATTTATACTTTGTCCTACAGTGAGGTAACTCTTTGGGGGCCTATAGATGACTCCCACCTGTGACTTCTTCCCCTTGCTCACATTCTATTGCACAACCACACTGATACCTTACTTCATTAACAAAGCTACCCTTCCTCCTTTTCCTTTTTGCCTATTTTTCTGGAACATCGAATACGCTTGAATATTGAGTTCCCAGTCTTGGTCACCCTGCAGTCACGTCTCTGTAATAGCTATCAAATCATATTCATTTATTTCTATTTATGGTGCCAACTCATCTATTTTGTTACAAATGCTGTGTGCATTCAGATAAAGTGGCTCAAGCTTTGACATTTTACCATTATTACTCATTCTGGTTCTAATTTCTGCTGCACTCTTCTGCTTATATTTTCTGTCCCTTCCTGTCATACTTGGATTATCATTCGCCTCTTCACTACCCTGCACCTCTGGTCACTTGTTTCTTTCTGATTTTTTAAACTTCCTTCATTTGAACCCTCCCCTCCACTAATTAGTTTATAGTCCTCTCTTTATTATGGAGGGAATTCCAGAGCTCAGGGCCCAGGCAGTTAAAGGCACAGCCTCCAATGCTGGAGTGATGGAAATCAAGGGAAGTGCAAGAGGCCAGAATTAGAGGATTGTGGAGCTGGAGGAGATTACAGAAATAGGGACGGGTGAAGCTGTGGAGTGATTTGAAAACAAGGATGAGAGTTTTTAAAATCAAGTGAATTGACTGAAAGACTGAAACAGTGAGAATACACGAAGCAGAGGAAGGCTCTTGGCACTTGCTCATAAGAGGAGCCAGGGGAAGTGGGAATAGGGGGCACATGTCCGAGGGGCGGGGGGAATGCCTGGAAATGCCAGAGATGTGGCTGCAGGGTGACCAAGACTGGGAACTCAATATTCAAGGGTATTTGACGTTTCGGAAAAATAGGCAAAAAGGAAAAGGAGGAGGGGTAGCTATGTTAATGAAGGAAGGTCTCAGTGTGGTTGTGCATTAGATTGTAATGTGGAATCAGTTTAAGTGGAAATAAGGAATAGCAAGGGGAAAGAGTCAGGGGTGGGAGTCATCTATGGGCCCTCAAAGAGTTACCTCACTGTAGGACAAAGTATAAATTGGGAAATAATGGAGGCATGTAAGAAGGGCACTATAGTTGTCATGGGTGATTTTAATCTGCATATTGACTGGACAAATCAGAATGGCGGGGATAACATGGAAGACAAATTTGTAGAGTGCTTCAGGGATTGTTTCTTAGAGCAATACGTTGCAGAACCTACCCAGGAACAGGCTATTTTAGATCTAGTAATGTGTAATGAGGTAGGATTAATAAGAGATATTGTAGTTAAGGATCCTCTAGGGGGTAGTGATCACAACATGGTCGAATTTCAAATTCAGTTTGAGGGCGAGCAACTCAGTTCTCAAACCAGTGTCGTCAACTTAAATAAGGGCAATTACAGAGGTATGAAGAAAGAGTTGTCTAAAGTGGGCTGGGAAAATGGACTAAGGGGAAGGTCAATGGATGAGCAGTGGCAGACATTTAAGCAGATATTTCATAACGCTCAGCAAAAATTTATCCCGGTCAAAAAGAAGGACTCGATGAGAAGGATGAACCACCCGTAGTTAACAAAGGTGGTCAAGGAGAATATCCAATCAAACACTAAGGCATACAAAGTGGTGAAAACTAGTGGTAGGCCAGAGGATTGGGAATTTTTTAAGAAACAGCAGCGAATGACTAAAAAGCTAATAAAGGGGGAGAAAATTGATTATGAAAGTAAATTGGCAAGAAATATAAAAACAAGCAACAAGAGCTTCTACGGCTATATAAAAAGAGAGTAGCTAAAGTAAGCGTGGGACCCTTGGAGGATGTGACTGGAGAATTGAAACAGGGAACAAGGAAATGGCAGATAATTTTAACCAATATTTGCATCGATCTACACAGTGGAGGACACTATAAACATTCCAAAGCAAGGAGTTAATGGGAGGAAAGATCTTGTAACAGTCTCTATTATGAGGGACAAAGTATTTGACAAACTAATGGGACTAAAGGCAGACAAGTCGCCAGGTCCTGATGGATTTGAAGGAAGTGGCTGCAGAGATAGTGGAGGTGTTGATCGAAATATTTCAGAGCTCACTGGATTCTGGGAAGGCCCCAGCGGACTGGAAAACCGCTAATGTGGCGCCCCTGTTCAAGAAGGGAGGGAGACAAAAAGCAGGAAGCTATAGACCAGTCAGTAGTTGGGAAAATGCTAGAGACCATTATTAAGGAAGCAATATCTGGACATTTAGAAAAACTTAACGCAATCAGAGTCAACATGGTTTTGTGAAAGGGAAATCATGTTTGCCAAATTTGCTGGAGTTCTTTGAGGACATAACAAGCAAAGTTGATAAAGGGGAATAGGTAGATGTTGTGTATTTGGATTTCGAGAAGGCATTCGATAAGGTGCCACATAAAAAGTTATTACACAAGATAAGAGCTCATGGTATTGGGGGTAATGTATTAGCATGGATTGAGGATTGGTTAACACACAGAAGACAGAGTCGGAATTAATGGGTCTTTTTCAGGTTGGAAAGACGTAACCAGTGGACTGCCACAAGGATCAGTCCTAGGGCCTCAATTATTCACTATCTACATTAATGACTTGGAGCAGGGGGCAGAGTGTACTGCTGTATCCACATTTGCTGATGATACAAAAATAGGTGGGAGGGCATGTTGTGATGCGGACATAAGGAATCTGCAAGGGGATATAGACAGGTTGAGTGAGTGGGCAAAAACTTGCCAGATGGAGTTTAATGTAGGAAAGTATGAGGTCATTCACTTTGGTAGGAAAAATCAAAAGGCAGATTATTATTTAAATGGTGAGAGACTCCAGAGCAGTGCAGCACCGAGGGATCTGGGTTTTCTTGTGCATGAAACACAAAAAGTTTGCATGCAGGTGCAGCAAGTAATTAAGAAGGCAAATGGAATTTTGGCTGGCATTGCTAGGGCGTTGGAGTTTAAAATAGAGAAGTCTTGTTACAACTGTGTACAGGGTGTTGGTGAGGCCACACCTGGAGTACTGTGTACAGTTTTGGTCCCCATATTTAAGAAAGGATATACTGGCATTGGAGGCAGTTCAAAAGGGATTCACTAGGCTGCTTCTTAGGATGAAGGGGTTCCCTTATTAAGAACGGCTAAACAGGATAGGCCTTTATTCATTAGATTTAGAAGAATGAGAAGTGATCCTGTTGAAACATACAAGATTCTGAGGGGCTTGACAGGGTAGATGTTGAGAAGATGTTTCCACTAGTGGGGGAATCTCGAACTAGGGGACATAATTACAGAATAAGGGGACACTCATTTAAAACTGAGATGTGAAGGAATTTCTCCTTTCAGAGAGTAGTGAATGTCTGGAATTCTCTACCCCAGAGAGTTGTGGAGGCTAGATCACTGCAAGTATTTAAAGAGGAGATAGATAGATTTTTAAAATATCAGGGAGATGAGGGCTATGAGGAGCTGGCACGATAAAGGAGTTGAGGCCTGGGGCAGATCAGCCATGATCTTATTGAATGATGGGGCAGGCTTAAAGGGCCGAATGGCCTATTCCTGCTCCTATTTTTTATGTTCTTATGTTCTAACCCTCTGCTTCTCATTCTATTCTCCATGATGCTCCTTCACTTGTACACTAAGCTCCTTGTCACAAGTCCTAATATTCCTTATGTGACTATGTGGTGTGAAATGTTTTTCCCATAAAGCACCTTGGTACAGTTTACGACCTTAAAGATGCTCTGTGAACACAACCCCAGGAGACAACTGGAATGGTCCAGTCTAGAATCATGGATGAGGGCTTCAACCGCAGCAGCACCAAGGCAGGGTCAGGAACAGAGGATGTTACCAAGGTGGAAGTCAGTGGTGTTAGTGATGGAGAGGGTATGGGCTTCAGATGTTCAGCTGAGGGTCCTATAAGCCTATGTCAATGTATCCGGTCCCAGCCACTAACACCATTCCCGAGCCACTGGCACTATCCCTCTAAGGCTAAAAGGCTGAACTGGATCATTCATAACTATAACAGTCTATAGAACCCTCAGCAGCCTATAGAATCCTCAGTAGTCTATATGTCCGTCAATAGTCTATAGAACCCTTAGTCATCCATATAACCCTCAGCAGTCTATATATACCTCAACTGCCTATAGGACGCTCAGTTGAACATCTGAAGCCCATACCCTCTCCATCACTAACACTACTGACTTCCACCTTTGGAACATCCTCTGTTCCTGACTCTGCCTTAGTGCTGCTGCTGTTGAAGCCCTCATCCATGATTCTAGACTTGACCATTCCAGTTCTCTCCTGGGGATGTACAAGAGGCCAGAATTAGAGGCGTGCAGATAACTCAGAAGGCTGTGGAGCTGGAGGAGATTACAGAGTTAGGGACGGGTGAGGCCTTTGAGGAGTTTGAAAACAAGGATGAGAGTTTTTAAAATCAAGTGAATCGACTGAAACTGTGAGAATACACGAAAGGGAGGAAGGCTCTTGGTGCTGTTTGGCATCCTGTTTATACATAACACAGTGTCCGACTGAGAAAGGTCACACAAAGCTGCCAAAGGAGCTCCCCTCCTCCCCCGCCCAGAGTGCTCACCTGACACCATTCTCTCGGAGGCAGGAATGGAGGAGGTGTTGTTCGTGTCTGTTGGGATGTCCATTGAATTTCCTTTCACTGTCAGTCCCTGTGCTGATCTGAGAGGCTGATTTCAACTGTTGTTAGTGCAAAGACCCACTTTGTTGATCAGCATCATTAATGTCTAGACTGTTTATCTACAGCTTTATCTACAGAAACCTGGGCCCCAGCATCACCCACACCCCCCACTTCTCACATTGAGGTGTGAATCAGGCCTGCTGCCCACCCCTTCCACCCCCAACCTCTTCCAAAAAGTCCATTTGAAGAAATCCATTATCTCCCAATCTACAACCTGCATTTATATAGCACCCCTTCCATAAAACATCCCAAGGCACTTCACAGGAGCATTATCAAACAAAATTTGACACTAGTGATCCACAGAAAGAGACATTAGGACAGGTGACCATGAGCTTGGTCAAAGAATTAAGTTTAAGGGGTTACTAAGAGAGTTAAAGAGGCAGAGAGGTTTAAGAGAGAGAATTGCAGAGTTAGGGCCCTGGCAAATAGTCAACATACATGGCTGCTAACAGCAGAGTGACTAAAATCGAGCATGCTCAAAAGGCCAGAATTGGAGAGGCACAGAGGTCTGGGCTGGAGGTTGCAGGACCAAATTTGGCCTCTTGCCAGTCTTTGTGAGAGCATAATGGGTAAAATTTTGAAGAGGATGCAGGACCAGAAAGACCTGTGTGTATATGTGCATAGATCATTGAAGGTTGCAGCACAGGTGGAGAGAGCAGTTAATAAAGCAGATAGTATCCTGGGCTTTATTAATAGGGGCATAGAGTACAAGAGCAAGGAGATTATGCTGATTTTATGTAAGACACTTGTTAGACCTCAGTTGGAGTACTGTGTACAGTTCTGGGCACTACTTTATAGGAAGGACGTGAATACATTGGAGAGAGTGCAGAAGAGGTTTACAAGAATGGTTCCAGGGATGAGAAACTTCAGCTATGAGAATAGATTGGAGAGGTTGGTACTGTTGTCCTTGGATAGAAGGTAGCTAAGAGGAAATTTGATAGAGATGTTCAAAATCATTGAGGAGGCAGGACAGAGTAGATAGGGAGAAGCCGTTCCTGCTCGTGAAAGGATCCAGAATGAGAGGGCACAGATTTAAAGTGATTTGCAAAAGAAGCAAATGTGACATGAGAAAAAAACTTTTTCACACAACAAGCAGTTCGGATCTGGAATGCACTGGCTGGAATCAAGGCATCCAAGAGGGCATCAGATGATTTTTTGAATAAAAACAATGTGCAGGAGTATGGGGAAGAAGCAGGGCAATGGCACTGAAGCATAATGTTCATTTGGAGAGCTGGTGCAGACAAGATGGGCTGAATGGCCTCCTTCTGTGCTGCTAAAATTCTGAGTCTGTGGTCAGGCTCTGGGAGCTTTGTGGGAATAGGCCTCACAGCACAGTTGTTAAAAGCCTGTTTTCCAACAAACTAAACTTACAGCTCATTTGCATATCAGCAGGCTGTGGACTGCAGTTAGATGGAGACCTTCAGTCACACCAAACTACCAACTGCTGTTTTATTGGGTTTATTTGATTAAAAGCTTTTTACTCACCATTATCCAGGTACTTAGGGATCAATAGGCTCTTTGTAGTGTTAAAGATCCCAGCAGAAGGTGGAAATGTGTGTGAGATTGAGGCCTAATGAGTGCCTGGGGCCTATTTACTCACAAATGTCTGAAACCATTACCCTTACAAGTGTTTGTGACAGTTAAGTGTCCCACTGGGGTGAGTCAGCAGTTCCAAATAGTCAGCAGCTGCTTCATCTAATCCTTAATGGACTCTCCAATCTGACGCTTTCTCATCCAGCCCAATTAAATCCTGTTTTACAACACAGGATTGATTTCTTTATCTGTGAGAATAGGTCCAAACTCAACTTCTCTGCTGCTTGATAACAGCCAGGTTCAATTTAGAGCAGGATCGTTGCCCCTCCACACCCCAACTCCTGTTGTATTGCACCAGAGCAGAGGCAAATGGGGAGGAGGTTGGGGGCAGGGGGCACTTCCAATTTGTACTCTGGATTCAACAACTAGCAGTAGAGGAGTGAACTGGAGAGAACTGGTGGTGAGGTAGAGCTGGGTGTCATCAGCATACATCTGCAAACTGACTCTGTGGGCAGAATTTTGCCCTCGGTGGCCACTCGGGGCAGGTGGGGGCAGGTCGAAGCCACCCGCCGCCTACGATCGACAGTGCACCCCAATTTCAGTGTGATATGCGAGCGGCAGCGCTGAGCGGGAGGAGGAGGGTGAGTCGGCCAAGCGGCACTCCGCATATACACGCAAAAGAACCCTGATCCATGCCTCAGGGAGATGAAGAGTATATTGAACAAATTATTGAATAACAGAAAAAATTAATAAAGCATGTCCCCTGATGTGACTCTCACATGAGCAGGGACATATTTTTAATAAAAAATTCAAGCTTTTATTTCATTTGCGTTTGCTTTAGGAAGCCTCATCCCACCCATTGTGCCTGCCCGTCAACCATTAGGCACGCTCGGCTGACATCAAAATGCCTCACTTCCCATTCAGTCGGGCGTGCGCTCGCCTGCCAAGCTAAAACTTCTGCCCCGTGTCTTTGGATGATCTCACCAAGAGGCAGCATGTACATGAGAAATAGGAGGGAAATGTCCTTGGTGGACACCAGAGAGTAATGGTGTGGGAACCTTGCTAGTGATTTTCTGGCTATAACTGGATAGACAAGAATAGAACCAGGTGAGGATGTAAATGAGTTGGAGGCAGTTCAGAGGAGGTTTACTAGATTGATACCTGGAATGAGTGGGTTGCTTTATGAGGAAAAGTTAGACTGGGCTTGTTTCCAGTGGAGTTTAGAAGAGTGAGGGATGATTTGATTGAAGTAAACAAGATCCTGAACGGCCTTGACAAGGTGGACATGGAAAGGATGTTTCCTCTTGTGGGTGAGTCCAGAACTAGAGGGCACTGTTTTATAATTAGAGGTTGCCCTTTTAGGACGGAGATGAGGAATTTTTTCTCTCAGAAGGTTGTGTGATTTTGGAATTCTTTGCCTCAGGAGGCATTGAAAGCAGGGTCGCTAAATATTTTTCAGGCAGAGGTAGATAGATTCTTGTTAGGCAGGGGAATCAAAGGTTATTGGGGGTAGGTGAGAATGTGGAACTCGAAACACAAACAGATCAGCCATGATCTCATTGAATGGCAAAGCAGACTCAAGGGGCCGAATGGCCTACTTCTACTCCTATTAACAAAAAACAAGAGAGCAGCCCCACCCAGTGGGACAACGCCAGTGGAGAGGAGTTGGAGGAGGATGGTGTGGTCAACTGTGTCAAAGGCTGCGGATGAGTCTTGAAGGAGGAGGAGGGAAAGTTTCCCTTTGTCGCAATCATGTAAACTGTCATTTATGACTTTGATAAGAGCTGATCACCTGTTTGAAGGGATTCAAACATGGAATTCCGGGTAAGACGGGAATGGATTCAGGAGGTGACAACACGTTCAAGGACTTTGGAATTGAAAAAGAGGTGGTGTAATGATGGGAAATATGAAGGGAGGAATACCTGCAGAGGGCACTGCCTCATACCAGTACAGACTGCCCACACTCAACTACAACTTGTATTTGTATAGCACCTTTAATGTCATAAATCATGCCTAGGTGTTTCACAGGAACGTTATGAAGCAAAGTTTGAGCCACATAAGGAGATATTAAGTCAAAAGCTTGGTCAAAAATTTAGGTTTTATGCGTTGTCTTAAAGGAGGAATGAGAGGTATAAGGGAGGGAATCGCAGAGCTTGGGGCCGAGGAAACTGAAGGCACAGCCACCAAAGTTTGAGTAATTCAAAACAAAAGCAGAAACAGAATTACCTAGAAAAACTCAGCAGGTCTGGCAGCATCAGCGGAAAAGAGCACAGTTGACATTTCGAGTCCTCATGACCAGGTCATGCTGAGTTTTTCCAGCTATTTCTGTTTCTGTTTTTGTTTTGGATTTCCAGCATCCGCAGTTTTTTTGTTTTTATATCTGTTGAGTGATTCAAATTGGGAATGCACAAGAGGCCAGAATTAGAGGAGTACAGATATCTCAGAGGGTTGTAGTTGGAGGAGATTACAGAGATAGGGAGGGGTGAGGCCATGGCAAGTTTTGAAAACAAGAATGTGAATTTTAAACTTGAGGTATTGCTTAACCGGGAGCCAGTGTAGGTCAGAGGGCACCTGGGTGATTGGCGAAAGGGACTAGGTGCAGCGGAGTATTGGATAACCTCAAGTTTTAGAATGTGGGAGACCTGCCAGGAGTGTGTTGGAACAAGTCTAGAGGTAACAAAGGATGAGGGATTCAGAAGCAGATTAGCTGAGGCAGGGTGAAGTTGAGCGAGTTATGGAGGAGGACAAATGTGGTCTTAGTGATGGCACGAATATATGGTTGGAAACTCATCTCGGGGTCAAAGGTGTCACAAGAATTGTGAAGAGTCTGTTTTTGGCTCAGACACCAGTTACCAATGAGAAGAATTGAGTCAGTGACTGGGGAATGAGGTTTGTGCCAGAGATTGAAAACAATTGACTTTGGTCTTCCCAATATTTAACTGAAGGAATTTCAGCATATACTGCACCACATCAGCATGCAACACAGGAGTGGGTGGGGGTGGGGGTGAGGAGTCTCACACCCTGTGATCTAGGATCAAGTGTCTGTTCTGCAGTCGGTGTTTCTGAGATTGTGGAATCTAAATTCCAGGATAGGAATTTCAGCAATTAATGGGAAGGTGAAGTCTGCACCTCCCTCTAGTGACCAGATCTGCTTTCCTGCTCCTGCCAGTTCCTGCAGATTCCAGTCTTCAAGCTCAGGGTAACCCTGCTCCCTCTGAAAGTGAGGAATTTAAATTGACAAGTGAGTGGGCTTGGGAGCAGGCTGGGGGTGGAGATTAAATTTGATAGAGGAGGAGAAGAGTAATGAGGGTAATATAGCATCAACTGCTCACATTGCTACCCAGGATACCAGGGATGCCCTTATTAATACCAGAGATAAAAACAAACAAACTGCGGATGCTGGAAATCCAAAACAAAAACAGAATTACCTGGAAAAACTCAGCAGGTCTGGCAGCATCGGCGGAGAAGAAAAGAGTTGACGTTTCGAGTCCTCATGACCCTTCGACAGAACTTGAGTTCGAGTCCAGGAAAGAGCTGAAATATAAGCTGGTTTAAGGTGTGTGTGTCGGGGGCGGAGAGATAGAGAGACAGAGAGGTGGAGGGGGGTGGTGTGGTTGTAGGGACAAACAAGCAGTGATAGAAGCAGATCATCAAAAGATGTCAACGACAATAGTACAATAGAACACATAGGTGTTAAAGTTAAAGTTGGTGATATTATCTAAACGAATGTGCTAATTAAGAATGGATGGTAGGGCACTCAAGGTATAGCTCTAGTGGGGTTTCTTTTTATAATGGAAATAGGTGGGAAAAGGAAAATCTTTATAATTTATTGGAAAAAAAAAGGAAGGGGGAAACAGAAAGGGGGAGGGGATGGGGGAGGGAGCTCACGACCTAAAGTTGTTGAATTCAATATTCAGTCCGGAAGGCTGTAAAGTCCCTAGTCGGAAGATGAGGTGTTGTTCCTCCAGTTTGCATTGGGCTTCACTGGAACAATGCAGCAAGCCAAGGACAGACATGTGGGCAAGAGAGCAGGGTGGAGTGTTAAAATGGCAAGCGACAGGGAGGTTTGGGTCATTCTTGCGGACAGACCGCAGGTGTTCTGCAAAGCGGTCGCCCAGTTTACGTTTGGTCTCTCCAATGTAGAGGAGACCACATTGGGAGCAACGAATGCAGTAGACTAAGTTGGGGGAAATGCAAGTGAAATGCTGCTGCACTTGAAAGGAGTGTTTGGGTCCTTGGACGGTGAGGAGAGAGGAAGTGAAGGGGCAGGTGTTGCATCTTTTGCGTGGGCATGGGGTTGTGCCATAGGAGGGGGTTGAGGAGTAGGGGGAGATGGAGGAGTGGACCAGGGTGTCCCGGAGGGAGCGATTCCTATGGAATGCCGATAAGGGGGGTGAAGGGAAGATGTGTTTGGTGGTGGCATCATGCTGGAGTTGGCGGAAATGGCGGAGGATGATCCTTTGAATGCGGAGGCTGGTGGGGTGATAAGTGAGGACAAGGGGGACCCTATCATGTTTCTGGGAGGGAGGAGAAGGCGTGAGGGCGGATGCGCGGGAGATGGGCCGGACACGGTTGAGGGCCCTGTCAACGACCGTGGGTGGAAAACCTCGGTTAAGGAAGAAGGAGGACATGTCAGAGGAACGGTTTTTGAATGTAGCATCATCGGAACAGATGCGACGGAGGCGAAGGAACTGAGAGAATGGGATGGAGTCCTTACAGGAAGCGGGGTGTGAGGAGCTGTAGTCGAGATAGCTGTGGGAGTTGGTGGGTTTGTAATGGATATTGGTGGACAGTCTATCACCAGAGATTGAGACAGAGAGGTCAAGGAAGGGAAGGGAAGTGTCAGAGATGGACCACGTGAAAATGATGGAGGGGTGGAGATTGGAAGCAAAATTAATAAATTTTTCCAAGTCCTGACGAGAGCATGAAGCGGCACCGAAGTAATCATCGATGTACCGGAGAAAGAGTTGTGGAAGGGGGCCGGAGTAGGACTGCAACAAGGAATGTTCCACATACCCCATAAAGAGACAGGCATAGCTGGGGCCCATGCGGGTACCCATAGCCACACCTTTTATTTGGAGGAAGTGAGAGGAGTTGAAGGAGAAATTGTTCAGTGTGAGAACAAGTTCAGCCAGACGGAGGAGAGTAGTGGTGGATGGGGATTGTTCGGGCCTCTGTTCGAGGAAGAAGCTAAGGGCCCTCAGACCATCCTGGTGGGGGATGGAGGTGTAGAGGGATTGGACGTCCATGGTGAAGAGGAAGCGGTAGGGGCCAGGGAACTGGAAATTGTTGATGTGACGTAAGGTGTCAGAGGAATCACGGATGTAGGTGGGAAGGGACTGGACAAGGGGAGAGAGAAGGGAGTCAAGATAACGAGAAATGAGTTCTGTGGGGCAGGAGCAAGCTGAGACGATCGGTCTACCGGGGCAGTTCTGTTTGTGGATTTTGGGTAGGAGATAGAAGCGGGCCGTCCGAGGTTGGGCGACTATCAGGTTGGAAGCTGTGGGAGGGAGATCCCCAGAGGAGATGAGGTCAGTGACAGTCCTGGAAACAGTGGCTTGATGTTCAGTGGTGGGGTCATGGTCCAGGGAGAGGTGGGAGGAAGTGTCTGCGAGTTGACGCTCAGCCTCCGCGAGGTAGAGGTCAGTGCGCCAGACAACAACAGCACCACCCTTGTCAGCGGGTTTGATGACAATGTCAGGGTTGGACCTGAGAGAATGGAGTGCAGTAAGTTCAGAGAGAGACAGGTTAGAATGGGTGAGAGGAGCAGAGAAATTGAGACGACTAATGTCGCGCCGACAGTTCTCAATGAAAAGATCAAGAGAAGGTAAGAATCCAGAGGGAGGGGTCCAGGTGGAGGGAAAATATTGGAGATGGGTAAAAGGATCCATTGAACTGGGAGAGGACTCCTGCCCAAAGAAGTGAGCCCGGAGACGAAGACGGCGGAAGAAGAGTTCAGTATCATGCCGAGCCCGAAATTCATTGAGGTGAGGGCGTAAGGGTATGAAACTAAGTCCTTTGCTGAGCACTGAACGTTCAGCATCGGAGAGGGGAAGGTCAGGGGGTTTAGTGAATACACGGCTGGGGTTGGGATTGGAAGAAAGGGTGGGGACGGAGGAACAGGCAGGGGTGGGGGGTCCTAGATGGGTGTTGGTGTCGATGAGTTGTTGGAGCTTGCGTTCCTTAGCACTTGAGAGAAAGAGAAAAAGTTTCTTGTTGAGGCGTCGGATGAGCCGAAGGATAAAATGAAACTGGGGGCACACGCAGCTTTGAAAAAGGGTACGGCGGTGCTGCTGGAGGGAGAGGTCGAGTGTGTTCATATGGCGGCACATGGCACTGAGAGTGGATTTCAGAATGTGACGGGAACAGCAGTCCGAGAAACGTTTTATGTCCCGGAGATACCTGTAATCCTGGGTGGGTTCGAAACATGAGGGGTGGAATTTCAGTTGAAATCCACGTGGGGTAAGTCGGAGATGGAGACAGTCACTGAGAAAGGAGATATGGCTCTGAAAGCGGGTTTTAGTAAACACCTTGTCAAACCCTAGGAGAGAAATGGAAAGCAATGAAGGTGAACAAGGCAACAGAGAGGTACGGAAATCTTGTCACAGAGAGGAACAGAACTTCTTCAAGGAGGTAGGCATTTCTTGAAGAGCAGTGGCAGTCAATTAAACACAGAGATAAAAACAAAAAAACTGCGGATGCTGGAAATCCAAAACAAAAACAGAATTACCTGGAAAAACTCAGCAGGTCTGGCAGCATCGGCGGAGAAGAAAAGAGTTGACGTTTCGAGTCCTCATGACCCTTCGACAGAACTTGAGTTCGAGTCCAGGAAAGAGCTGAAATATAAGTTGGTTTAAGGTGTGTGTGTGGGGGGCGGAGAGATAGAGAGACAGAGAGGTGGAGGGGTGGGGTCTGGTTGTAGGGACAAACAAGCAGTGATAGAAGCAGATCATCAAAAGATGTCAACGACAATAGTACAATAGAACACATAGGTGTTAAAGTTAAAGTTGGTGATATTATCTAAACGAATGTGCTAATTAAGAATGGATGGTAGGGCACTCAAGGTATAGCTCTAGTGGGGTTTTTTTTTAATTTTTTTTTTATAATGGAAATAGGTGGGAAAAGGAAAATCTTTATAATTTATTGGAAAAAAAAAAGGAAGGGGGAAACAGAAAGGGGGTGGGGATGGGGGAGGGAGCTCACGACCTAAAGTTGTTGAATTCAATATTCAGTCCGGAAGGCTGTAAAGTCCCTAGTCGGAAGATGAGGTGTTGTTCCTCCAGTTTGCGTTGGGCTTCACTGGAACAATGCAGCAAGCCAAGGACAGACATGTGGGCAAGAGAGCAGGGTGGAGTGTTAAAATGGCAAGCGACAGGGAGGTTTGGGTCATTCTTGCGGACAGACCGCAGGTGTTCTGCAAAGCGGTCGCCCAGTTTACGTTTGGTCTCTCCAATGTAGAGGAGACCACATTGGGAGCAACGAATGCAGTAGACTAAGTTGGGGGAAATGCAAGTGAAATGCTGCTTCACTTGAAAGGAGTGTTTGGGTCCTTGGACGGTGAGGAGAGAGGAAGTGAAGGGGCAGGTGTTGCATCTTTTGCGTGGGCATGGGGTTGTGCCATAGGAGGGGTTTGAGGAGTAGGGGTGATAGAGGAGTGGACCAGGGTGTCCCGGAGGGAGCGATCCCTACGGAATGCCGATAAGGGGGGGTGAAGGGAAGATGTGTTTGGTGGTGCCATCATGCTGGAGTTGGCGGAAATGGCGGAGGATGATCCTTTGAATGCGGAGGCTGGTGGGGTGATAAGTGAGGACAAGGGGGACCCTATCATGTTTCTGGGAGGGAGGAGAAGGCGTGAGGGCGGATGCGCGGGAGATGGGCCGGACACGGTTGAGGGCCCTGTCAACAACCGTGGGTGGAAAACCTCGTTTAAGGAAGAAGGAGAACATGTCAGAGGAACTGTTTTTGAATGTAGCATCATCGGAACAGATGCGACGGAGGCGAAGGAACTGAGAGAATGGGATGGAGTCCTTACAGGAAGCGGGGTGTGAGGAGCTGTAGTCGAGATAGCTGTGGGAGTAAGAGGTGTGGCTATGGGTACCCGCATGGGCCCCAGCTATGCCTGTCTCTTTATGGGGTATGTGGAACATTCCTTGTTGCAGTCCTACTCCGGCCCCCTTCCACAACTCTTTCTCCGATACATCGATGATTACTTCGGTGCCGCTTCATGCTCTCGTCAGGACTTGGAAAAATTTATTAATTTTGCTTCCAATCTCCACTCCTCCATCATTTTCACGTGGTCCATCTCTGACACTTCCCTTCCCTTCCTTGACCTCTCTGTCTCAATCTCTGGTGATAGACTGTCCACCAATATCCATTACAAACCCACCAACTCCCACAGCTATCTCGACTACAGCTCCTCACACCCCGCTTCCTGTAAGGACTCCATCCCATTCTCTCAGTTCCTTCGCCTCCGTCGCATCTGTTCCGATGATGCTACATTCAAAAACAGTTCCTCTGACATGTCCCCCTTCTTCCTTAACCGAGGTTTTCCACCCACGGTCGTTGACAGGGCCCTCAACCGTGTCCGGCCCATCTCCCGCGCATCCGCCCTCACGCCTTCTCCTCCCTCCCAGAAACATGATAGGGTCCCCCTTGTCCTCACTTATCACCCCATCAGCCTCCGCATTCAAAGGATCATCCTCCGCCATTTCCGCCAACTCCAGCATGATGCCACCACCAAACACATCTTCCCTTCACCCCCCTTATCGGCATTCCGTAGGGATTGCTCCCTCCGGGACACCCTGGTCCACTCCTCCATCTCCCCCTACTCCTCAACCCCCTCCTATGGCACAACCCCATGCCCACGCAAAAGATGCAACACCTGCCCCTTCACTTCCTCTCTCCTCACCGTCCAAGGACCCAAACACTCCTTTCAAGTGCAGCAGCATTTCACTTGCATTTCCCCCAACTTAGTCTACTGCATTCGTTGCTCCCAATGTGGTCTCCTCTACATTGGAGAGACCAAACGTAAACTGGGCGACCGCTTTGCAGAACACCTGCGGTCTGTCCGCAAGAATGACCCAAACCTCCCTGTCGCTTGCCATTTTAACACTCCACCCTGCTCTCTTGCCCACATGTCTGTCCTTGGCTTGCTGCATTGTTCCAGTGAAGCCCAATGCAAACTGGAGGAACAACACCTCATCTTCCGACTAGGGACTTTACAGCCTTCCGGACTGAATATTGAATTCAACAACTTTAGGTCGTGAGCTCCCTCCCCCATCCCCACCCCCTTTCTGTTTCCCCCTTCCTTTTTTTTTTCCAATAAATTATAAAGATTTTCCTTTTCCCACCTATTTCCATTATAAAAAAAAACCCCACTAGAGCTATACCTTGAGTGCCCTACCATCCATTCTTAATTAGCACATTCGTTTAGATAATATCACCAACTTTAACTTTAACACCTATGTGTTCTATTGTACTATTGTCGTTGACAACTTTTGATGATCTGCTTCTATCACTGCTTGTTTGTCCCTACAACCACACCACCCCCCTCCACCTCTCTGTCTCTCTATCTCTCCGCCCCCCACACACACCTTAAACCAGCTTATATTTCAGCTCTTTCCTGGACTCGAACTCAAGTTCTGTCGAAGGGTCATGAGGACTCGAAACGTCAACTCTTTTCTTCTCCGCCGATGCTGCCAGACCTGCTGAGTTTTTCCAGGTAATTCTGTTTTTGTTTCTTATTAATACCAGCTTCACTTAGGTCACACCAGTGGATTGATGTCAGAACCATAAACAATGACATTGACCTATCCTGAATTTAGATACCATAATCTCGGAAATGCTGACTGGAACAGATGCTTCATTCCAGATCACGGGGGTAAGACTCTCCCCCCCAACCTCCCACCCCCATCCCTCCCCCATCTCTCCCCCACACAGTCTTCCACCAATCAGAGCACAAAACACTCCTCCAACCAGCCCTTGCACAGCCTCCATTGTCCACTTCAATTCCTGTCCTCCAATTCAACATCATTAACTTTACACACCATTTACCGCCCAACATCCAAGAATGGAAAAGATGGGGAAGTGGTGAAAACAATAAGGTTCATGAGACAACAGCAACCAGACAACACACATTTTCTCATGAGCACACCCATAGAGGACAACAACGCTTCCCTCTTCCTCTTTCTAGCATTCTTTGTCATACAACCCATGTGTTCTCAGCAGACACAGCTGCTCACATCACTGCTTGGAAAAGCTCTTGTTCTATGGATTTTAAGCCTCTGAAATCCCCACCAAAGAGTGACCCACCTGCAGCTGTGCAGGGGCAGGCACTGCCATTGGGACAGGAGCTAGAAGGAGGGCTGCTGACTGAGGGGTGGGCAACTGGTGAGAAGTGAGGGCACTTCGAGCAGAGTTCCCAATTCCATATCCCTGTCCACCATCATCCCTCTGATGGGTCAGCGGCTGCTCACAGTTATCACTGTTCTGGAGAGCATTTGATGCAGGTCAGTGACAAGCTGTAAGGGCAGGGTTAAAGTATCTGTGAAAGTATTTAAGGTGACCGGCAAGTTACCATCCAGAGTCTGCCTGTCTGTGGTTAAGGTATATGTGGACTTGTTAGAGTGTTTGATGTTCCGTGGCAATGGGCGCTCTATCCACTGCAAGACGACATTGTCACAATGTGCAACATCATCCTACATATGTTGAAATAGACTCCTCCATTGTCTCTGCAATTGTGGTCAGTGAGCTTGGATGGTCTGTCAGTGCATCGCGCACTGTTTCTCCTTTACATCAAGCCCAGGATACAGTATCTGTGTCAAGCTGAGCAGAGTTTGGAGAGGGCTGTGCTCCCTGAAATGGACTCTCCACCGCTGTCCCTACCTCCACTGACCCCTCTTCCTCACTTGTAAAGTGTGAGTCACCAGATAAACAGCTACCTATCTGACTAACTGAGGTGGAGGGATGTGCATAACAGAATGTAGGTGAATGTGTCACTGTAATTGCCTTTCCTGACCTGGTTAGATCATTGAAGTTCTTCCTGCACTGAATCCAGGAGTGTGATGCTGCAGTTCTGCTCCTCACCTCCTGGGTTACATCTAGCCACACCTTCCAGGTGTCAGTAGTCAGTTCCTTCCTCCCAATGCTGGGGAACAGTGTGTCCTGCCTGCTCCCAACAGCACAGGGAAGCATTATTACAGCAGGATGGAGACTTTGTGTATTCTAATTCGACGCTGTTCAATCTTCCTGTTTATTCCAACTCCAAGCTCCTTGGACTTCCCAATATTTAATTCCAACACTGACTACGTTTCCAAAGTGATTCATTGCCTGTTAAGAGCTTTGGGATAGGCTGAAGTTCAAAATGGTGGTATAGCGTAATGTCACTATACTTGTAATCCAGAGATCCAGGCTAATGCTCTGGGGACATGGGTTCAAATTCCATAATGGCAGCTGGTGGAACTTAAATTCAATTAATAAAAAAATTTGGAATGTAAATAGTCTCAGTAATGGTGACAATGAAACTATCATTGATTGTCATAAAAACCCATCTGGTTCACTAACTCTCTTTAGGGAGGGAAATCTATCGTCCTTACTTGGTCTGGCCTCATGTGACTCCAGACCCACAGCAATGTGGTTGACTCTTAACTGCCCCCTGAAATAGCCCAGCAAGCCACAAAGTTCAAGGGCAATTAGGAATGGGCAACAAATGCTGCCCTTGCCAGTGAAACCCACATCCCATCAAGAATAAAGGGAAGAAAAGAAACAATGGTATTTCCTTCCTGCAGATTCAGTTTCCGTGGGTTGTTAAACTGTTCATTGTCGTGGTTCCTGTCATTGGGTGGCTGCTGTGTCAATGGCAAATATTCCCTGTGCCAGTCAGAGATGGGCACTGTCCAGGGTTTAAAATGGGAAGACAGCCTGAAGCCATATTCTTACCCAGTCGGAACCAATAAAATCACCCGCCCACCATCACCGCGCTCCCCCCCCCCCCACAACACAATAAACAAATGGGAAAAATAACATCAGCCACTGCAATAAGACAGAGCAGGTCAGTCAGTGTCTGTGGAGAGGGAAGGTGGTTAACATGAGCTAGTCTTTTCAACACAGGCACTGACTGGCCTGTTGTATCTTCCAGCATTTGCTGTCTATTTATTTGCTGGCATTAAATGCTCACCCAGCCAGCAACACACACCCTGTGGACAAATCAATTAAAATATAATTGCCCCAACTCTCTTCATCTGGTTCAATCCTGCCCCCTTCCCCTCCGTCCACACCTCGAGCTGTTTACCCTCCCTTCTCCTCTTGGACTGTTTCCCCTCCCCACACTTTAAACACTCCCTTGATCTATTCCCACTCCCCCCTCTCCTATGAACCATTCTGCTGTTGAATCATTCCCTTCCCCTGCTCCCTCCAAAATTTTTTCCCCTCCCCACATTACAATGGCAGGTCCACAATGCACTTAACACCAGCCCTTCACCCCACACCTCCCCCCATTGTTATGATGTGGCTCATTGGTCCAATAGTGCTGGATGGGTGGGCATAGAGGGTGTAGAGGGTCCATGGAAGGGCATGGTGGCAGCATGGGCAGTGGGTGGGGGTGGGTGTGAGGGGGTGTGAGGAGTAAGGGCTAGAGGCCCTTTAAAACAATTGGGTTAGTGCCCCAGTGAGCCAAGACGGGCCTCCTAACTGGCCCACCTTAACACTCACCCATCTCCACAGCTGCCTCCAGGATCCCACCCCGCATCCCCGGAATGAACATTTGGTGGGTGGGGTCACTTTCAAGGAAACAGGTCAATCAAGTCAGGAAAATTCCCATCTCATGCTTCCCACCTTGATGGCAAGAATGCGGAAGACACAAAGATTGGCCGGGTGGTTAACAATGAGGTTGAGTGTCTTGGGCTTCAAGAAGATATAGATGGGATGGTCAAATAGGCAGATAAGCGGCAGATGGAATTTAACCCTGAAAAATGTGAGGTGATACACTTTGGAAGGAGTAATTTGACAAGGAAGTGTTCAATGAACAGCATGACATTAGGAAGTTCTGAGGAACAAAGGGACCTTGGCGTGTGTGTCCATTGATCTCTGAAGGCGTAGGGGCATGTTAGTGGGGTGGTGAAAAAGGGATATGGGACACTTGCCTTTATCAATCAAAGCATAGATTACAAAAGTAGGGAGGTCATGTTGGAGTTTGTATAGAACCTTGGTGAGGCCACAGCTGTAGTACTGTGTGCAGTTCTGGTTGCCATATTATAGGAAAGATGTGATTGCATTGAAGGGGGTGCAGAGGAGATTCACCAGGATGTTGCCTGGGATGAAACATTTAAGTTATGAAGAGAGGTTGGATAGACTTGGGTTGTTTACATTGGAGCAGAGAAGACTGAGGGGCGACCTGATTGAGGTGTACAAGATTATGAGGGGCATGGACAGGGTGGATAGGGAGCAGCTGTTCCCCTTAGTTGAAGGATCAGTCACAAGGAGACATAAATTCAAGGTGAGGGGCAGGAGGTTTAGGGGGGTGTGAGGAAAAACATTTTTACCCAGAGGGTGGTGACAACCTGGAATGCACTGCCTGGGAGAGTGCTGGAGGCAGGTTGCTTCACATCCTTTAAAAATTACCTGGATGAGCACTTGGCACATCAGAACATTCAAGGCTATGGGCCAAGTGCTGGTAAATGGGATTAGGTAGGTAGGTCAGGTGGTTCTCACGTGTCGGTGCAGACTCGATGGGCCGAAGGGCCTTTTCTGCACTTTGTGATTCTGTGATTCTGAATAAGGCTCAAAGAGTCATTTATGGCACAGCAGGAGGCCACTTAGCCCCATGCTGGCTCTGTGTGGAGCAATCCATTCAGTCCCACTCCCCCCACTCAATCTCCATAGGCCTGCAAGTTTATCCCTCCATACCCATCCAATTTCCTTTGGAGATTATTGATTGTTTCTGCTTTCAACCACCTTGTGGGCAGTGAGTTCCAGGTCATTACCACTCACTGTGTAAAAAATTTCTTCCTCACATTCCCCCTACATCTCTTGCCCAAAACCTTAAATCTTTGTCCCACAGTCCTTGTACCATCAGCTAATGGGAACAGTTTTTCCTTATCTAGACCTATAATAATCATGTACACCTCTATCAAGTCTCCTCTCAGCCTCCTTTGCTCCAAGGAGAACAACCCCAGCTTCTCCGACCCAACCTTGTGGCTAACATTCCCTCATCCCTGGAACCATTCTGATCAATTTCCTCTGCATCCTCTCAAGGATCCTCACATCCTTCCTAAAGTGTGGTGACCAGAAATGGACACAATGCTTCAGTTGTGGCCCAGACAGAGCTTTATAAAGGCTCAGCCTAACTTCCCTGCTTCTGTACTAATAGTGGAGTCATTAAACCCATCAGACCCTCAACCCTTAAGTCCGCTGCTCAAAATTGGAGCCAGGTTTCTCACACACAATGTTCATCATGAATGAGTGCATAATGTTAAAACAGGAACAAGGGAGGCGATTCATCCCTCGAGCCTGTTTTTCTGTTCAGGTTGTGATGAGGGGAAAGTAAAAAGTGTGTTTACACTGTCTGCAGCTTGTAAGGCAGAATGAAGTTAGGGATGAGGGTGCAGTGGAAAGTTAGGAGAAGGGTTAGGCATGAACATAACATCAGTGGATTCAGCTCCCTCTCTGGCCACTGCCTCATAATGACCAGCACTGTCTCCTCCATGGGGATCAGAACATGCAGACCCGCCTTCCCCTCTCCGGTTACTTCCTGCTGCCTCTGAATGAGTGCTACCTTCTCCTGAGAGAGGCAGGAGGGTGTGTGAGTGAGGTCAGTACAATCTGGGTGACGTGGCTATCATGGTTGAATAGCTGCCAATGTGTGAACTGTGGGTGTGAGGTTTGCAGCAATGCAAAGTATGTGAGGGGGAGGTGAAGCATAGGAATGTCAGGTATGAATCCTGATGAATAGAGATTGTTGGTTGGTGAGTGGTGGGCTGAATTGAACAGTGAATGAGCTGAGTGGTACAGCTGTAGGATATGGCATTTGAAGAGACAGTCACTGTTCTTGATCACTCAAATCCCCCAGGGTGAGGATAGTTAAGATAGTAATGTAGAAATTAACTTCATACATTTGATGTTAAATACACAGGGGGTAGATGTACTTCAACAGAAAGATTATTTTATATATGTTATGTCAATGTATATTAAAGAATGGTACAGCACTGTACCTTCAGCCCATCATGCCAGTGCTGGCTCTTTGGCTAACTCTTTCAATCAGACCCACTACCCTGCTCTTTCCCTATATCAAATAGATATCCAATTTTGAAAGTTATTACTGAACCTTTTCCACCACTAGCACAAACTATACCCTACATTTATATGTAAGGATTTAAGGTTTAATTTCTTTTGATTAAGATATTTGCTTTCATTTCACTTATGAAGAGTTTATGGATTTGTAGAGTGCCTGGAAATTATAAAATGGTCAAGTTGCTCATTCCCAGGATGCCTCAGGGTTTGAATGGTGTTTAACAAAGAAACTGTGTCAGCAGGAAGAGGTTTTCTTGTTAAAGGAGAGTTGAATAAGGGTTCAATAGTCCCCAGATAAGAAGGTAGGTTATATCACAAATATATGATAGGTTTTCCTTCCTGATAAACTTTATTGGCCAATGATTCAACATTGACCTATAGCAGTATTTAAACTTGCTCAGCGTAAGTGACTTTACAGTATCTGAGCAGTAGTTTATCAGGTGTAATTGAAAGTTATGTTACTCTGTTTGTGTCTCGGGTAAGCGTCACTGTAACAAGTGCTGACAAACCCTGACCTGAAGCCCTGGTCTGTCTTCCAAGTGGCTCTTGAAACCTTCTCGGCCTTCTACTTGTCCATCCCCCTTCTTATACCCATATATATATTATCAAATCACTAAATTTCACTAGGCTAATTGTTGACTAATACCCATAATGTTGTTGTCCAATTACAGGGATGACAGCTACACAAGGCCCTAGTTTTACCCAGGTTTCAGACTAATGGTACCTGACATCAGTTACTTTTACTGTTAGAGCTGTTATCAGTGCATCTGGGGCAACACAAAGGAGCCTCTTTTATATTAGGGACATGCAGGGCTAGAAATGTATGTGCCCTGTTTGTTGGGCAGTGGGATCCTTTCCTGCTGAAATCGAGGTGAGCCTAAAGCAATTTTGGTGTACCCTCCTCACCTCTCTGATTGTGGGGCTGCTCCCATGTTGCTCCCACATTGCTCCTCTGATCTTGAAGTTGCCAGCAGGAGAGCCCAGTAGCGTTGTTTGATGATCATGCGATCCTCCCCCTTAAAGGTTCACCACCTATTAAAAGGAGACTGCATACCTGAAGTCAGGCCTGACACAAAACTATTTCTGAACATTTCAAGGGTGATTCTACAGAGACACTCAGTACTCCTCACTGGAGGCTCTGATCAACATCAGGTATAAGGGGTGTAATGGAAGGGTAGCACCTCTCACATGTGGCCTTGCTGCATTCTTTGGAGTGGCTCATCATGTATTGGTCCTCACCTTCACCCAGTTGTCACCTGTGGCTCCAAGTAATTGTTAGCATGTGGTAGCAGCCACACCCCACTAAACTGCTTTGTTGGAGGGCAAAACCAGGTGAAGGTAGCCATTGGATCTCCCATGCTCGGCGACTATGGGATTTGTCTGTCCTGGCATGTGAAGACTGATTCTGGCAGACCGGGCAGATGAGATCAATCTAAGGTTCATCAGTCTTGAAGGCGGGGCAGCACCATGTGGAATGTGTGCAGCTCAACAAGGCACAGAAGATGTCCTGGTCACCCACTGCATCCAGATCTATCTCCATCCATCTAGATTCATCTTGCCACTGGACCAAGATAGATCAGGATAAGAACGTGAGGCTGACGATGTGCAATTCACCATCACTATAATCCAATTTACACCAAGTCCCCTTCATTGACTTTCTATTACCTGTCTTCCATTATCTGTCACAAGTCCTGTGGCGATGGATGAAAGATGTTGCAGCAGAAAGGAAGTAAAAGTAGAACTCAGCAACCCCCTGAACGATTGGGGGAGTGGGGGGAGTGCTCATGTGCTTTTAGGGACAAAACCTATATTTTATGTGGGGTAATGGTTCCTTTAAGAACTTTATTCCCCTGGAATGTGATTTTCTAGTAAAGCAGCTGGCTTCCAGTAAGTGATCATGTGACCAAGTTGCCAGGTAGCTAAACAGCAGGTAAAAAGTGTCGACAAGTTTTAATTATAAGGTGAGTAGATTCTTGGGGGGAGGTGGGGTGGTGGTTCTGTGTTCAAGCAATTTAGTTTTAGGCTATAGAACCAGCTGACTGCAGAAGAGAAAGGAATGCTCCAATCTTGCAAACAATTTTAGAGGTATCTCACTCCTCTCCAACTATTGCCAGAATCCTTCTGAACAGCTTAGTGCAACATCTCAACCAGGATCTGCTGCCAGAGAGTCAGTGCAGTTTCAGAAACCATTGGAACATAGGGCTTAGAAGCAGAAGTAGGCCATTCAGCCCTTTGAGTCTGCTCTGCCATTCAGTAAGGTCATGGCTGAGCTGGTTGTGGTCCATTTTGCCGTCTATCGCTCCGTAATCCTTGACTTCCATATCTATCAAAAATCTGTCTAACTCTGCCTTGAATAAATTCACTGACCCAGCCTGCTTTCTGGGAAGAGAGTTCCACAGACTAATGACCCTCTGAGAGAAAAAATTATCCCCGTCTCCATCTTAAACAGTAAGCCTTGATATGGTTTTTGCAGTGAGACAGCTCCAGGACAAAATGCCAAGGTCAGAACAGGGACTTCGAGACCACGTTTGTTGACCTGACCAAGACATTTGACATAATCAGTCTTGGGGGCCTTTGGAGAGTAATGGAGAAATTCGGCTGCCCTGAGAATTCATCACAATGTTTGACAGTTCCATGATAGCACATTCACACATGTCCTGGATAATGGTGAGTTTTTGGGGCCATTCCCAGTCACTAATTTATTCTTAGTTAACATTTCAAGTCCATATGACCCTCCTTCAGAGCAGGTCATATGGACTCGAAACACTAACTTTGTTTTTCTCTCTCCACAGAAGCTGTCAGATCTGCTGAGTCATTCCAGCATTTTCTGTTTTTGCTTCAGATTTCCAGCATCTGCAGTATTTCGCTTTTAACTAACTTATTCTTTCATCGGATGTGGTCATCAATGGGTAAGGATGGCAGATTTCCTTCCCTAAAGGGCATTAGGGCTTTTACAACAAATAATGGGTTTTATGGTCACTATTACTGAGACTAACTTTCAGTATCAGAATTTACTAACTGAATTTAAATTCAACCAGCTGCCATGGTGGAGTTCAAACCCATGTCCCCAGATTACTAGTCCAGTGATATCACCACTACAAACCCCTTATCACGAATGGATTACTTAGGGCTGCGTGCCAGCTCCAACCCTCTTCTGCATGTTTTTCTCTGCCAAGCTGTCTCCGATACCTTCCATCCTGGACATCTTGGCACTGAAATCGGATATTGCATGAACAGGAAGCTGTTCGATCTGAGAATGATTCCAGGCAAAGACCAAGATCTCCAGGGTACAGATTGGCCTTAGCAGTCACTGAGGTATGCATCGGAACCCTAACAAATATCCCAGATGATCAACATGGCTGTCATCATCTTGAAGGATGAACAAGAACAGAGTCCAAGAGGGAGACATTGTTTACTTGGAGTAGGAGGAAGCCCTCAGAGTTCAGGGAAAGAGGGCTCATTGCCCAGGAGGTGAATGCCCAGAGTCTGATGCCATGGACATGGCAGCAGTATAGGAATAAATGACCTCACACAGGTAATCAAGGTGAGTAAATCAAATGACTTGCCTACCACACCAACAACCTCTCACACTGCTCAATGCACCACACCCCTATCACTCACATAGCAGTTCACCCTGACACTCAGAACTTGCTCCTAACACTCACATGCTCTCCCTCACCCACATACACTTTCCAATGCCGCCAGCCACATACCCACCTCTCACTGCCCCCACTGATTGACAGTGCTATCAAGTGGCACTTACACAGCAATAACCTGATTACTGACACACAGTTTGGGTTCTGCCAGGGCCACTTGGCTCCAGGCTTTATTTGGTCCAAACTTGGGACAAAAGAACTGAACTCCAGAGTTGAGGTGAGAGTCAGCACCCTTGACATCAAGGAAGCGTTTGACCGAGTGTGGCATCAAGGAGCCCTAGCAAAACTGGAGTCAATGGGAATCAGGAGGAAATCTCTCCGTTGGTTGGAGTCATACCTAGCACAAAGGAAGATAGTTGTGGTTGTTGGAGTTCAATCATCTCAGCTCCAGAACATCACTACAGGTGTTCCTTAGGGTAGCATACTAGGTCCAACCATCTTCAGCTGCTTCATCAATGACCTTCCTTCCATCATCAGGTCAGAAGTGGAGATGTTCGCTGATGATTGCACAATATTCAGCACCATTCGCGTCTCCTCAGATACTGAAGCAGTCCATGTCCAAATGGAGCAAGACTGGACAATATTCACACTTGGGCTGACAAGTGACAAGTAACATTTGCACCACACAAGTGCCAGGCAATGACCCTCTCCAGCAAGAGAGAATCTAACCATTGCCCCTTGATATTCAATGGCATTACCATCAAAGCAGCCTGCTTGATCGATCAAATTAAACATTCTCACCATCTTGACTTGGAAATATATCGCCGTTCCTTCACTGTCGCTGGGTCCAAATCCTGGAACTCCCCTCCTAACAGCACTGTGGGTGTACCTACACCACATGGACTGCAGCGGTTCAAGAAGTCAGCTCACCACCATCTTCTCAAAAGCAATTAGGGATGGGCAATAAATGCTGGCCCAGCCAGTGAAACCCACATCCCATTGAAGAATTTTTAAAAAAATCTTTGTATTCAGTTAGGGCAGGTACATCACCCTTGCACAATGTACAGGATGACTGATACTCTGTCCTCTCTCTTGCAGGAAGAGGTTGCCCATAACATGAAGGAAAGGCAGAATACAGCTGGTTGTGGGTTGGCTGGGGGGGTTGGCAGAGTCTCTCCTTGAGCCCCCTTGTGGACTTTGTGCTCTGTGTCATGATGCTGGAGGAGTAGGGGCTGTGCAGACTGATCGTAAGTGACAGCCTTTCAACTCCCCCTTCAGCTTTATCCTGAGATATGGCACTCGGAAAGCTGCAGGTGGCATCAATGTGGACACCCGGCTTTCCTCCCCAGCCCCTTCCTTCTCCCCAATTCTCCCAACTCTGTGTGTACATGTTCAGACCCAGAAGAGTTGCTACGTGGGCAGCCTCAGCAGAGGCAGGAGGAAGAGGAAAACCTAATCCACAAAAATGACAATGATGCCCTTGATCTTACGGTGGCAACCACCAGCTCAGAGACTGGCACTGTGAATAATTTAGAGGCTGGTTCAGAGTCATGGTCAGCACACAGTGAGTCACCAGGCATGAGTGGGCTAAAGCCAGATCATGTGGTATAGTTGGCTCCATGGAGAGAGGGATCACGGACAAGTTCAGAGGACTCAGGTGAAAACTTCAATGGGGCAGTGTACTGAAAACGCTGATGGGCACGCACACCCAGATGGAGGGTTCCAGCTTCAATTTGATACAAGGCTTCACACAGACCTCGGAGCCCAAATCCATGGTGGAACCTGCGGTCCCAGCTCTGATGCAGCCTCCGATGTCTCAGCCTCCATTTCAGCACAGGAAGATGCCACCCACTGTCTGAGTGCTGTAGTGGAAACTCAGACAGGCATCATGAGATCTACACTTGTTTCCATCATGATGGACTCCACGGTTTGTGGATTCTGAAGTCTGGCAGGTCTCAACGAGCAGTATCAGCCAGGGAGAGGCAGCCGTGGTCCCGAGGAGAGATGAGCAGCTCTGCAAAGCAGGAGTGCCGGTTGTGGGTACAGGGAGCACGGAAATGCAAACACCAGGGCGTGAAAACCTGCACCCTTGTGATCTGGGGATGCAGTGAAAAGGAACCCACATGACTAGGTGAGCTGTAAAAGAAGCTGTGGCACAGTTGGGAAAAAAAGTGAACAGGAAGGATGAGTCTGAGAGTGGAGATAAAGGAAAATGAGGTTATTTTCGTTGCTTCAGCTATTTTAGACAAACCGATTGACCAGAACTGGCCATACAGTGGACAGGGCTGTAAGTGAGGAATCAAGTTAAGGTGATTCTGGTGGATTCCACACCATTGGCACTGTCACTATCAGAGCTGAGGAGGCTCCGCAGGTATGTACCATTTTGGTGACGATCCTGCTGTGGAACTCCAGTTGGTTGGGACTTGCTGTTCATTGAAAATTGGTGGTGAAATCCTCGAAGAAAATGAGCTGGGAATATATCTGAGGAAATTCAGAGCTTTGAAGGACTTTGCGGTATAAATTGCATGCCATTGGCACTCAGGAGACCACTAAGTAAATTTGTGAAATTTATCTTTGTTGCATTTCCTATTTAATGTGTAATTTATAGTTTATATTAACTGTAATTTGCCTGTTAATTCATGTTTAATTTACATTGATTTTAGTTTCATTGTTAAAGTAGAAGCTATAAATGCGAAATATTGTCCATTTGTTTTCTTGTTGGGGTCGTTCTGTAAATTTGGTTCTTTCGGTTTTTTGGTCTCCATGGGGATTAGAACAAAACTGAGGGCTCATCTGGGACCTACTCCAAATTGGGCTGTGAAATGGGTTCAATAGAAACAAACCTGGTCTCACATTTATTTTTGATGTACTCATTGGGGAATCATCATGAGTTGCTTTAATGTTCAGGCTTTTATGGAGAAAGAGGATTTGTCTCTCAGTGCCTTGGAACGGTTGGAAAAAGATAATTTGAAGGTTAAGCATTGAAAATAAGGGTCAGCTTAAAATCAGGAGCTAAGACGGTGAAGATTATTGAAGAATTAGCTTGTCACTTTCAGCCCAAGGAAGAAGAGGATGGGCTGAATTTTCCATGGTGTCGGGCGTGTTCGGTGGCAAGTACGTGGACAAAATGACAAGGAGGCCAAATATTGGTTTCATGACATCGTGAAACCAGTATGCGATCGTTCGCTCAGTCCATTGATGGCGGGCCACATTTCCCACCGTCAGACATCAGGAATCTCAATGTAATACAGCAGCATATCATTATAAGGCCAGCCCACGGGAAATATCCGTCTATGCCAGCAGAAAACATGCTGGTGCAGAACACGCCTTGACCAGTGTGATGTGCAGAAGTCGGAACTTACCATCAGGGTCCTGCTCACATCCGAGGAGCAGAGGACACTAGAGCCCAACAGCAACAGCTCACTGGAGGAACACATGCTCACACTGAAGGAATACATGCTCACACTGGAGGAACACATGCTCACACTGGAGGAACACATGCTCACACTGAAGAAATACATGCTCACACTGGGAGGAACACACGTTCATACTGGAGGAACACATGCTCACACTGGAGGAACACATGCTCACACTGGAGGAACACATGCTCACGCTGAATGAACCCATGCTCACACTGGAGGAACACATGCTCACACTGAAGGAACCCATGCTCACACTGGAGGAACACATGCTCACACTGGAGGAACACATGCTCACGCTGAAGGAACCCATGCTCACACTGAAGGAACACATGCTCACACTGAAGGAATACATGCTCACACTGAAGGAATGCATGCTCACACTGGAGGAATACATGCTCACACTGGAGGAACACATGCTCACACTGAAGGAATACATGCTCACACTGGAGGAACACATGCTCACACTGGAGGAATACATGCTCACACTGAAGGAATACATGCTCACACTGGAGGAATACATGCTCACACTGGAGGAACACATGGTCACACTGAAGGAATACGTGGTCACACTGGAGGAACCCATGCTCACACTGGAGGAACACATGCTCACACTGAAGGAATACATGCTCACACTGGAGGAACACATGCTCACACTGGAGGAACCCATGCTCACACTGAAGGAATAGATGCTCACACTGGAGGAACACATGCTCACACTGAAGCAATACATGCTCACACTGGAGGAATATATGCTCACACTGGAGGCATACATGCTCACACAGAAGGAACACATGCTCACACTGGAGGAACACATGCTCACACTGGAGGAACACATGCTCAAGCTGAAGGAACCCATGCTCACACTGGAGGAACACATGCTCACACTGAAGGAACCCATGCTCACACTGGAGGAACACATGCTCACACTGGAGGAACACATGCTCACACTGAAGGAACCCATGCTCACACTGAAGGAACACATGCTCACACTGAAGGAATACATGCTCACACTGAAGGAATACATGCTCACACTGAAGGAATACATGCTCACACTGGAGGAACACATGCTCACACTGAAGGAATACATGCTCACACTGAAGGAATACATGCTCACATTGGAGGAACACATGCTCACACTGAAGGAATACGTGGTCACACTGGAGGAACCCATGCTCAAGCTGAAGGAACCCATGCTCACACTGGAGGAACACATGCTCACACTGAAGGAACCCATGCTCACACTGGAGGAACACATGCTCACACTGAAGCAATACATGCTCACACTGGAGGAATATATGCTCACACTGGAGGCATACATGCTCACACAGAAGGAACACATGCTCACACTGGAGGAACACATGCTCACACTGGAGGAACACATGCTCAAGCTGAAGGAATCCATGCTCACACTGGAGGAACACATGCTCACACTGAAGGAACCCATGCTCACACTGGAGGAACACATGCTCACACTGGAGGAACACATGCTCACACTGAAGGAACCCATGCTCACACTGAAGGAACACATGCTCACACTGAAGGAATACATGCTCACACTGAAGGAATACATGCTCACACTGAAGGAATACATGCTCACACTGGAGGAACACATGCTCACACTGAAGGAATACATGCTCACACTGAAGGAATACATGCTCACATTGGAGGAACACATGCTCACACTGAAGGAATACGTGGTCACACTGGAGGAACCCATGCTCACACTGGAGGAACACATGCTCACACTGGAGGAACCCATGCTCACACTGAAGGAATAGATGCTCACACTGGAGGAACACATGCTCACACTGAAGCAATACATGCTCACACTGGAGGAATATATGCTCACACTGGAGGCATACATGCTCACACAGAAGGAACACATGCTCACACTGGAGGAACACATGCTCACACTGGAGGAACCCATGCTCACACTGAAGGAATAGATGCTCACACTGGAGGAACACATGCTCACACTGAAGCAATACATGCTCACACTGGAGGAATACATGCTCACACTGGAGGCATACATGCTCACACTGGAGGAACACATGCTCACACTGGAGGAACACATGCTCACACTGAAGCAATACATGCTCACACTGGAGGAATACATGCTCACACTGGAGGAACACATGCTCACACTGAAGTAATACATGCTCACACTGGAGGAATACATGCTCACACTGGAGGAACACATGCTCACACTGAAGGAACCCATGCTCACACTGAAGGAATACATGCTCACACTGAAGGAATACATGCTCACACTGAAGGAATACATGCTCACACTGGAGGAACACATGCTCACACTGGAGGAACACATGCTCACACTGAAGGAATACATGCTCACACTGGAGGAACACATGCTCACACTGAAGGAATACATGCTCACACTGAAGGAATACATGCTCACACTGGAGGAATACATGCTCACACTGGAGGAACACATGCTCACACTGAAGGAATACGTGGTCACACTGGAGGAACACATGCTCACACTGAAGCAATACATGCTCACACTGGAGGAATATATGCTCACACTGGAGGCATACATGCTCACACTGAAGGAACACATGCTCACACTGGAGGAACCCATGCTCACACTGAAGGAATACATGCTCACACTGGAGGAACACATGCTCACACTGAAGCAATACATGCTCACACTGGAGGAACACATGCTCACACTGGAGGCATACATGCTCACACTGGAGGAACACATGCTCACACTGGAGGAACACATGCTCACACTAAAGGAATACATGCTCACATGTGAACCAAAGTTGAGATAATTAATTCGTGGCAGCAGAGTCAAAAACAGGAGGGACAACAATCACAGTTGCGTTGGGAGAGGGATGATATGGTGCAGGATCCTCACGAGAGTGCTCGCCGCTGACCTCACCGTCACCATAGGCACGGTCCACATCTCCACCAGTCAGTGCGATGGCCGCTCCTCAAAGTGAGTGAGGGGTCTAATGTGGGCCACTCCACCCCTGGTCTGGGACCTCTCCCTGCTGATGTGAGGCAGCTTCTCCTGCATGAAAACAGATGGAGAGAGTATGAGCGCAGGACACATGGCCCTGTGAGGAATGTTTGTGTGGTGAGCGGAGCCATGGACAGGATGAGGATCTGAGTTCGAGAGGGTATGAGCCTGATGGAGATGTGAGGGTGTATGTGAGTTAGCGGTGTTGTCCCTTGAGGTGTGAGATCCCTGTGGATTTGTGATGGGTTTGTGAGTGCGTGAGTGAAGAGAAGAGTGACTTATCTTGGCAAAACGAATGAGATCATTCATCCTGTAGAGGCACTGGATGGCTGTCCTCTTTTGCAGGGTGTTGGCGCTGACCACCGCTGGCACCGCCTCCTGTGCTGGATTGATGATACTGCTGCCCTTCCTGCGGCCAGAGCGGGGGTAGAGGACATCACAGTGGTCCCGCAATGCGTCCAAAAGACACTCGAGGGACAATCGCTGAAGTTGGGGGCTGCAGTCTCTTTGCTTTTTGGGGCCATCCTGTCCTCTGTGCCACAGTCCTGGGCTGGAACTGAGAGGTCTGCATGCAGCTGCACTCAAATGTGGCGCCCGGTGTGATGAAGCGGTGAGGTGATGGCGTGGCAAGTAAATGATGCGGCATGAGAAGCCGCCATTGCCCATTTGCTACCACTTAGTGCAAATCTGACAACCTAAACAATCTTCGACTATGTTCCTAAAGCGTGTTTTCATGGGGAAAGCTTCGGAGTATTCATCTGTTCCAGAAGAACAGTTGGGTGATGATGAGACAATAAAGATTGCTGTTCTCAGTGAGATGGTACTAGAGGCCTATGGACAGAAATTCAGAAATTTGCAAAGGGAACAGGGCTCGGCCTTCATGGAATTCGTTGCCTCCTGATCAAGCAATACCTTGATTTTCAAATTCTCATCCTTGTTTTCAAACCCCTCAATGGCCTCGTCACTCCCTATCTCCGTAATCTCTTCCAGCCCCACAACATTCTGAGATATCTGTGTTCCTCTAATTTGGGCCTCTTTTGCATTCCGATCATAACTATTCCACATTGGTGGCTGTGCCTTCAACTGCCTAGGCCCCAAGCTCTGGAATTCCCTCCCTACACCTCTCCACCTCTCCACCTCTCTACCTCATTTTCCTCCTTTAAAATACCTCCTGAAATATCTCTGTGACCAAGCTGTCGGTCATCTGAACTAACATCTCCTTATGTGACTCTGCGCCATACTTTGTTCTATAATGTTCCTGTGGGGCTTCTTGGGACATTTCATGACATTAAAGGCATTATATAAATATGAGTTCAAATGAAGATAGTAGATGTTGACACTGACGACTGGGAGACCAGTGGCTGCTGGAAGCTGACTGTTTGGAAAGGCATTGGAAGAGACGAGCAGAAACGAAATGCTCAGTTTGCAGTGAAAACAGAGGCCAGTGAATCGTGCACCTTTTCAGCCACTGCCTTCCACTGCAGCAAATGCAACAGAGAAAGCCATGCCGGCATGGAGTTCCTGAGCCACACTAGGCGATGCTTAACACAAATCTGACAATCATCATCTTAGGAGACGGATGGCTGTCACTGGTAAATGTAAGTTGTTGTTGTTGAGACTGGGACTGAGAGCTTAGAGGAAATAAAGATTGAAACTTAGAAATGAGTGCGAGAATGAGTGTGAGATTGGGAGATGTGAGTGTTCCTCTGGGACTGAGCAGTGAGAATGAGTCCAGTACGTGGAGAGGGGAAATTACAAACCTGTAAAACAATGATCCTCGCACCTCCACTGGGGAATGGGGAAAGGAAATCTCTCAGGGGGTTCACTTTCAATCAACGACTGAGAACCTGGACTGGAAAATGTAGATATCAGGTTTGAAGAAGACAGAGCCCATCAATGTCCAATAGGCAATGGACACTCACTGAATGGCCTCACAAGTGGCTATTGGTCATTTGAACAATGTATTGAAGGGCTGCCCAAGTCAATGTAAAGGAGCTATTGAGGGGCAAGTGTTTAATCCAAATTTCTGAAAACCACCTGGATCCACCAAGTGCAATTGCCTCTTTGTGGTACTGTGCTATCAGGCTGTTAGTTGGAAATATCATCAAGCCGGCTGCGATTCTCTCACCTGCATCAGTTCAACGAGAGCGACTAGGTCTGCCAGGGACACTTTCTCTCCCGTGATGTATAGTTTGTCCTGAAGGAACTTGTCTTCAAGGATCTGGATTGATTTTCGTAGACCCTCTAGGGCTTCGTCCATTCTATCCTTGGGAATTGGCTGCCCAGTTAAAGCTGGCAACAGGCTCTAGGATAAAACACATGAGGAGAGGTCAGCAGCCCAAGGTGCACTCACAGGAGGTAAAACACAGCCCTGAGGAACCTGAACACAGCAGAAGGCTGAATTCCGGCATTGGAATTGTGGTTCAGTGAGTCTTCTAGCTCACTCACAATTTGCAAATATCCTTTAGAACATAACTGCTAAAAATATCCCTTTACATTGGTGTCTGCATGTCACTCTCCCTGGTCTGATTCTCCTCTCTCACTGGCTGTGGTGTCAACATCCAACAAACATTCCCTCCACCTTGATCTCCTTGAAGCCCAACAGAATATCTATTCCCTCTCTCTGTACCTCTTTTGGCCAGAAAGGATCATTTCCAAAGGCCAACAAATATCTCCTCTTACTCTCTGAAGCCCACTAAACAGTCCCTCTCCCACTAAACAGCCTCTTCCCCACTAAACATCCCCTCCCCCAATAATCATCCCCTGATAAACAATCCCTCTTTCCCAATAAACATTACCTTCCCTAATAAACATCCTGTCCTTTCCCCAATAAAAATCCCCTCCTCCCCAATAAAAATCCCTTGCTTTCCCCAATAATTATTCCTCCCCAGTGTAGAGTCATTCCCTCCTACGAGTGATCCCTCCTCCAATAAATGGTCACTCCCCAAAATGCATTATGTCTACCTGCATTGAGCAAAGTTCCCCGCAACGTGTGACCCGTCCAATTAATGATCCCTTCCATTAATAACATCCATCTCCCAGTGAGAAGCTCCACCCTGACAAGCAGCCCCTCCTTCATTGAGCAGGGCCTCCCCTGATGACTGACCCCTCCTTCACTGAATGGCATCTCCCCAATGAGTAGCCCCATCCTCCAATTAACAGATCCTCCTCTATTAAATGACAACTCCCTCCAATAAACGGCTCCTCCTGTCAGTGAAAGACACCTCCCTCAATGATGGCCCCTCCCTCAATGCCTGACCCCTCTTCTTTATACTGAGTGGTGAGGCAGTGGGATTCACTTCCAAGGTTAAAGGTTGAGAGGCTGTAGTAATTATGTTTTTATTTAATGTGCAATGTACCTTTAAGAATAATACGTGTTAGGAGAGATCACATGATCTGTAGTAACCAGTAGGAGAGTAGTGTGGGCTGCCTCAGCAGTCAGTGTAGAGTTGAAGTTGAAAGCACACATGTAGTTGCTGCTGAGTATATTATAAATAAACTTTAATTTTCCACCCCAGAAGTGTCTGCTGATCAACACTATCACTAACAGTACAACTCGGCTACTCTGCAACAAACTGGCAACAAGGATAAAAACAGAATTGAACAGAAGAAATCAAGTTAGAAAGAAATTGGCACTGTACATCACTCGGTGATTGGAAGTAGCAAGCTCCGTTAGAATTGAAGAAGTAATCCCCTCTCAAAATGCCACAACTTGGGAGAATTGATCCTTTTGAACCTGTCACAGGTGATTGGTCTCAATACATGGAATGCCTCGCATTCCTTTTTCAAACGAACGAGATTACGGGGGAAGGGAAGAGTGATCCTCTTGAGCACTTGTGGGAGCAAAACCTACAGCTTGATTCGAAGTTTGATGGCACCCAGTGCCTCAGATTTGAAGATTTTCAATGAGTTGGTGGACCTCGTGAAGAGTCATTTTCAACCAAAGCCCTCAGTCACGAAGCAAAGGTTCAGGTTTAATTTGTGAAATAGAGTCCCAGGTGAGACAATTGCATGCTTTGTGGCAAATTTGAAGCAGCTAACGGAACATTGTGAGTTTGCTACGACTCTGAACGACATGCTCAGAGATCGTTTATTGTGTGATGTAAAAGAGGACACTATTCAGAAAAGATTATTTTCCAAAGTGAATCTGAATTTCAAGAAGGTGCTAGAGATAGCGCTGGCCATAGAAAGCGCTGTAAGAGATTGAAAAGCAATACAGGGTGCGCAGAATGGCGCCATTCTCCACATCGGACAGGAAACCTCAGCCGAAAGTGGAGGGAAAAAGTGAGATTCTGCCGAGAAGTGGGAAGAATAAAGAAAAATAACTTTGCAGCAAAATCAAAGAATAATTTTAATAGGGGTGGAAACAAGCAGTCTTTTAGCGATTGGCAGTTTAAAAAAATCGAATGCTTCTATTGTCACAGAAATGAACATATGATGAGACAATGCAAGGAAAGATTCAAACAGGCTCGTAAACAAAAGAAGAAGCCCAATGAAATCTACAATGTAGAAGAGCCTGAAACAACAAATTCAGACATTTATTCATTGTTTAATCTGAAAGTTGGGAAGACAGAACCAATATTTGTCACGGTGAAAGTAAATGACAAACCTGTTAGAATGGAAGTGGACACAGGAGCTTTCACTACAGTGATTGGGGAACATACCTTCAGATATTTGAATAATGGTGAACATCAATTAAGTTTAGAAGAAACAGGCGCCAAGCTAAAGGTGTATACAGGCGAAGACATTCAAGTAAATTGTCCATTATGGAAGTCAATTGGCAAAGCTACCAGTGTTAGCATTGAGAGGCAGAGGACCAAGCCTTCTTGGGTGAAATTGGCTAAGGGAAATCAACCTTGATTGGCACTGAGAAGCTGGAAGTGTTCCTGTTTTGAAAAAGGAGTGTGTAAGGACTCAATAACCTGAAGAAATGCAGACTGTCTTAAACCTGGAAGAACAGCAGAAGAAACTCAGAGACCCTGCTTGATGACAGAGTTTGAGACAATGAGCAACCTTCAAAGGAAAAAAGAAAACCTGTGAAAAACCTTCACAAATACAAGATGCCCTCAGGTCAAAGTTGTACCTCTGGAAAAGTATGAAGAGAAACAGAAAGAATTCAGCACCTCTCTGAACAAACTGAAGAATGAGTTGGTAAGGAAGACACAATAATGTTCAATTTTCCAGGAGGCAGCAAACAAATACAAAATAGAGAGGGAAGAGCTGAAGAATCAGCTAAATGAAGCCAAAGAAATTTTGGAAGCAAAAGTCACAGAATTTTCCAAGAAGCAGACAGATAATAAAATTTTGGGAGATGCAACCACTAAGCTCTGAGTTGGGCGTGCATCTGAGAGAAGTCTGGCCAATAGTGAAGCCAAAAAGAATTCCGAGATTAAAGTCTGTGCTAGAAAGAAAAGTGCATGTTCCAAGCGAGGAAAGTAATTTATTTGGTCACTGGGTAGATTCACAGGGCCTCCAGCTGGTTGAAGAGAAAGTGAGATCCATAAGAGAGGTAGCTGCGCCAAAAAAACCTCAGAGTTCAAATCATTCCTAGGAATGATTGACTATTATGGGTGATTCTTATCCAGTTTATCTACAGTGCTGGCCCCCCTGCATTCTCTACTCAAAAAGAACCAACGTTGTTGATCTTGGGAGGCACCCCAGGAAGAAGATTACATAAAGATGAAACAATTGTTGCACTCGTCCAATCCATTAGTGCATTGTGACCAGACAAAAGAGTTGGTGCTGACATGTGACGCATCTCTCTATGGAATGGGAACAGCGCTCTCTCATCGGATGGACAATAGCATGGAATGGCCAATAGGTTACGTATCAAGAATGTTCACCCCAGCGGAAAAGGGGTACTCGCAGAGAGAAAAAGGCCTGTCCATCATCTTTGGTGTCAAGAAATTTCACCAGTATGTACACAGCCACCATTTTACAATCACTTCAGGCCATAAACTATTGCTAGGATTGTTTAGTGAGGACAAGGCCATGCCACCCACAGCGTCAGCAAGAATACAATGATGGGCTTTAATTCTAGCAGCATACAAATACACTTTCGTACATAGGCCTAGCAACTAAATCACAAATGCCAATGTACTTACTCATTTGCCTTTACAAGAAAATGATGAGCACATCCCAGTTCCACAGGAACCTGTTTACTGTTAAATTTCTTAGATTCCTCGCTGATATGCGCTCGACAGATCAGAGACTGGACGTCAGGACCCAGTCCTATCTCAGGTACGAGATTAAGTGCTACACGGTTGGCCTCAGGAGCCCGTACCTGACAAAATGAAACTGTACTTCAACAGAAGACATGAAATAACCAGCCGGGATGGCATCTTATTGTGGGAGCACGAGTGATAGTTCCTCCAAGGGAAGGGAGCCATTGCTAATTGAACTACACAGTGCCCATCCAGGAATTTCCCGAATGAAGACCATAGCACGCAGCTATCTATGGTGGCCTGGGATGGATGGCAAAATAGAGAGTTTAGTAAAGCCCTGTGTGCAATGTCAGCAACTGCAAAAGTTGCCAGTGACGACTCCATTAAGCCCATGGGAGTGGTCAGGTAGACCCTGGGTGCAGTTACACATTGGCTGCGTTGGACCTTTCCTGGGAACAATGTTTCTGCTCATTGTTGATATCCAATCAAAATGGTTGGATGTATGTGAGGTGAAGCCACCAACATCGGCCACTATGATTGAGAAACTACATCAGAGTTTTGCCATTCACAGACTACCGGAACTAGTCGTTTCCGATAATGGCACAGCATTTACAAGTGCTGAGTTTCAATGGTTTATCAGCCTCAATGGTATGACTCATGTGAAAATTGCACCCTACCACCCTTCCTCAAACGGACTGGCCGAAAGGGCAGTTCAAGCATTCAAGGCAGGGATGGAAAAGCTAACTGGTGATTCCTTGACAACCAAACCAGCACGCTTTCTTTTTCATTACAGGTCTACCCCTCACACAACAATAGGCGTCACATCTGTGGAGTTATTGTTGAAACGTTGTCTCAGGATGAGATTGAGTTTAATAATGCCAAATTTAGAGGAGAAGGTGGAAAGGAGTCAGGAAAGTGAGAAAACTAGACACTACTGGCATAGTTGTGAGAGGAGATTACCGTGTGAGAGCTGGTAAACGTGAAGAAATTCGGGAAAGGACCAAAGTGGTTACTGGGTGAAATAAGTGCAGTGACTGGATCTCTATCTTACCACATGGAGGCGGGAGGCCAGATCATCCATTAACATGTGGATCATTTAAGGAAGAGAGACACAAATCACCAAGTTTTGGTTCTACCAGTGACCATGACCGGGTCTGCGTTTCCTGTTGAGGATACTCAGCCCAGGACAGATATGTCTGATGTTCCTGTAAGAGTTGAGGATACAGAACTGCAAGTGCCACCGAAGTAACTGATGTTCAGGCAACTCCGCAACAGGAGATTCCTGACAAAGACTCTGAAGGTGTGGAGCTGCGATGTTCCACACGTACCAGGAAACCATCTGAAAGACTGAACTTGTAAATTCCTTACCCAGTGTAAATATTATGTTGTCTTGGAAAATATGTTCTTGTAAATATAATATGTATATCCGAGTTGTAGGGGGAGGAGTGTAATAATTATGGTTTTATTTAATGCACAATGTACCTTTTAAGAATAATACTTGTTAGGGAAGATCACACGATCTGTAGTAACCAATAGGAGAGAAGTGTGGACCACCTCAGCAATCAGCGAGGAGATAGAGTTGGAGTTGAAACCACACGTGTAGTTGCTGCTGAGTATATTGTAAATAAACTTAAGTTTCCACCCAAGAAGTGTCGGCAGATCAACTCTAAAATTAATAATACAACTTGGCCATCCTAGGACAGAGGGAATCTATATTAAGATTCAAAATCAGATTGAAGAGTTGGATAAGGAAAATGTAGTTGTTGAGACCCAGGAGCAGTGAGTAAATATGATTAGGAACGTTTGCTCGTGTGGAGGATAAATGCCAACAACACTACAATAACTTCCATTTACAGAGCTCCATTAATGTAATAAAACAGCCCAAGGTGTTTTATAGTGATCATTATGGGACAAAGATTGACACCAAATCATGTAAGGCAACATGTGTCGAAATTCTGGATCAAGGAAGAATGATTTAAGGACCATGTTGAGAGATGTTGAGACTCGGAGAGGTTTAAGGAAGGAATTTGAGATCTTGGGGCTCAGCAGCTGAAGGTACAGCCACCAATGGTGGGGTGAAGGAAATGAGGAATTCACAAAATGCCAAACAGGTCAGGGAGTCATTTCAGAGAATAATGGAGGCCGGGAACAATTCCTGAGAGAGGAATTTAAAACTGGCTGCTTTGTGGATGAGGATCGAATTGATACTTTTCTAGAAATGTAGCAAGAAAATTGCTGACTTTACCCTGAACATGAAAATCCTGGATCCCTGATACCGAATGGTGGTGTGCTGCCAAGCTAGATATTCATCCACTCGAGCCCGTTTCTGGAGGTCGGCCAGGTACCAGTGGTCAGGAACCTGGTATTTACATGCCAGATATTTCAGAGTCGCCACACTGCAAGATAAAGAATTAGAAAGTCACTCTCCCTTTGTTTCACTCTCCATCAGTGTCACTCTCCATCAATGTCACTCTCCTTTACCATCACTATCTGTCAGAGTCACTCTTTGTTAGAGTCACTCTCCATCGATATCACTCTCCATCAATGTCTCTCTTCCTCAGTGTCACTGTCCGTCAGCGTCACTCTCCATCAGTGTCACTCTCCATTACCATCACTATCTGTTAGAGTCTCTCTCCGTAAATGTCAATCTCCTTCAGTGTCACTGTCCTTCCGTGTCACTCTCCATCAGTGTCACTCCCCATCAGTGTCACTCTCCGTCAGTGTCGCTCTCCATCAGTATCACTTTCCATCAGTGTCACTCTCCATCAGTGTTACTCTCCATCAGTGTTACTCTCCTCAAGAGTCACCATAGATCAGAATCACCCTCCATCAGAGTCACTCTACAAAAGTGCCACTCTCCATCAGTATCACCCTTCATCAGTGCCACTCTTCGTCACAGTCACTCTCCTTCAGAGAAACTCTCTATCAGTGTCACCCTTCATCAGAGTCACTCTCTGCCTGTGTCACTCACCATCAGAGTCACAATTCATCAGTGTCACTTTCCATCAGAGTCACTCTCCTTCAGTGTCACTCTCCATCAGAGTCACTTCTCATCAGAGTCACTCTCATTCAGTGTCTCTTCCCATCAGCATCATTCCACATCATCGTCAGTCTACATCAGTGTCACTTTTCGTCAGAGTCACTCGCTGTCAGAGTCACTCTCCATCAGAGTCACTCTCCAACAGTGTCACTATCCATTACCATCACTATCTGTTAGAGTCTCTCTCCGTGAATGTCACGCTCCATCAGTATCACTCTCGGTCAGTGTCACTCCCCATCAGTGTCACTCTCTATCAGTGTCACTATCCATTACCATCACTATCTGTTAGAGTCTCTCTCCGTCAATTTCACTCTCCATTAGTGTCACCCTTCATCAGTGTCACCTCCATCAGTGTCACTCTTCATCAGTGTTACTGACTGCCTGTGTCAGTCTCTGTCAGAGTCACTCTCCATCAGTGTCACTCTCCATCGGTGTCACACTTCATCAGTGTTACTCTGCAGCCTGTGTCACTCCCCCCATCAGAGTCTGTCTTCATCAGTGTCATTTTCCATCAAAGTCACTCTCCTTCAGAATCACATTCCATCAGAGTCACCTTCATCAGTGTCACTTTCCATTAGAGTCACTCTCCTTCAGAGTCACTCTCCATCAGTGTCACTCTTTGTCAGAGTCTCTCTTCATCAGTGTTACTTTCCATCAGAGTCATTCTCCTTCAGAATCATTCTTCATCAGTGTCACTTTCCATCAGTCACAATCACTGTCACTATTCGTCAGTGTTACTCTCCATCAGACTCACTATACCACAGTGTCACTCTCCTTCAAAGTCACTCTCCATCAGTGTCACTCTCCATCAGAGTTACTCTACATCAGAGTCACTATCCATCAGTGTTATTCTCCATCAGAGTCACTCTCCATCAATGTCACTCTACGTCAGCATCACTCTGTATCAGACTCACTCTACAACAGTGTCACTCTCCTTCAGAGTCACTCTCCATCAGTGTCACTCTCCAACAGTGTCACTATCCATTACCATCACTATCTGTTAGAGTCTCTCTCCGTGAATGTCACGCTCCATCAGTATCACTCCCCATCAGTGTCACTATCCATTACCATCACTATCTGTCTCTCTCCGTCAATGTCACTCTCCATTAGTGTCACTCTTCATCAGTGTCACTCTTCATCAGAGTCAGTCTTCATCAGTGTCATTTTCCATCAAAGTCAGTCTCCTTCAGAATCATATTCCATCAGAGTCACCTTCATCAGTGTCATATTCCATTAGAGTCACTCTTCTTCAGAGTTACTCTCCATCACTGTCACTCTTCGTCAGTGTCACTCTTCATCAGTGTCACTCTCCATCAGAGTCACTTTTCATCAGAGTCACTCTCATTCAGAGTCAATCTCCATCAGTGTCATTCTCCATCAGTGTCTGTCTACATCAGTGTCTCACTTCATCAGAGTCACTCTCCATCAGAGTCACTCTCCATCAGTGTTACTCTCCATCAGAGTCACTCACGATCACTGTCACTATTCGTCAGTGTTACTCTCCATCAGACTCACTATACAAACAGTGTCACTCTCCTTCAGAGTCACTCTCCATCAGAGTCACTCTACATCAGAGTCACTATCCATCAGTGTTATTCTCCATCAGATTCAGTCTCCATCACTGTCACTCTTCATCAGTGTCACTCTCCATCAGACACACTCTACAACAGTATCATTCTCCTTCAGAGAAAGTCTCCATCAACGTCACTCTCCATCAGCATTACGGTCTATCAGAGTCACTCTCCATCAATGTCACTCTTCGTCAGTGTTATTCTGCATCAGACTCACTCTACAACAGTGTCACGCTGCTACAGAGTCACTCTCCATCAGTGTCACTCTCCATCAGTGTCACTTTACATCAGAGTCACTCTGCATCAGTGTCACTCTCCATCAGAGTCACTCTTCATCAGAGTCACTCTCATTCAGAGTCAATCTCCATAAGTGTCACTCTTCATCAACGTTACTGTCCATCAGAGTCACTCTCCATCAATGTCACTCTTCGTCAGTGTCACTCTGCATCACACTCACTCTACAACAGTGTCATGCTGCTACAGAGTCACTCTCCATCAGTGTCACTCTCCATCAGTGTCACTCTTCATCAGAGTCACTCTCCATCTGAATCACTCTTCTTGAGAGTCACTCATCATCAGTGTCCTCTCTATCAGTGCCACTCTTCATCAGTGTCACTGTCTGCCTGTGTCACTCTCTGTCAGAGTCTCTCTTAATCAGTGTCACTATCCATCAGAGTCACTCTCCATCAGTCACTCTCAATCAGTGTCACTATCCATCAGTGTCAATGTTCATCAGAGTCACTCGCCATCAGAGTTGTTCTCCATCAGAGTCACTCTCCATCATTGTTACTCTCCATCAGAGTCACTCTCCATCAATGTCACTCTTCATCATTGTCACTCTCCATCAGACTAAATCTACAACAGTCTCACTCTCCTTCAGAGTCGCTCTCCATCAGTGTCACTCTCCATTGGAGTCACTCTCCATCAGAGTCACTCTCCTTCAGAGATAACCTCCATCAGCGTTACTCTTCATCACAGACACTCTCCATCACTGTCACTCTTCGTCAGTGTCACTCTTCGTCAGTGTCACTCTTCATCAGTGGCACTCTCCATCAGAGTCACTCTTCATCACAGCCACTCTCCTTCAGTCAATCTCCATCAGTGTCACTCTCCATCAGTGTCAGTCTACATCATGTCACTCTTCGTCAGAGTCACTCTCCATCACTGTCACTCTTCGCCAGTGTCACTCTTCATCAGTGTCACTCTCCATCAGAGTCATTCTTCATCAGAGTCACTCTCATTCAGAGTCAATCTCCATCAGTGTCACTCTCCATCAGTGTCAGTCTACATCATGTCTCTCTTCATCAGAGTCACTCTCTGTCAGATTCACTCTCCATCAGTGTCACTATCCATTACCATCACTATCTGTTAGAGTCTCTCTCCATCAATGTCACTCTCCATCAGTATCACTCTCCTTCAGAGTCACTCTCCATCAGTGTCACTCTTCATCAGTCTCACTCTCAGCCTGTGTCACGCTCTGTCAGAGCCACTCATCATCAGTGTCACTTTCCATCATAGTCACTCTCCATCAGAGTGACTCTCCATCAGTATCAGTCTCCGTCAGTGTCACTCTCCATCAGTGTCACTTTCCATCAGAGTCACTCTTCTCAGAGTCACTCTCCATCAGTGTCATTCTTCATCAGTGTCACTCTCCATCTGTGTCAATCTTCATCAGAGATACTGTCATTCAGAGTCAATCTCCATAAATGTCATTCTCCATCAGTGTCAGTCCACATCAGTATGACTCATCGTCAGAGTCACTCACCGTCAGAGTCTCTCTTCATCAGTGTTACTTTCCATCAGAGTCACTCTCCTTCAGAATAATTCTTCATCAGAGTCACTCTGCATCAGTGTCACTCTGCATCAGAGTCACTCTCCATCAGAGTCACTCTTCATCAGAGTCACTCTCATTCAGAGTCAATCTCCATAAGTCTCATTCTACATCAGTGTCAGTCTACATCACTGTCACTCACCATCAGAGTAACTCTGCTTCAGAAACACTCTCCTTCAGAGTCATTCTTCATCAGTGTCACTCTTCGTCAGAGTCACTCACCATCAGTGTCACTCTTCATCAGTGTCAATCTCCATCAGAGTCACTCTTCATCAGAGCCACTCTCCTTCATAGTCAATCTCCATCAGTGTCACTCTCCATCAAAGTCACGCTTCATAAGAGTCACTCTCATTCAGAGTCAATCTGCATCAGTATCACTCTCTGCCTGTGTCACTCTCTGTCAGTGACACTCTTCATTAGTGTCAATTTCCATCAGTGTCACTCTCCATCAGTGTCACTCTCCATCAGGGTCTCATTTCACCAGAGTCACTCTCGTTCAGAGTCACTCTGCAGCAGTGTCACTCTCCATCTGTCACTCTCCATCAGTGTCACTCTCCATTAGTTTATCACTTCACCAGAGTCACACTCCTTCAGAGTCACTCTGCATCAGTGTCACTCTCCATTAGAGTCACTCTTCATCAGAGTGACTCTCATTCAGAGTCAATCTCCATAAGTGTCACTCTCCATCAGTGTCAGTGTACATCAGTGTCACTCTTTGTCAGAGTCTCTCTTAATCAGTGTCACTATCCATCAGAGTCACTCTCCATCAGAGTCACTCTCAACCAGTGTCACTCTCCATCAGTGTCAATGTTCATCAGAGTCACTCGCCATCAGAGTCGTTCTCCATCAGAGTCACTCTCCATCAATGTTACTCTCTATCAGAGTCACTCTCCATCAGACTAAATCTACAACAGTCTCACTCTCCTTCAGAGTCGCTCTCCATCAGTGTCACTCTCCTTCAGATTCACTCTCCTTCAGAGTCACTCTCTGTCAGTGTTACTCTTCATCACAGTCATTCTCCATCACTGTCATTCTTCGTCAGTGTCACTCTTCATCAGATCCACTCTCCTTCAGAGTCAATCTCCATCAGTGTCATTCTCCATCAGTGTCCGTCGACATCAGTGTCACACTTCATCAGAGTCACTCACCATCAGAGTCACTCTCCATCAGAGTTACTCTCCATCAGAGTAACTCACAATCACTGTCACTATTCATCAGTGTTACTCTCCATCAGACTCACTATACAAACAGCGTCACTCTCCATCAGAGTCACTCTACATCAGAGTCACTATCCATCAGTGTTATTCTCCATCAGATTCACTCTCGATCACTGTCACTCTTCATCAGTGTCACTCTCCATCAGACACACACTACAACAGTGTCACTCTCCTTCAGAGAGAGTCTCCATCAATGTCACTCTCCATCAGCGTTACTGTCCATCAGAGTCACTCTCCATCAATGTCTCTCTTCGTCAGTGTCACTCTGCATCAGACTCACTCTACAACAGTGTCACGCTGCTACAGAGTCACTCTCCATCAGTGTCACTCTCCATCAGTGTCACTCTCCATCAGCATTACTGTCCATCAGAGTCACTCTCCATCAATGTCACTCTTCGTCAGTGTCACTCTCCATCAGAGTCACTCTTCATAAGAGTCACTCTCATTCAGAGTCAATCTGCATCAGTATCACTCTCTGCCTGTGTCACTCTCTGTCAGTGGCACTCTTCATTAGTGTCACTTTCCATCACAGTCACTCTCTTTCAGAGTCATTCTCCATCAGAGTCGCTCTTCATCATTGTCACTCTCCATCAGAGTCACTATCCATCAGAGTCACTCTCCATCAGAGTCACTCTCAACCAGTGTCACTCTCCATCAGTGTCAATGTTCATCAGAGTCACTCGCCATCAGAGTCGTTCTCCATCAGAGTCACTCTCCATCAATGTTACTCTCTATCAGAGTCACTCTCCATCAGACTAAATCTACAACAGTCTCACTCTCCTTCAGAGCCGCTCTCCATCAGTGTCACTCTCCTTCAGATTCACTCTCCTTCAGAGTCACTCTCTGTCAGTGTTACTCTTCATCACAGTCACTCTCCATCACTGTCATTCTTTGTCAGTGTCACTCTTCATCAGATCCACTCTCCTTCAGAGTCAATCTCCATCAGTGTCATTCTCCATCAGTGTCCGTCGACATCAGTGTCACACTTCATCAGAGTCACTCACCATCAGAGTCACTCTCCATCAGAGTTACTCTCCATCAGAGTAACTCACAATCACTGTCACTATTCATCAGTGTTACTCTCCATCAGACTCACTATACAAACAGCATCACTCTCCATCAGAGTCACTCTACATCAGAGTCACTATCCATCAGTGTTATTCTCCATCAGATTCACTCTCGATCACTGTCACTCTTCATCAGTGTCACTCTCCATCAGACACACACTACAACAGTGTCACTCTCCTTCAGAGAGAGTCTCCATCAATGTCACTCTCCATCAGCGTTACTGTCCATCAGAGTCACTCTCCATCAATGTCTCTCTTCGTCAGTGTCACTCTGCATCAGACTCACTCTACAACAGTGTCACGCTGCTACAGAGTCACTCTCCATCAGTGTCACTCTCCATCAGTGTCACTCTCCATCAGCATTACTGTCCATCAGAGTCACTCTCCATCAATGTCACTCTTCGTCAGTGTCACTCTCCATCAGAGTCACTCTTCATAAGAGTCACTCTCATTCAGAGTCAATCTGCATCAGTATCACTCTCTGCCTGTGTCACTCTCTGTCAGTGGCACTCTTCATTAGTGTCACTTTCCATCACAGTCACTCTCTTTCAGAGTCATTCTCCATCAGAGTCGCTCTTCATCATTGTCACTCTCCATCAGAGTCACTCTCCATCAGAGTCACTCTTCATCAGTGTCACTCTCCATCAGTGTCACTCTCCATCAGGGCCTCACTTCACCAGAGTCACTCCCCTTCAGAGTCAGTCTGCATCAGTGTCACTCTCCATCAGAGTTGCTCTCCATCAGTGTCACTCTCCATCAGTGTCTCACTTCACCAGAATCACACTCCTTCAGAGTCACTCTGCATCAGTGTCACTCTCCATCAGTGTCACTCTTCATCCGAGTCACTCTCATTCAGCGTCAATTTCAATAAGTGTCACTCTTCATCAGTGTCACTCTCCATCATACACACACAACAGTGTCATTCCTTCAGAGACAGTCTCCATCAATGTCACTCTCCATCAGCGTTACTGTCCATCAGAGTCACTTTCCATCAGTGTCAATCTTCGTCAGTGTCACTCTGCATCAGATTCACTCTACAACAGTGTCACGCTGCTACAGAGTTACTCTCCATCAGTGTCACTCTCCATCAGTGTCACTGTCCATCAGAGTCACTCTTCATAAGAGTCACTCTCATTCAGAGTCAATCTCAATAAGTGTCACTCTCCATCAGTGTCACTCTTTGTCACAGTCACTCACTGTCAGAGTCTCTCTTCATCAGTGTCACTCTCATTCAGAGGCAATCTCCATCAGTGTCACTCCCCATCAGTGTCAGTCCACATCATTGTCAGTCTACATCATGTCACTCTTCGTCAGAGTCACTCTCCATCACTGTCACTCTTCGTCAGTGTCACTCTTCATCAGTGTCACTCTCCATCAGTGTCATTCTTCATGAGAGTCACTCATTCAGAGTCAATTTCCATCAGTGTCACTATCCATCAGTATCAGTCTGCATCATGTCACTCTTCATCAGAGACACTCTCTGTCAGATTCACTCTCCAGCAGAGTCACTATCCATCAGAGTCATTCTCCATCAGTGTCACTATCCATTACCTTCACTATCTGTTAGAGTCTCTCTCCATCAATGTCCTTCTCCATCAGTATCACTCTCCATCAGTGTCACTCACCATCAGTGTCACTCACCATCAGAGTCACTCTGCTTCAGAGTCACTCTCCATCAGTGTCACTCTTCATCAGTGTCACTCTTCATCAGAGTCATGTTCCATCAGAGTCACTCTCATTCAGAGTCAATCTCCATAGTGTCATTCTCCATCAGTGTCAGTCTACATCACTGTCACTCACCATCAGAGTCAGTCTGCTTCAGAGTCACTCTCCTTCTGAGTCACTCTCCATCAGTGTCACTCTTCATCAGTCTCACTCTCTGCCTGTGTCACTCCCTGTCAGTGTCACTCTTCATCAGTGTCACTTTCCATCAGAGTCACTCTCCTTCAGAGACACTCTCATTCAGAGTCACTCTTCATCAGTGTCACTCTTCGGCAGAGTCACTCTCCATCAGAGTCACTCTTCATTAGTGTCACTCTCATTCAGAGGCAATCTCCGTCAGTGTCACTCCCCATCAGTGTCATTCCACATCATTGTCAGTCTACATCAGTGTCACTCTTCGTCAGAGTCACTGTCCATCAGAATCACTCTTCCTGAGAGTCACTCATCATCAGTGTCACTCTCTATCAGTGCCACTCTTCATCAGTGTCATTGTCTGCCTATGTCACTCTCTGTCAGAGTCTCTCTTAATCAGTGTCACTATCCATCAGAGTGACTCTCCATCACTACCACTCTTCATCAGTGTCACTCTCCATCAGACTAACTCTTCAACTGTCTCACTCTCCTTCAGAGACAGTCTCCATCAGTGTCACTCTCCATCAGTGTTACTGTCCATCAGAATTGCTCTCCATCAATGTCAGTCTTCGTCAGTGTCACTCTCCATCAGACTCACTCTACAACAGTGTCACTCTCCTTCAGAGTCACTCTCCATCAGAGTCACTCTGCATCAATGTCACTCTGCATAAGTGTCACTCTCCATCAGTGTCAATTTGCATCAGTGTCACTATCCATCTGAATCCCTCTCCATCAGCATCACCCTCCATCAGAGTCACTCTCCATCAGCGTCACTCTCTATCAGAGTCACTCTGCATCAGTGTCACTCTCCATCAGTGTCACTCTCCCTCAGTGTCATTCTCCATCAGTGTTACTCTCCATCTGAATCACTCTCCATCAGTGTCACTCTCCAGCAGAGTCACTCTGCATCAGTGTCACTTTCCATCATTGTCACTCTCCACCAGAGTCACTCTGCATTAGTGTCACTCTCCATCAGTGCCACTCTCCATCAGAGTCACTCTCCATCAGAGTCACTGGCCTTTTTGTCACTCTCCATCAGTGTCACTCTGCATCAGAGTCAAGCTGCATCAGTGTCACTCTGCATCAGTGTTACTCTCCATCAGTGATACTCTCCATCAGTGTCACTCTTCATCAGACTCACGTTCCATCAGTGTCACTCTCCATCAGTGTCACTCTCCATCAGTGTCACTCTCCATCAGACTCACTCTCCATCAGTGTCACTCTCCATCAGTATCACTCTCCATCAGACTCACTCTCCATCAGTGTCACTCTCCATCAGAGTCACTCTGCATCAGTGTCACTCTTCATCAGAGTCACTCTCCATCAGACGCACGCTCCATCAGGGTCATTCTCCATCCAGTGCCCCCCCTGCACACAACCCACTGCCCCCCCCCCCCCCCACCCCCGCCAATGCACCCAGTATCAGCGCAGGTCTGTGTCTCTGTTCACTCACTCTCACTATGCTGTGTTAGCTCTCCAGTTGGATATCTTTCTTCCGACCTTGTTTCTCTCTCATGCCTAAGAGTGGATAGGAGGCTGTGAATAATGTTTGTATGGTGCTGAGGTTTCTGATTTTCTGATTATCCTCAGTGTTTCCCTCTGCTTTTGGTTCTTACAGACCCAATCCACACCACACATCTCCCAACCCTATTCCATTAATCTTGAACACTTCTATTAAATCTCCCCTCAACCTTCATTGCTCCATGGAGGAGGATACAGATTCTCTAAACTCTCAACATTACTGACATCCCCAAACCCTGGTACTATTCTGGTACATCTCCCCCTCTTGCTCTCTAAGACACTGACATCCTTCCTTTCACATAGAACATTAAACTAAGCCCTGTCTCCCCTCTCAGGTAGGTGTAAAAGTATTGAAGTATTTTGAAAAGAGGAAGGGAGTTCTGCCTGGTATCCTGGCCAATAATTATCCTTCAACCAACATCGTTAAAGCAAATTGTCTGATCATTTCTCTCCTTGAATTTGTGGGATCTTGCTGTGTACAGATTCAGTGCCATGTTTCCTACATTACAACAGCAACTACGCTTCTCACAAACCTTTCTTGGGTTGCAAAATGCTTTGGGATATCCTGAGGCTCTGAAATGAGCTGTTGAAATGCTGCTCTCTCTCTCTTTCTTTCTTTCTTTCTAGCACAGAGGGCTGACCCACTCGAGTATGAAATAGCACCTCAGTTCAGTTCCTGTGTGAGGGCTTACAGGTCCAAGCACAACCCCAGGAACCCCTGATTCTGTCCCTGGAACTGCCTCTCTATGAGAGTCGCCATTCTCTCCATGAAGGAGGCAGTGCGCTCGGCCATTATGGTCAACACAGTGCTCACGCTCCAGATGGACTCCTCGATCACGCAGACCATGGCACACAGACCCTCATGGATCTCCGCCAGATTGTCCCGCACATCCCAGTGGACATCTGACATCTGCCGCCTAATGGATGACTCCAGGGGCTCATCATCAGCCTTTGGCTCAGCATCGTCCTGGTCTCCAGCAGCCCTCCGAATGCTGGCGCCCTGGGCACTGTCTGCCTCTGCCTGCACCTCAAGCGAGTGTGAAGTGCCCTTGCCGATGTACACCAATGTTCTAGCCACCGATCTAACATTCACTGAGGTGCTGGCATCTGCGCTGATGCCTGGTTCAGAGAGCAGGTGTGACGCAGGTGCATCTGGAGCCTGGTGGTCCGCCGGCATCAGGGGTGGCCCCTTGGGGTCCAGAGAGTGAGTGCAAGCTGGTGAATCTAAGGGAGAAGAAGGACATGTATCTAGTTAAAGTTATCACACTGTTACTGTGCATGCCAGGCACCCTGGTGAGACAATGAGATCTGCATCATGGTGCCATCATACATTCCAATGATCAATGTAGACTCCAGGTTTGAGGTTCCCATCATTGAAGGGACTACACTAGAATGGTTGCACAATCCGAAACTCTTACCTCTGTGCACTGCACTCTTACCTTCATCTGGCAGCCCCTCCTCTCCACGCCTGGCTGCATGTGGAATGTGCAAGCTCTCTTGCTCTAGGGCATCCTGCTCAAACCTGGTCAGCAGCAGGTTGGGCGGGGCCTCCACCTGTCCGTGACCTCTCTGATTGGTTATGGTTTGTCTTCTCTTGAAAGAACAGAGGAGCATTGATTAGTCCACTCTCTACTTGTAGCACCATCGCAGCCTGGCCAACCCCAGCTGAGGAACACCTCACAGGGCACATCCGAGTCGTGGCCCTCAAGCTGCAAGGCACTCAGTCCAAGCAGCCAGGGCTCACCCCCTTGGCCAGCTCCAGCTCTGGTTGACAATTGGCACTAGGACTCTAACACCCCTGAGGTCCATGAGGGGATGGCCAGACCATAACACATCAGCACACTGACTCATGCCAACATAGTACTCACCCTTCCTGAGTGCAGCAGGTCATTGAAGCGCTTCCAGCACTGCACCACGTCATGATTGCTGACTGGCACTGCCACCTCCTTGTGAGGTGCAGTGGCCTCCTCCTCCCATCTCTGGGGACAAGGGTGTCCCTCCTGGCAGCTGCCTCCTCCAGGAGGACTGTGAGGCACTCACCCGAAAACCAGGGGGGCCAAGTACCCACCCACCCTGCCCTCCTGCCTGGCGTCTCCAGACACACACGACTCCATCATTTGAGTTTGCTAACACACAACAGACGTTTTTCCATGGCAGCCTCCCAGGGTGCCATTTAAACTGGCTGTCATTGGTCCCGGTGGCTGACAAGGCCCCGCCCCTGCTTAGCTCTTCCCAGTGGGGAGCGCTGTTTCACACTGTGCCCACCGATGTGAAATTGTGGTCGGGGACGGAATGTGGGTGGCGTCTCTTTTCCTGGCCAATCCCAGGCCCCTGCCAACTGCGCCTGCCCACCAAACTCAAAATTCTGCCTATAATGTCTATCCAAGGCAGCTTCACTTCCTCAGTTGCTCTGGTACAATAACCTTCATTAATTGACAAAAAAAACTTCCCGTTTTTCTCATCACCCATAAACCCCTCTCCTTGGTCAGCATAGACTCTGTTTAGAGTTTGAGATTATCAGCATGCACTCACCTCTCGCCCAGGGTGAAGTCTCCATCCTTTATCACTGGCACCAGTCTCAGAACATTAACTTTTCCAAATTCCTCACTGAACTGCTGACCTGCAGATACCACAAGAACATAAAAAATAGGACTTAGCATTGATCAGATATCACACTATGGTCACAGAATGGCACCACATATATCTAGTTAAAGGCCTGATAGGCAGAGGAAAGAGGAACAGTAAGAGGAGGAAAGGGCGAGAGGAAGAGGGAGAAAGGGAGAGAAGGAGAGGTGAGAGGGGGAAGGGAAAGAGGGATGTGGGAGAGAGGTGACAGGGAGAGAAGGTGATTGGGAGAGAGGGAGAAATGAGGAGAGGGACAGATGGAGAGAGGGTGACATGACAGGGGGAAGGAGAGACGAGAGACAAGAGCTAAGGAAAGGGAAGAAGAGGAGAGGGGAGAGGGAGGGGAAGGGGAGAGGAGAGGAAGAAAAATGAATAATTATAAGTTCAAAATGCAAACAAATTTTAGCAGACAGCAGACAGCCGTCCGATGGTGCCCAGTGGTGAATGTCCATTTGGCTGGCAGGGAGGCACTTGGAGCTGGTGACAGCTCAGCCCAGCTCAGCCTCCTGGACAGACACAGGTTCCTGGGACTACATGAGCCTGAAGGAAGCCACATGTTAATAATGTTTCTGCTTTTATTTCAAGTGTTATTAAATGGCAGATGGTAGACAGCAGCCGTAAACTGAGCCCTGACATTCCACTGACCCTTACCTGCTAACAGATCAATAAACTTAAACTCAAATGCAATGTTGTTCTTCTTGGAAAAAATGTGGACAGCTCGGCAGGTCTGAGAGTGGAGATTCAAGTACAGCTCCAGGCCCATTTTGTTCTTTAGACTTTTCAGAGTAACAGGACTAGAAGTATCGGCGGCACAGCCTTTGCTTATGTAAAGTCAATCCCTCCCCCTATTGCCAGGAAAACACTGGTTAGAGTCCAAAGATCAAGTGATATTAAACAATGAGGGAGTGTGTGTGTGTGTTCACTAAAGGAGTTCAAGTTGCTGTGGCAACATACACTTTGACACACCTGTTGTAGTCTGGAGTTATGGATTGTGATGGTAGGGGCTCTGTTTTCCATCACAGGGATGATTTCAACCTCTATGGCCTCATTATAAACAAACCTTCCACATCCATCAATTCCTGGAGTGGGACTTGAGCCTGGAGCCTGAGGCAGGGACATTACCCACTGTGCCAGAAAGATGGAGAGTTCCTCAGTGAAAAATAAACTCTCTGTGACTTGTCAAATCTAAAACCTCAGCACCCACAGGATAAGAAGTGATCATATTCCTTAAAAATAAAGCATTGTATCATTTGTTTCCCTGAATGTTCGAAGATTTTTAAACTGTACAGAACTGTGGATGATGTTCCCAGTGCAGGAATCTGCCCTAAACCAGATGGAATGGCACATGGCAACACTCTCCTTCAGGGTCGCTGTAACAATTGTTGATCAACTGATGTCTCCTGTAACTATAACTCGGGTTTAACAAATATTAATGGTTTGTTGGTTGTGTTGTTAAAGATACACAGGTGATGACATTATTTGATTAAGGGCTGGGATCGCATTTTAAGAGAATCAAATGGGACACTGGGGCAATAGCTATGAGGCAGAGAGCCGTCATGCTGCATCCTGTGAATAAACCTACTATCAAGGAAAAGATCTACATCTTGTTTTATACTTCGCCATCTGGCTTAGATCCATTTGTCACGAACGTGTAGTTGTGATATTATATTGTCAAAAAGCTAATCTTCCTTTTAAATGGACACAAGAAACCTTAAGGTTTTTTTTTATTCATACCTTGGATGTGGTCGTCGCTGGCCAGGCCAGAGTTTATTGCCCTTGTTCAGAGGGCATTTAAAACTCAAATACATTGCTGTGGGGTCTGGAGCCACATGTAGGCCAGACCAGGTAAGGACAGCAGATTTCCCTCCCTAAAGGACATCAGTGAACCAGATGGGTTTTTACAATTGGCAATGGTTTCTTGGTTATCCTCAGATTTTTAAATCCAGATTTTTATTGAATTCAATGGGCTGAAATAAGTCACCTGACCTTTTACAACTGCAATATGATCAAGCTTCTAGAAGGCTCCAAAGTGGATTACAAATAGATCTATCCAGGTGTATGAAGACATTTGGAATTTAACACGTATTTCTACAAGGTTAAACAGAAACTCATTGACAATAGTTTACCTGGAGGTGAATCTCAGCTTTATCTGGTTTTAATCTTTGTGTCTGTATTTCAGTTAATAACTGTATTACTTTTACTTAAATAACTTACAGCAGTAGTTTGGTAATAAACTAATATTTATCTTGTTTAAGGATAAAGCTTCTCTGCTGGGCTTTTTAAAATTCAACCACACACATTAAAAAGAGGCTACACACACATACACTCACAGACACAGACACACACACACACTCACAGACACACAAACACACTCAGAGACACAGACACACACACACACACACTCACAGACACACACACACACACAGGCACACACACAGACACAGACACACACATTCACAGAAACAAACACACACTCAGAGACACAGACACACACAGACACTCACAGACAGACACACACACACACACTCACAGACACACAGACACAGACATACACACACTCACAGACACAGATATACACACACTCACAGACACACAAACACACACACACACACTCACAGACACACACACACACACTCACAGACACACACACACACACTCTCACAGACACAGACACACACACACATACACACACTCACAGGCACACACACACACAGGCACACACACAGACACAGACATACACACACTCACAGACATACAGATGCACACGCAATCACAGACACACACACACACAGACATACACACTCTCACAGACACAGACACACACATACACTCATAGACACACACACACAGACATACACACACTCAGACACAGACACACACACACGCACACAGACACACACACACAGACACTCACAGACACACTGACAGACACAGACACACAGACACACACACACACACACACACACACACACACACAGACACACTCGCAGACAAATACAGACACAGATATAGACAGACACAGACACACACACTCACAGACACACACTCACACACATAAACTCTCTCACACACACACGCACACTCACAGACACGCTCACAGACACACACACAGACACACACACACACACACACACACAGACACACTCGCAGACACAGACAGACACAGACACACACAATCACAGACATACAAACACACACACACGCACACAGACATACAGACACACACACAGACACTCACAGACACACACACACACACACACAGACACAGACACTCGCAGACACATACAGACACAGACACAGACACTCACACACACACACACACACACATACACAAATTCTTAGCCCATGGACCACTTTGAGAGAACGTCTTTTTTGTGGCCATGACACATTTAACAACAAAGACCCTCTGTTGGTATCTGCCTGCTCAGTTATAGAGCTGAGGGTGCAGTTCTGGACTTAGTTTTAGGGAACGGTGTTGGACAGGTGGAAGCAGTATCAGTTGGGGAGCACTTTAGTGAAAGTGATCATAATTCAGTTAGATTTAGGGTTGTTATGGAAAAGGATAAAAGTAGACCAGGAATAAAAGTCCTCAGTTGTGGAAAAGCTAATTTTACTATGCCAAGGTGTGAGTTAGCTAAAGTGAAGGTAAATCAGTGTGAGATCAGTGGGAGGCATTCAAGGAAGAAATAGTACGGGTTCAGAGCCAGTATTTTCCCTTAAAAAGGGGGGTTGGACTAACAAATCCAGAGCCACCTGGATGTCAAGGGGCTTAAGGGAGAAAGGGAAGCTTATGATTGATACAGAGGGCTTAATCCTGAAGAAAACTTAGAGAAGAATAAACAACGTAGGGAAGAAATTAAAAATTAACATTTCAAAGAGGAGAAAGTGATAGACCTAGTAATTAGAGACCAGTCAGACACTGGGGAAACTTTATTAGAAAAATTCTGAGGAACAGGATAAATCTTGATATGGAGAGACACAGATTGATCAAGGACAATCAGCACAGATTTGTTAAGGGAAGAACAAAAAACTGTGAATGCTGGAAATCCAAAACAAAGGGTCATGAGGACTCAAAACGTCAACTCTTTTCTTCTCCGCCGATGCTGCCAGACCTGCTGAGTTTTTCCAGGTAATTCTGTTTTTGTTTTGTTAAGGTAAGGTCGTGTCTGACTAACAATTGAATTTTTTGAGAAGATAACAGGAAGGGTTAATGAGAATCAAGTATTTGATGCAGTCTGTGTGGGTTTTAGCAAGGCTTTTGATAAGGTACCACATGGCAGACTGATCAGAACAGCAAAGCCCATGGGATCAAAGGGCAAATGGCAAGTTGGACCCAAAATTAGATCAGAGACAGGAGGCAAAGGGTAATGGTCAATGGGTGTTTTTGTGACTGAATTTTGTGTTTTTGTGGCTGTTTCCAGTGATAATCCACAGGGCTCAGTGCTAGGTCTCTTGTTTTTTGTGATATACAGGTGCAGTGCCTCAAACCTGGCTATCCAAGAACTGGCAATGGCAAAAACCAGACAATTTTTTCAAGCTGAAATACATAAATTTTAATTATTATTAGAGGAATAAAATATTGGGCTAGGTGCTGCGTTGTTGCAGTGTTACGCTGACTAGTTATTCGCTTTGCACATCTGCTTTTCCTATGCTTCAAATGGTTGGAGTGACCCTTGACCTGACCCAACCCAAAGTGACCAACTCGAAAACTGGCAAGATCCAAAATCTGGCACCAACTTAACCTGATGTCATCGATTTTGAGACACTGTATATCACTGATTTGGACCTGAATGTAAAGGGTATGCTTAAGAAGTTTGCAGGTGATACAAAAATTGGTCGTGTGATTGATAACAATAACAAAACTGGAGTCAATGGGAATCAGGGGGAAAACTCTCCACTGGTGTCAATCATCTCAGCTCCAGGACATCACTGCAGGAGTTCCTCAGGGTAGTGTCCTCGGCCCAACCATCTTCAGCTGCTTCATCAGTGACCTTCCTTCCATCATAAGGTCAGAAGAGGGGATGTTTGCTGATAATTGCACAGTGTTCAGCACCATTCACGACTCTTCAGATACTGAAGCAGTCCATGCCCAAATGCAGCAGGACCTGGACAATGTCCAGGCTTGGGCTGACAAGTGGCAAGTAACATTCGTGCCCCATAAGTGACAGGCAATGACCATCTCCAACAAGAGAGAGTTCAACCATTACCCCTTGATGTTCAATAGCATTATCATCACTGAATCCCCCACTATCAATATCCAGGGGTTAGCATTGACCAGAAACTGAACTGAACTAGCCATATAAATACTGTGGCTACAAGAGCAGGTCAGAGGCTAGGAATCATGTAACGAATAACTCACCTCCTGACTCCCCAAAGCCTATCCACCATCTACAAGGCACAAGTCAGGAATGTGATGGAATACTCTCCACTTGCCTGGATGGTTACAGGTCCAACAACACTCAAGAAGCTTGACACCGTCCAGGAAAAAGCAGCCCACTTGTTTGATACCCCATCCACCAATATTCACTCCCTGCACCACTGACGCACAGTAGCAGCAGTGTGTACCATCTACACGATGCACAGTAGGGACTCACAAAGTCTCCTTAGACAGCACCTTCCAAACCCACGACCATTACCATATAGAAGGACAAGGGCAGCAGACACATGGGAACACCACCACCTAGAAGTTCCTTGCAAGCCACTCACCATCCTGACTTGGAAATATATCACCATTCTTTTACTGCCACTGGGTCAAAATCCTGGAACTCCCTTCCTAACAGCATTGTGGGTGTACCTACACCACATGGACTGCAGCGGTTCAAGAAGGCAGCTCACCATCACCTTCTCAAAGGCAATTTGTGATGGGCAATAAATGCTGGCCCAGCCAGCAATGCCCACATCCCGTGAATGAATAAATAAAAATAATGAGTTGCAAGGAAGGACTTATTCCCCTTGGTTGGCACCATCTATAACCAAAGGATATAGATTTTGGGTACAAGGTAGGAGGTTTAGAACCAATTCAAGGGGAAATCTTTTTCACCCAGAGGGTGGCAGATGTCTGGGCATGCACTTGGATATGCCATACTCTATAATGCTACGGAGGAAGATCTGGAATGTGGAATAAGGATGACTACTTGTTGGCCGACATGGGCTCAATGGGCCAAATGGCCTCCTTGCGTGTTGTTAGCTGCTATGGTTCTATGGTTTCCTTGACACAAAAGTATCTATCACTGAAATTTTGTGATAACAGAGAATGGGGATGGGGAGGTCAGAGTTCACTCTCTGTGTCGCCAACTCTGCTTAACTTGTGCCCAGGCACCTCACTGCAGAGAAACTCAAGGGCTTGTCGCCAGCAGGAGTGGAACTCCTACATCGAGGGAGTTGTTTTTGAATGCTCCTCACCTAGAAATAACAGCCTCTTAACGGGGTCTGTTTCCTTATGACATAACTATTGCTCTCAGTTTTGAAATTTTCATTTGACACCAAACCCCGCCCCCAAAAGCCTCAACAGCTGCTTGGGGGAGGGAGTTTATGTGGAAGGAGCTTCCGGGCACCACTCTGAACAGCTTAGCTTGGATCTGAGTTCATTTCCCTTTTTTCTGGACACCCCCCAACCGAGGAACAATGAGGGTCAGAAAACGCTAGTGCCCCATTGATGTAGTAGTTCCACTCCTGCTGGCTTGAGTTTCTTGAGTTTCTCTGCAGTGGGGTGCCCGGGCACAAGATGGGCAGAGTTGGTGACACAGAGAGTGAACTCTGACCTCCCCATCCCCACTCTCTGTTCTCACAAAATTTCAGTGACAGATGCTTCTGTGTCAGTGAAACCATAGAGTCATAGCAGCTTGTAACATTTGGCCCATTGATGCCATGTTGGCCAACAAGTGGTCATGCAAAATTATTCCAATTTCCAAATCTTCCTCTGTAGCATTATATGTTACAGCATATCCAAGTACATATCCAGACCTCCACCACCCTCTATATCATTTGATTTTAGATCCCTCCAAACAAGCAGAATGAGGCACTCCTAGCAACTCTATTATTATCTTTATCAATCACACAGCCAATTTTTGTATCATTTGCAAACTTCTTAATCATACCCCCTACATTCAGGTCCAACTCATTGATATTCTGTGTCTCAAAACCGGCAACATCAAGACCAATTTAGATTGGACAGAGCATTAGGCAGGTAATAATTGGACCTTGTAACAAAGGCAGTGTAATAACCTTAAGGGACAATAGTCTTCATATAGACTCTACAAATCAAATTGGCAAAGTTGTCTGGAAGATGAATTTGTAGAATGCTTTCCTGGAACAGTGCATTGTGGAACCAATTAGGGGTAAAGATATTTTAGATCTAATAATGTACCACAAAGCAGATTTAAACAGGAATGTCATAATTAAAGATCCACTGAGAAATAATGAACATATTACAATTGAATTCCACATTAAGTTTGAAAGCAACAAACTCCAGTTCCAAACAAAAATCTTAAGCTTAAACAAATTAAACAATTACTTATAGGTATGAGAGGAGAACTGGCTGATGTTGATTGGGTAAATAAATTAAAATGTATGGTAGTAAATAAATAGGGGGAACATTCAAAGAAACTTTTCAAAAATTTCAACAAAAACTCAGTGAGAAAGATCCATCCGTGACTTACTAAAAAAATTAAGGATAGTATTAGATTAAAAGAAAATACTTTTAATGTAGCCGGGAATAACAGTAAGTCTGAGGTTTGGCAGCATTTCAGAAACCAGCAACAGCAACCAATATGTTGATAAAAAGTGAAAAATCTAAAGAAAGAGAGTAAACTAGCCAGGAACAAAAAACAGATTATAAGAACTTGCGCACATATTTACAAATATTAGGGACAGAATTTTGCCCTTGAAGAGCGGGCGGGCCCCACCGGCTTGGCGACGGGCGGGCAGCCGATCGCCGCTGCCGAAACGGGTCCCTCTGCTATTTGAAGTGGGCGGGCCAATTAAAACCCACCCAATGGGCCGCCTGACGTGAAACGCTATGCGCTCCCTCTGCTGGGGGGAGGGATTCCCCAACTGTCAGAGTGCGCTCTTTTGTGCATGCGCACATCTCCCTGAGACTAAGTGCTGTCTCAGGGAGATCGGTGAAAGATTTATGAACTTCAAAAATAGAAAAATTTAAAAATTACTAACATGTCCCCCTCATGTGACAATGTCACACGAGAAGGGGTATGTCAATAAGAGCACTGAAACTATATTAAACTTTTTTAAAACAGACATGAAACCTCATTCCGCTGGTGGATGAGGTTTCATGTTTTTTCAGAAGCCCGCTGGGGCTCCTGGCCTACTCGCCAGCCTTAAGATGGATGGGCAGGACCTTTAATTGGTTTAACTACCCTGTCAATGGCCTCAATTGGCCATTGACAGGATGGCGGGCGGACAGCTGATTTCGCTGTCCGCCCGCCTTCCTCAATACTTAAATGGGGCGGGATGACATCGGGGGTTCTTCCCAAAGTCATCCCATGTCATTTTCCCGTCGGTGAGTGGGCCCCGCCCCCAAATCGCCAACGGAAAAATTCTACTCAAGGGAATACAGGCTAAGTCTATGCAACGTACTCATAATTTAAACCTTTAATACCAGTATAATTTTGGTCAATATGCACTGCACCCTAGGATTGCCAACCCTCCTGAAATAGCCAGGAATCTACCAGAATCAGCATCAATCTCCCAGTAGACCCAACAGAAAGTCTTTTAAAATGATATTTTAAACAAATCAGTCTGATAATTCATCATCAGCAACCACCTAGAAGGGGAAGAAGCTACAATTCTCATCATCATGAGGCAGTGCCACACAGTGACATCACATCCAGCACAGTGCCACCCAATCAAATTCAAACATAAGACAAAATAAAGTCAGGAGGACTCCAATTGGCTGGGATTTTAGTGGGCTATGATGGGATTGGTGGGGTTTGAATTTCATTGAGGAAACAATCAGGTCCTGGAGATGTATCTATCTTCAGTCTCATTATTTTCTCCATTCCAATTTAAAAGCGAGTGTTGAATGATTGCTATGGACCTTGGAGAAGCAGGAGAGTCTTCCTCACAACCCATGGGTCCTACAGTAATAAACCGGGCCACAGCTGGCACAGTGTTCCACTCTCAGTATGGTGGTGGTGAATGTGTATGTTTGGGGAGTGGGGAGTTTGTGGAGCTGGAGAGTATGTGTATGGGGGTAAGGAATGTCACTGTGGGAGTGGGGAGTATGTGTATGTGTGTGTAGGAGTGGGGAGTGTGTTCATGGAAGTGGGGAGCGTATGTATGAGGGTAGGGAGTGAGCGTGTTGGACTGGGGAGTGTGTATGTGAAGGTGAGGAGTGTGAGTGTGTGTTTAGGAGTTAGGAGTGTGTTCGTGGGAATGGGGAGTGTGGGTGTAAGGGTGGGGAAAGTGTGTGTGGGAGTGGGGATTTATTTATTCATGAGATGTGGGTGTCACTGGCTGGGCCAGCATTTATTGCCCATCCCTAATTGCCCTTGAGAAGGTGGTGATGAGCTGCCTTCTTGAACCGCTGCAGTCCATGTGGTGTAGGTACACCCACAGTGCTGTTAGGGAGGGAGTTCCAGGGTTTTGACCCAGCGACAGTGAAGGAACGGCGATATATTTCCAAGTCAGGTTGGTAAGTGTCTTGGAGGGAACTTGCAGGTGGTGGTGTTCCTATGCATCTGCTTCCCTTGTTTTAGATGGTAGGGGTCATGGGTTTGGAAGTTGCTGTCTAAGGAGCCTTGGTGAGCTGCTGCAGTGCAACTTGTAGATGGTGTGTGGGAGCGGGTTGTGTGTGTAGGGGTGGGGAGTGTGAGTGTGAATGGGGAGTGTGTATGTGGGAGTGGGTTGTGTGTGTGGGGGTGGTGAGTGGGGTATGCGTGTGGTGCAGGGAGTGTCTTGGATTTGACCCCTTGGACTGATTTCTTGAGACCAGCCCCTGGTCCAATGGACCCTCACAGGTTCCCCCAAGCCCAGCATGTGCTCCCCTGTGAGTGACCAGGGTTGTCTCCTCTTTAATCTATTAAATGACATGAATATGTGAGGCCCTGAGTCTCACACTCTGTGATCTGGGATCAAGTGTCTGTTCCGCAGTCGGTGTTTCTGAGATTGTGGAATCTAAATTCCAGGATAGGAATTTCAGCAAATAATGGGAAGGTGAAGTCGGCACCTCCCTCTAGTGACCAGATCTGCTTTCCTGCTCCTGCCAGTTCCTGAAGATTCCAGTCTTCGAGCTCAGAGTAACCCTGCTCCCTCTGAAAGTGACAAATTTAAATTGACAAGTGAGTGGGCTTGGGAGCAGGCTGGGGGTGGAGGGAGATGGCGTGGGGGTTAAATTCATGGAAAAGTTGGTGCCTTCAAAGGTCAACCATAACCTCCTCAGGAGAGGTGTGTTTGTGTTTAGAATAATTAAATCAAGATGTTGTTTTAATATAAAAGCAAAAAACTGCGGATGCTGGAAATCCAGCACAAAAATAAAAATAAAAATACCTGGAAAAACTCAGCAGGTCTGACAGCATCTGCGGAGAGGAACACAGTTAACGTTTCGAGTCCGTATGACTCTTCAACAGAACTAAGTAAAAATAGAAGAGAGGTGAAATATAAGCTGGTTTAAGGTGGGGGTTGGGGGTGGGTGGTGGAACAAGTAGAGCTGGATAGAGGGCCAGTGATAGGTGGAGATAACCAAAAAATATCATAGACAAAAGGACAAAGAGGTGTTGAAGGTGGTGATATTATCTAAGGAATGTGCTAATTAAGGGTAGAAAGCAGGACAAGCAAGGTACAAATAGCCCTAGTGGGGGTGGGGTGAAGGAATCAAAATAGGCTAAAAGGTAGAGATAAAACAATGGATGGAAATACATTTAAAAGTAATGGAAATAGGTGGGAAAAGAAAAATCTATATAAATTATTGGAATAAAGGGGGTGGGGATGGAGGAGAGAGTTCATGATCTAAAATTGTTGAACTCAATATTCAGTCCGGAAGGCTGTAAAGTGCCTAGTCGGAAGATGAGGTGCTGTTCCTCCAGTTTGCGTTGAGCTTCACTGGAACAATGCAGCAGACCAAGGATGGACATGTGGGCATGAGAGCTGGGTGCAGTGTTGAAATGGCAAGCGACAGGGAGGCCTGGGTCATGCTTGTGGACAGACCGAAGGTGTTCTGCAAAGCGGTCACCCAGTCTGGTTTGGTCTCTCCAATGTAGAGGAAACTATATTGGGAGCAACGAATGCAGTAGACTAAATTGAGGGAAGTGCAAGTGAAATGCTGCTTCACTTGAAAGGAGTGTTTGGGCCTTTGGACGGTGAGGAGAGGGGAAGTACAGGCACAGATGTTGCACCTTCTGGGTTGCATGGAAAGGTGCCATGGGAGGGGGTTGAGGTGTAGGGGGTGATGGAGGAGTGGACCAGGGTGTCCTGGAGGGAACGATCCCTGCGGAATGCCACCAGGGTGGGTGAAGGGAAGATGTGTTTGGTGGTGGCATCATGCTGGAGTTGGCGGAAATGGCGGAGGATGATCCTTTGATTGCGGACACTGGTGGGGTGATAAGTGAGGACAAAAGGATGACACTATCATGTTTCTGGGAGGGAGAGGAAGGTGTGAGGGCGGATGCACGGGAAATGGGCCGGACATGATTGAGGGCCCTGTCAACCACCGTGGGTGGAAAACCTTGGTATGTTTTGTCTTGGGTTCAGGTCTTGGTTGAGGTTTCTTTAGGGTTTGCCTGTTACCCTAAGAATGCTACCATAGGCTGTTATTCCTAAAAAACATTCTTGTTATTTACAGATCGATATACATCTCAGTAACTCCACACAAGATTGTAGTTCTGATCTCAGTTTCTTAATCATGTGACATTGCACCATTGTTACATCAATATCAGGTGCTCCTGATGTTAACCCTTTATTCTACATCTCCCCCAACTCTTAATACTAATTTTATACATTTTCCTACAAATACTTCATTGTATTTTAACCAGCACTGAAATTTAACAGCACACCACATGGGAAACCGCAGAGGGATCTATGTGTCCTTGTAGCCGATTCATAAAGAATTAGCATGCAGGTCCAGCAAATAATTAGGAAGCTAAATACAATGTTGACCTTTTTTGGTAAGGGCTTGGAATAGGGAATTCTTGCTGCAACTCTACAGAATACTGCAACCAGTTTTGGTCTCCTTACTTAAGGGGGGATACACTTGCATTGGAAGCAGTTCAGAAAATGTTCACTAGGCTGATTCCTGGGATGAAGAGATTGTCATATCAGGAAAATTTTGGCGGGGCGGGCCTATACCCATTGGAGTTTAAAAGTATGAGAGGTAATCTTTTCAAACGTATAAGATTCTGAGAGGTCTTGATAGGGTAGATTCTGAAGTGTTGTTTGATGTGCCTACATGCCACTGTAATGTAAAGGTGCTTGGCAGAGAAAAGGTTAATGTGGAACTGAGAATAGCACTGCCCATGGTATGATGTATAGAGTCACATGGTAATAAACTCAAAGAGAACAGTCTAGAGAGAATAGTCTGGAACCAGCCTGCATGGAGGTAATAGCACCATGCATGACAGTAACCTGGGATCTGTAAATAGTTAAAGGTTAACAATAAAGGGTTCATGTTTAAATATACAGTCTCAAGATCTCATCATTGAGACACCACTGCGCACCATATTACAATATGATTGGTAGCAGTGAGAGCTCCTGAAAGATATCACATCAGAGATAGTACCATAATCTGACATGGTGATAAAAAAGTGGCCTCTAAATGCATGAGCCCAGAACAGTATCCAAAAGTATGAGAAATTACAAACAGCTAAAGCTGAATGACAGAGGCATGCATCTAAGAAGGAAACTTGAGTGAGTGGAGGTTTATTGCAAGACCCCCTGAGGTGACACAGAGTAAAAAGAAAAAAAGCCTGGTCAGATAACAAAGGCAGGTGAGGAAAATACAAAAAATTTCTAAACCATGAGTAAGGCAGAGTCAAAGAACCAAGACGGTTTACAAGACGGAGAGCAAAATTATAAAAAAGAAGCTGTACTTAAGTTATAGAATGGATGGCAGTCCCAGGGCTCAGCAGGTGCTGCACTGAAGTCAAAAAACAAAAGAAGTTAAATAAAAATCAGCTGGTGGAGGCAAAAGTTTAAAAAGAAAAACTGCAGAATAAAGAAGAAGCTGCTGAAAAAAAGAGAAAGTTACCTGAAAGAAAGAGACAAAGGGCAGGCAGTGCAGAGGAGAAAAGTGTTGTCGCTTTAAGTTAAAAATAAGAGCCCTGGTCGAACCAAAAGCCTGTCAAAACTCCAAAGACGAGGACCTGAAGAACAAATAAAGGAAAGAATCATAGAGAAAAACAATACGCCTATCTTGAAAGTTTAGAAGTTCAGAAACAAAAGCAGTTATGATCACTGGAGAGCTTGCCAAAACCCAAAAAAGCATGGAAAATTCATGGCACAGAAAGCTGAGGGCTGCAGACAGCTCGAGTGGAAAAACCAGTTACTGCATTGACAGTCTTAAAAGGCTAACAACATTTAAAGCAGTAACTACAAAAGGAAAAACCAGCCATGAATAGAAAATTAGAAGAGCCAGATGAATTTGTGCTATGGAAAGGGTTAAAGCAGACCAAAGAGTGGGAGTCTTGGAGAAGACAGCTTTCAATGTACAGGAGAATTACAGGATTCAGTAAGGAATCAGAACAAGTACAAGTTGATAAGCTTTTATTCATCTTTGGTTCATTTGCTGGTGAAGTACACCACAGCCACCATATAGATCAATACTCGACAACAACTGATGAGATATTAAAAGGCTTAGCCAGATATTTTAAACTCTAAGTTTTGGAGAGTGCAGACCCTAGAAGAAGGTCTAGCACACTTCCAATAAAGCATTGAGAGCAACAAGAGATCCTAGAGAGAGGGAGAGAGAAAAGCCCAGAGAGAGGGAGCCAATAGACCCTAGAAAGAGGGAGACAGATGGCAGTGAATGAAGGAAAGCTATCTGAGGTAACTCAAAAGAAACAAAACTTGTGAAACGTAAATGAAGTTGTTCTACGGGAAAATGTTTGCATCAGAGCTGAACTGAAAGATTTGAAGTGCCAGATTCAAGCTGAGTGTATACCTTTGAAAACACATGATAAACTGAAGTTTTCAATGAGCTATGCTGTTCAAGATCTAAAAAAACAAATTCCAGAGATGACACTAAGGTATCAGGAGGAAATAATGGCTCTCAATTCCACAGTTGGCAAGTTGAACAGGAGTTGGGAAAACTCAACCAGGCTAAACAGCCAGACAAAACAACAGGTAGAAAAGGCACGCAAAGAAGTTGCAACCCTGAAAGACTCCTTTAAGAATCAATATGTAACCATGGAAAAACACGAGGAACTAAAAAGGACGTTGAATATTACTTCAGAAAAAGCTGAGTTGGAACCGCCAGAAGAATGAAACGATGCATTGAAGCCAGAGAGAATTGGCAAGAGGTCAACAAGAAAATAAACAGTTGAAAGAACAGTTGATTGTCCTTCAGGATCACATGCAAAAGGAATGTGTGACCATTCAACAACATGAATAAATGAAATCTGTCTTCAACATCAGAATGGAAGCACAACAGAAGAAACTTAAAGACTCTATTGAATTACAGGAAAGCTCAAGATGAAACCAGTGAGCTTCACAAAGAAAAGGAAAACCTGTTGAAAGACCTTCACGTGTTGCAAGAATTCCTCAGGACAAAGTTTATTCCTCTGGAAAGTTACAAAGAGAAGCAAAATGCATGTAAAGTCATTCTGAACAAACTGACAAACCAGTTGGCAGAGAAGACTCAGCAATGTTCCATATCCTGGGAGGAAACTGAAAGCTACAAGAAACAGACTGAAGAGCTGAAGAAGCAGTTGAATGGAAAAGAGGAGACATTGAAAAGAAAAGCCGTACAACTTTCCAAACTGCAAGTGCGTAATGAGGCCACGAGTAGCACAATTACAGAACTGAAACAAGTTAAGACTTCGTCGGAGACAGGCCTGGCCAACAGTGAAACCAAAATGAAGGACAAGGGTAAAGTTATATTGCAGACAGAGAAAGGAAAGACAGAAATAAGATTGAAAAATGTAAATCTGACACTGAAGCGCAAGACATTAGAAGAAAAAGCTGAGCTCAATGAAACAATTCATAAGCTCGCAAAAGGATTTGAAAATAAAACAACAAACAAATGTTTGTCTGAAACTGTGAAACAAGAGGAAATGAGGGTTCCATTTGTGAAATGTTACCATTCAACAAGAACAAGGTGGACACCACGGATAAAGAATATTCGAGTCCACTCTAGGAATGAACATTCCCCTCAGAAGGAACGGGACAAACCCACAGTGTCCGAAAAGAGCAGAGGGGTTGTTTAAAGGGAAATGTAACTTGGAGGAGTACAAAAAGTGAATCAAATGGAGAAAACCAAGTACCAGAAACACAGAGCACAGAATTTGAGTATTGCTGAAAGGAGAGACATATTGAAGCTTTTCATCTTGCGCTCATCAGGACAATTTGAAAGAATACCAATATAAGAAATAACAACAATTTATACTGTATGAGAAGAGAAAACTGATTGGTTGACGAGCGGACTCTGATTGGTAGAGGCATTGCAATAGAAAATGCACTGGTGATGGTGACTGACAGCTAACTTTTAAATTTAAACTATGCATCTTCACCCTGATTGGTCAAGGCATTGCCCTGAGGAATGAGTCAATGAATGGTTGTTACTTTGTTTAGCTGAAACAGGCTCAGTGAATGTACATGTTCTTTCTGTCTATGAAGAACAGGGCCCTGTGTATTAATAAATGTAGCTTCCAGAACACGCAAATACACCACACTGCGAGCCCAACTGACAGTCTTAAATTGGTGTCACTGTAATTCTTAGCACATTGAGTATTATTTAGCAAATGTTGTCCAATCACAGAATCACATCAAATGTTGTACACTATGCTTTGAGTTTTGCAAGCACGGGCTGGTTGGGTACGGTCTGTGCCCTGCCCGTTGTGAACAGTGGCTGGGACATGCTGTTTGATATGACCAACAGTCTTTCGGACGTACGGCCTAAATACCTAGCATCACATTGGCACTGAAATTCATGTACCATATTACTCATTTGTGTGATAGGCATAACATCTTTTTGGCTTGATGGCAGCATTCTGTTACTGACAAATACCACTCGTGTTGCTAATGCATAGTAGAAACGTGAAACAGCTGGCTTCACCTACTGCTCAAATTTTTGAGATATCTTGCCCTTCCAGATTAATCTGAGGTAGACTGCGCACTTTTCAGGGCCAAAAGTGACGGCCTCTGGCCCATTCATAAGTCTGCGAGAAATGATCAGATCAGCGTAGCCATTATCCTGCAGGATGCCTTTGATGCCCCTAGTTCAGCATCAAGCTTGCATGGTGAGCAAATGGCTTGGGCCCTATTTACAAGTTTGTCGATGAGCTCAATCTTATAGAGTGTGGAACTGTAAGAATCCCAATGTGTATATTGGCCAGTGAAGTTAGGCTTGTGGTAAACTGTGCTAGAGAACACAAGGGCAGGTTTCTTACCTAGTACGTCAAGGAAAGGGGATTAGTTTGTCCAATTTCAAAGATGAATTTGAGTGCAGGATGGAACCCATTAAGACACAAAAGGAAATTATTACCTGCAGCTGCGGATTTAAATATAACAAACATATCATCCACATATCGGAAATATGCAAGGGATAGGAGGTTAGTATCATTCCATCGAAAACATGTTTCTCTTGGAATCCAACAAAGATGTTTGAGAGAGCTGGGCCTAGAGGGGATCCCATGGCAACACCGTCTATTTGGTGATAAATGGTGTCGTTAAAACTGAACTCAACTGCATGAGGTGCTGATTTCATAAGTTCAATGAATACTGATTCACACAATGGTAGCGGGTCTAGATCACCATGATATGATACCACAGCACAAATATCTATGGCTTTCTTAAGTGCAACATTGGTTAATAGGCTAGCAATGTCAAATGAGCCCATGGACACAGCAAGATGGAAAGCTTAGACATGTCTCTTTTTCAGCAATACTTTAGGATTTGGGCAATTTAACTCATAGTGTTAAGAGAATCCATTATGGCTTTGGGCAAAATGTTTTATGGGGTGAATGGCCATTTGACCCCCTCATAGGAATGCATGAAGGTCAGAAGGATCCAACTGTAAAATGGCGAAGGCTAAAGTACATGTGCAAAATGCTTCAAAGACCCTGACAAATTGTAGCTGAGAGGTTCAAACTTTACACGGCTCAATGATTACAGTCATTGCATCAGTGCAAGGCTGAGCTCTAGTCTACTCCAAAGGAGGCAGCCTGACAGTGCCCTGACTGAGGCTTATAGAGCCTGGCCATACTTATCCACATCCAACCCCCTTTGTGAATGCACTGTCATGCCTGGGGCATTTCAGGGGTCAGGGGTGAAGCACTCAGCTTCTGGTGATCCTTAAGGCTGTGTGATAGCTGCAAGGGAGGACCTGGAGATAGAATGCCTGGAATGAGGGCAACCTAAGGGCTTCACAATGACTCCCTAGCTTGTCGATGGAAGGTGATCATTTCAGGGTTATGTTCAATCATGCCTCTGTTCAATTTTCCCACAGAGATGGGGAGGAGTACACAATGGAGGCTGCAGGCAATGCTGCCTTTTTTATGACTCTCATGCAACTGAGGAGGAGAAGAAGGGCCCATTGTCATCAGGCAGGGCAGAGGGAAGATCGTCATCCTGAGGAACATGGGCCAGCAGAGCCCCATGAAGAACCTGAAGCCGAGGAGCAGAGACCAATTCCACGCCAGCATTTGGCATGACCCTGGGTGTACCAAATATCAATGTCTTATTAATTACATTGTTCAGGTTTAATGGCAATTACATTGTTAAACAGGTGATGGGTATTTGTGTACCTATAAATGGGGATAGCTGGGGCACTGGGGGTGGGGAGTAATGTTGACTGTGAACTAAGTCAATAAACTCTCTTCAAACAAAGAGCTGAGTTTTTGTTTTAACTTCACCAACTGGTGTGGGCTTGAGGAATACCAAAGACACTTCTCATGCTTGCAGATGAGCAAGAAATAAAATGCCATAGACACCTTCACTTGCCAAAGGATGTGGTGGCTCATATCTGCCAAATTCCTGTGGAGGATCTGACTCTACACGGCCTGGGAGGCCATCCATTGTCAGTAGCTCTAAAGATGACTGCTGCACTCAATGTTTTTGCATTCCAGAGCTCTGTGGAATATCACAATCATTCATTCATAAATGCATCCAAAAGGTTACTGATGCCCTATTCAGTAAGACGTACAATTATGCCCAGCTCTCCCTGAATGAAGCCAGCCAGGCTGCCTGACCAGTGGGATTTTCAGTGATCTCTGGATTCCCACAGTTGCAGGGGGTCATCAACTGCAAACATGTGATTTTAAGAGCTCCCTGGCAGCAGCCACAACGAGTCATCAGTAGAAAAGGCTTCCACTTTCTCAATGTGCAGCTGATCTGTAATCACCAAAAACAGATTATGCAAATCTGTGTGAGACACCCTGGGAACTCGCACGACTTTTACATCTTGAGTCATTTGCAGGGGCCACAGGTCTTTGACAGCCCTTGCTGTATTCAGGGTTGACAAAGTCTAACCCCAAAAGACACAGCTAATGATGCCCTTTCCATGAACCACAGAGTGCTTCAGAGGAGAGGTACAATGTGGTACATTCTGCGACATGCTCATTGATTGAGCAGACCACTGGCTTGTTGAGGATGTGCCTTCAATGTCTGGACTGATCAGGCGGCACTCTCTAGTACTCTCCCCTGAGGCTCTCCCACATCACCACGGTTTGCTGCACTCTACACAACCTGGCGCTCCAAAGGGGAGATGAGTTGCCAGATGGAGGAGTTGCAAGTCTCCTCTGATGAGGAGGATGGCAAAAAGGATGTACAAAATGAGGACAAGGACGTTGAGGCCCTAGAGGAAAAGGCCATTGCACCGGCCAGATGCGGCAGATGTATCCGTGAGATCCTTTTAGCTACAAGGCTCCAGGACGATCATGGTGGGTAGCTCTTCGAGCATCTTTCACCTGTGCCTTCCATGCTGCCTCGACATTAATACCTTCGTTGCTATCCTCAGCATCTCAATGAAGGACATCAATCTCTGAATGAGTAGTCACAATCTTTATTTTCATTCATGAGATGTGGGCATCGCTAGCTAGGCCAGCATTTGTTGCCCATCCCTAATTGCCCTTATTCAGAGGGCATTTTTAAGAGTCAGCCAAGTTGCTGTGAGTCTGGAGTCACATGTTGGCCAGACCAGGTAAAGACAGTAAATTTCCTTCCATAAAGGACATTAGTGAACCAGATGGGTTTTTACAACAATCAACAATGGTTTCTTGGTCATTGTTAGACTTTCAATTCCAGGTTTTTACTGAATTCAAATTTCACAATCTGCTGTGGTGGGATTCAAACCCCGGTCTCCGGAGCATTACCCTGGGTCTCTGGAATATTAGTCTAGTGATAATACCACAATGCCGTCGCCTCCCTGTTGGTACCCAAGGGACCATCCCTGACTCCTTGAGGAGAAGAGGTTCCTGGAGGGATATCGAGGTGCCCCGTCCACCTCTTGTATAGCCACTGATCGACCCGACTCATGGCTATAGGAATGGTGTGCAAGTCCGAACTCATATCTGGTACAAGCTGCTGGATCAGGGGCTCCATGGTGGACCCCACTCTTCCAGTGGTGACCTTGACGCTCTGGCAAGTCAGTGCCATGACATCCGACAGAAGGTGGACGGATTCCTCCATCATCCCGCTGTACAGCTGTCTGGCTTTGGAGCTCCAACATCTCTCTGAGGGCTGATTGCAGAGGCTTACCACTGGACTGGAACGAAGCAGGAGCCTAGCCTCCAGCAGTCCTCCGAGTGTCAGTGATTTTGGGTGTCACTGCCTCAGCCTGCTGTGGACCTGAATGTGCACTTTACTTACCTAATGGTGACCCCAACCCTGCTCTAAAGCTACCAAGGTGTGTGGCTTTGCGCTGGTGGAGGGTGCAGGTGAACACAGTGATTGTTCAACATTTAGTGGGTCCTCAGGATGGATCCTTATCCAATGTGGTCTGGGGGCTGGGGTTGATGGAAGTGTCCCTCCGCCTTTTCTTCCTGGTGGCTGCAATAGAGAGAAGATATCATTAATGATTTGCTTGATAGTCACCGACATTAACAAGCACTCACAGTTTTGGAGGGTGAGTGAAGACGAGTGGATGGGGCCTCACTAACTCGTTGGGAGATGTCGATCTCACCTTCAGCGCAGGAATGGTTTCTTCCCTTGCTGGCCCGCTATGCTGCCTGCACTTTAAAGGGGCTGAGTGCCCTGAGATCAGGCATCCCCCTCCTGTCTGGGATGTCTCCCTGTTGTTCTGGGCTATCTTATCCTGCATAAAGACAGATGGACAGACTGTGAACAGGACGGATGCAAAAGCAGATGCTAAGCATGTCTGACTTCTGCGTGTGCTGAATGGACCTGTGAGGGCTGAGGACATGACTTGTGCAGGATGTGAGAAGAGATGAAGCTTTTACAGTGTGAGTGAGAGTGTCAGTGATGATTCCCTTCTGCTGGTAGTGTGTGGGATCCTCGTGGACTGTAACCCTGTGAATGCCTGATGGCCTTATGAGAGTCTGAGTTGAGATTGAGGAGAAGGTTGACTTACCCTGACGGAACGGATGAGATCATTCATCCTCTTCCTGCACTGGAGAGCGGTCATCTCCTGAGGTGCAAGGGTACTGACTGCCCTGGCTGTTAAAAACAAAAAAATTGCAGATGCTGGAAATCCAAAACAAAAACAGAATTACCTGGAAAAACTTAGCAGGTCTGGCAGCATTGGCAGAGAAGAAAAGAGTTGACATTTCGAGTCCTCATGACCCTTCAACAGAACTGAGTGAATATTAGGAGAGGGATGAAATATAAGCTGGTTTAAAGTGGGGGGTTGAGTTGGGGAAGAGAAGTGGAGGGGGGGTGTGGTTGTAGGGACAAGCAAGCAGTGATAGGAGCAGATCATCAAAAGATGTCACAGACAAAGGAACAAAGAAGTGTTGAAGGTGGTGATATTATCTAAACGAATATGCTAATTAAGAATAGATGGCAGGGCACTCAAGGTACAGCTCTAGTGGGGGTGGGGTGGAAAGACAAGCCTGGCATACAAGATTTAAAAATAATGGAAATAGGTGGGAAAAGAAAAATCTATATAAATTATTGGAAAAAACAAAAGGAAGGGGAAAGAAAAGGAAAGGGGGTGGGGATGGAGGAGGGAGTTCAAGATCTAAAGTTGTTGAATTTAATATTCAGTCCCGAAGGCTGTAAAGTGCCTAGTTGGAAGATGAGGTGCTGTTCCTCCAGTTTGTGTTGAGCTTCACTGGAACAATGCAGCAAGCCAAGGACAGACATGTGGGCAGTTTCTTCCCCCTTCCTTTTGTTTTTACCAATAATTTATATAGATTTTTCTTTTCCCACCTATTTCCATTATTTTTAAATCTATATCTTTTATGCCCTGTTATCCTTTCCACCCCACCCCCACTAGAGCTGTACCTTGAGTGCCCTGCCATCCATGCTTAATTAGCACATTTGTTTAGATAATATCACCCCCTTCAACACCTCCTTGTTCTTCTGTCTGTGACATCTTTTGATTATCTGCTCCTATCACTGATTGCTTGGCCCTACAACCACCACCCCCCACTTCTCTCTCCCCACCCCGCCACCTCCCCACCCCCCACCACCTTAAACCAGCTTATATTTCACCCCTCTCCTAATATTCACTCAGTTCTGTTGAAGGGTCATGAGGACTCGAAACATCAACTCTTTTCTTCTCCGCCGATGCTGCCAGACCTGCTGAGTTTTTCCAGGTAATTCTGTTTTTGCCCTGGCTGTTAATGTTGAAATTGTGCTGCAATGGAGTACATGTCGATAAGTTAACTATTAAGTCGGTAAATAAGAGCAGCTGCCCTCAGTTGGGGAAAGATTAGGGAATCATTGCCAGAATCATTGCAGTAAAAACCAGCTCACACTGGTGTCAAGGGGAACAAGAGGAATCTGTGCCTTTACTTTGTAGTCATGGGAATAAACCTGACTAAAGGAAAAAGCTTGGCTTCAGATTCATCCTTTCCTCAGCGTATGAGATGTATAACAAGCCAGGAAGTTTTCCTGGTGGCTTTGGAGTGATGCCTTTTCCTCTGTTGGGAGCTGTGTTCAACTATGAGGTATTGATGATTAAGATTGGTGATGGCAGTCAAAGGGTATGGGGCATGGCTGACTGAGGGATGGAGGGAGGTGGCAGCCCTACGAAGCCTCGTGGGAAAAAGAGAGGGAGGAAGCTGAACTATATAGGGAAGGTCAATGTCAAAAGGTCAAGCATGATAATGGGAAGATCTTGGGTTATTCAGGGAAGGTCAATGGTGAGGTCCTGAGAGCCCTGAAGGTAACAGAGGGAAGGTCCCGGATGAAAGTGGGAGTGCCAAGGATAATGGCTGGCAAGTTGAGAGTAAGGGGGGGCAGTTCCACTGTGACGGGGGGAAGCCCAGAGGTTAAAGGTAGCTGGTCAAGGGTGATGGGGGCATAAGAAGGTCACCAAAGGCAGTGATGGAGTGATGGTCATGGGCGATGGAGGGGAGGTCAAAGGTGATTGATGGGGTGTGCAGAGTGATGGCTTCCAATTCCAGGGTCACTGTGCAAGTGTCCACAGACATGATTGCGTCAACATGAAGACTTCTCTGCAGTGAACCCCTGAGGAAGGAGTTGCCCATGGTGGGAGGTGGGGACCCGCATGTGGCTGATGTTATGTGTACTGCTCCCCATTGGTCAAAAGTGCTCAGGACATGGTGGAGGATCTCCTGCTGCCATCCCTGGGAAACAGGAGCTCCCAGGTGGCCTGAGTAGAACCTGTAGAATCACTGTTCCATGGGGCACTCTTTGTCTGTGCTCGGACAGTTGCCACTTTTGTATGGGGTAGCAGCAGCTCCAGGATTCCAAGCGGCAGGTGGAGAGGGGGTGGTGGCACTTGCAGTTCCCAAAACCTCCTCTCAGGCAGCAAGAATAATGTTCCTGGCTTGGAGGGAATGAATGTCTGTCTGTGTACCATTTAACTGTGGTGCCAGACCTTGGACCCTGGGGGGTAATGGCAGGCTTGTTAACTTCCTGTCCACACTGCTGCATGAATATCTAATTGGCTGGCTGGCATGGGTGTGACTAGCCAGTTCCGGTCCTGCTGCCGAGAACCTCGCCACTACCAGACGATTCCGGCCATGGTGCTCATATATTTCAACAGAAATATTATTTCCCACATGGGCTGGATTCTCATGATGGGCTAGTTCCTGACTTTAGAAACCTGAACTTGTCACCTCTGCCCATACCCACCATATTTTCATCTCCTGGAGACATGGGTTTGGGTTTTCTGAGGCCTGAGGTAGTTTTTTTTAATACATTTGTGGGATGTGGGTGTCACTGGCTAGGCCAGCATCTATTGTCCATCCCTAATTGCTCTTGTTCAGAGCTGTGGGTCTGGAGTTACATGTAGGTAAGACCAGGTAAAGACGCCGGATTTCCTTCCTTAAAGGACATTAGTGAACCAGATGAGTTTTTATAACAATCGGCAATGGCTTTGTGGTCATCATTAGACTTTTAATTCCAGATATTTATTGAATTCAAATTCTTATCACCTGCCTTGACCTGGGATTTGAACCCAGGTCCCCAGAGCATTACCTTGGTCTCTGGGTTACCAGTCCAGTGACAATACCACTATGCCACCACCTCCCCCAGTATCAGAGGAGTGTGCTGCCAAGACACTTGGTTAGAAGACCTGCCTCAATTAACTGGGACATTGGCCCAGCTCTCCAATATAGTTTCTATGCCACCTACCCTCATCTCTTACTCCTCACTTCATCCACCCACTCCCCATACACCCTCCATGCCATCTCATATTCCCCATACCTCCTCCATGACCCCCATGTATCCTCTATAACCACTCATCCAATAGCCTCTATGTAAATCCTCAGAAACCATGTAATAGCAATTGGACATTTTTGAAATGGACATGAAAGATGGGCAGCTCTAATAATCTAATAGAGTTGTCACTCAAAAAAATAACCATTCATACTGAAGAAAAAACTCCCTAACCAATGAAAAAATGTTAAATCTCTCAAGTGTTCATTCAGCTGTAAAAACAATTATATATCTACCCAGTAACCACATAAAAGACAAATAATCCTTTAACGACATTTTAAAACTGTCAATCAAATTGTGTACACAAAACAAAAACAGAATTACCTGGAAAAACTCAGCAGGTCTGGCAGCATCGGCGGAGAAGAAAAGAGTTGATGTTTCGAGTCCTCATGACCCTTCAACAGAACTTGTTGTGTGTACACAACCCTTTGCTGAGATAAGTGCTTCTTTAGGTTTTGAAACTTAGCCAAGCATTCATAATGGGCTCAGCTGTTAAAACAAACTCTTGCAATGGTATAAAATGAAGCCAATTTAAACTGGAGGCTAGGATTTTTCTAACTTACACCAGGTGGCCTGCCAAGCAGAGCAAGTGGCTGTTTCTTTTATTTAAGAGAAAGCTGCAGACGGTTTTTGTTTTTTAAATTTAAAACACTGTGGTCATTTAAATCACTTCAGCTTATGACACTAAAGATCCCAAGCAATGTTTTCTACTGCTTGGAATGCATAATATCACTTTGCCAATGGGAAAAGTATTCCAATGCATCTCAACACTTACACAATGTTGGTCAATGTAATGACAAACTTACCTTCGTAGGTCAGAGCTCTGTGATCAATCATTGCAGTAAAAGCACATCTAACTTGCAATAAAGCATCTAATAGTGACATTTGAAGTTGTCAAAACAATTAATACTTTCCTGTCAGAACATTCCTGACTCCTCAGTAGGTTTCCCCAAGGTTTCTGAGTCTTCTGAGTTTCAGAAGTCTTCCAAAACCTGCCCAACCCAATGAAAATAATGGACGACATGAAAATCAAACTTTCCCCATGACTGCCAATTGCAACCCCAACATCAGAGGATGTATCACAGAGGGTAATAATAATGGATGCAAGCCCTGTCTGAGAGCTTTGGATAACTGAGAACTTGGTCAGAGATATTTTTTAATAGGCTTTTGACAGTGATGGGAGAGGTAGAAAGGTGAAGGGAGTCAAGGGAGGATGTTCCAAAGGATAGGATTAAGGCAATTTAAGAATCTGCTTCTCAGGATGGAGATGGACTGCACAGGAGGCTGGAGTCAGAAGTCCAGAGAGGATAGGAAAGGACAGGATATGCCGCAAATAATAAAAGAAAGACTTCACAGAATCATTTTGCATTTATATGGCGCTTTTCACGAACATCAGAAGTCTCAAAGTGCTTTACAAGCAATGAAGTACATTTTGATGAGTAGCCACTGTTATAATGTAGGAAATGCAGTGACCAATTTGGCATAACAAGCTCTCACAACCAGCAATGTGATAATGACCAGATAAATCTGTTTTTGTGATGTTGATTGAAGGGTAAATATTGACCAGGAGACCAGCGATAACTCCCCTGCCCTTCTTCAAAGCAGTGCCGTGAGATCTTTTCCATCCATCCAAGCAGGCAGACAGGTTTGGTGCAAAAATAAAACAGGAAAGGTGGCTCAACCATAGCTTACAAAAGAATTTAGGGATAGTATTAGGTCCAAAGAGGGGACATATAAAATTGCCAGAAAAAGCAGCAAGCCTGAGGATTGGGAGCAGTTTAGAATTCGGCATAAGTGGACTAAAAGATTGATCAATAAGGGGGAAATGGAGTCTGAGAGTAAACTTGCAGGGAGCATGAAAACTGACTGTAAAAGTTTCTATAAATATATGAAGAGAAAAAGATTAGCAAATACAAATGTAGGCCCCATACAGTCAGAAGTGGGGGGGGGGGCGGGGATTATAATGGGGAACAAAGAAATGGCAGGAGAATTGAACACATATTTTGGTTCTGTCTTCACAAAAGAGAACACAGATAATTTCCCAGAAATGTTAGAGAACCAAGGGTCTAGTGAGAGGGAGGAATTGAAGATAATCAGTATTAGTAAAGAAATGGTGCTAGAGAAATTAATGGGGTTAAAGGCAGAAAAATCCCCAGAGCCTGATAAGCTACATCCCAAAGTACTTAAGGAAGTGGCCCTGGAAATATTGGATGCACTGGTGGTCATCTTACAAAATTTTATAGACTCTGGAGCAGCTCTCTGCCCAATGGAGCTGGATTCTCCCATGCTCCTTGACAGTGCCAAGAGGTTGCCTGACAGACCAGCCAATACACCCAGCATCTCGTCCTGCTTCCACATCAGCATTCTGTAGTACTCTGTCCCATTGAGGTTCTCCTCTGAGTCCCTGGCAGCAGAACCCGTCTGGCACCTCGCCCTCCGGGGAGCTGGCAAATGAACCACATTTTCACCGTGGCCTGGTTACAGGTCATTCAGGGCCAGTGATGCCATGAACTCACCCTGACTCTATACCAGCCTTGAAGGTATGATCCCTGTGAGTTTCTGAGCTGGTAGCTGTGAGGTTCAGATCACTGATGGGGTCTCTTCACCCTCACTGCCATAATGCTCCCTTTCCTCCTCTTTGGCTCCTGTGGCTGGACAGGTGGCTGTTCTTGAGTGTTTGAAAGCAGGAACTCAGAAAGGGAAGATGTGGGCTGAGGGATTTGAGGTGGGGCAAAGAAGAGGTCCACGGTCACATCATCAGCTGCCAGATGGCAGAATGAGGGTGAGCTCAGAGTTGAGAATGGTCATAAGACAGAAAGATGTCATCATCCTCAATATCTCAGCCAGCACCCAGATATAGAGAAGCATTTTCACTGTAGGGCCTGGGAGATCCAGGCATCCTTGGTCCCCTCCAGTTTGGCTTTGTTCTCTTCCCTTATGTCCCACCTTGTCTTGATGGAGAGAGGGAAGATTGTCAGTGATTGTGTAGCACTGTGTTTGGGTGATGTGCCTCCGTAGACGAATAGCTGGAGGTATGAGGATGAAGCGAGGAGTGGGTGTGAGGTTGGCAGCATCAGTAGCTGCGTGAGGGTGAGATGGAGTATCTGGGTGCTAATCATGGAACCTGAGTGTCAGGGTGGTTGGGTGAGTGATGGTTGTATGGTTCACAGAGCAGTATAAGAGGTCAGTGTTGTGGTGGCTTGGGGATGTCATGTGAAGATGCATTCACTGACCTTGACCTCCTGCATGAGGTCAGTAGGTATCTTGAGGCATTGGTGCCAGATCCTCAGGCCCGAACATACAAACATATAAATTAGGAGCAGGAGTAAGCCACTCAGCCCCTTGAGCCTGCTCCACCATTCAATAAGATCATGGCTGATCAGATTGTTGCCTCAGCCCCACATTCCTGCCTACTCCCAATAATCTTTCGCCCCCTTACTTATCAAGAATTTATCTAGCTCTGCCTTAAAAATATTCTAAGACTCCATCGCCTTTTGATGAAGAGAATTCCAAAGACTCACAGCCCTCTGAGTGAAATAATTTCACCTCATTTCTGTCTTAAATGGGCGACTCCTTAATTTTAAACAGTGACCCCTAGTTCTAGATTCTCCCATAAGAGGAAACATCCTCTCCACATCCACCCTGTCAAGTCCCCTCAGGATCTTATATGTTTCAATCAAGTTGCCTCTTACTCTTCAAAACTCCAGTGGATACAAGGCTAGCCTGTCCAACCTTTCCTCATATGACAACCATTCCTGGCATTAATCTAATAAGCCTTCTCTGAACTGCTTCCAATGCATTTACATCCTTCCTTAAATAAGGAGACCAATGCTGTACACAGTACTCCAGATGTGGACTCACCAAAGTCCTGTATAACTGAAGCATAACCTCTCTACTTTGTATTCAATTCCCCTCGCAATAAATGATAACATTCTATTAGCTTTCCTAATAATTTGCTGTACCTGCACTGTACTGTGCCTTTTGTGATTCACGCACTAGGATCCCTCTGCATCTCACAGCTCTGCAATCTCTCACCATTTAGATAATAAGCTTCTTTTTTATTCTTCCTGTCAAAATGGACGATTTCACATTTTCCCACATTATACTCCATCTGCCAGGTCTTTGCCCACTCATTAGCGGTGCAGTTGACTGCTATTTCTCGTGGCCCATCCAACCTTACAGTTGGCAGATGGGAGAATCGGCCTGGCAGCCTTCACAATTTTCACGAAACCTCATCCCAGGGCAGGATGAAATCTCCGTTAGACTGATGCAAAATACCTGTTCAACTCATCTGCCATCTCCTTATTTTCCATTATTAATTCCCTAGACTGTCTAGAGGATCAATGCTCACTTTGTTAACTTGTTTCTTTTTAAAATATCTATAAAAACTCTTTCTATCTGTTTTTATATTACTAGCTAGCTTTCTCTTGTGCTCTAAATTTTCCCTCCTTATTAATCTTTTTGTCGTTCTTTGCTGTTCTTTAAATTCTTTCCAATCTTCTGACCTGCTACCAGCCTTTGTGTAATTATATGCTTTTTCTTTAAATTTAATACTGTCTTTAATTTTTTCAGTTAACCACAGATGGTGGGTCCTTCCCTTGGAATTTTTCATTCTCGTAGAAATGTTTCTGTGTACTCTCAACTGTCCCGTAAAATACCTGCCACGATATCTCTATTGACCTGTCCCTTAATCTAATTTGGCAGTTCACTTTAGCTAGCTGTGATTTCATGTCTTTGAATTGCCTTATTGAAGTTTAAAATACTAGTCTTGGACCCACTCTTCTCTCCCCCAGACTGAATGTAAAATTCAGTCATAATATAGTTGCTGCTACCTAGGGATGCCTTCATTATGAGATCATTAATTAGTTCTAACTTATTGCACAATACCAGGTCTGGTATGGCCAGCTCTAGTTGGCTGCAGAACGTGCTGTTCTAAGAAACTATCCCAGAATCATTCTATGAACTCCTCATCAACGCTACTTTTGCCCATCTGATTTTTCCAGTCTATATGTAGATTAAAACCCCCAATGATTATTGCCAAGCTTTTTGACAAGCTCCCATTAGCTCTTCCTTTTTGCCCCGTCCAACCATATGATTGGGGTTAGGGGGCCTGTACAACACTCCCACAAGTGACTTTTTGCCTTTATCATTTCTTGTCTCTATCCAAACTGCTCCTACATCCTGGTTTCCTGAGCTTAGGCCACCCCTCTCTATTGTGCTAACACAATCATTAATTAACAGAGCCACCCCTCCATCCTTTCCTAGCTTCCTGTCCTTCCTAAATGTCATGTACCTTCCACTATTCAGGTCCCAGTTCATGTCATCCTGCAGCCATGTCTCTAGACCTTGGAAACTAACCTTCTTGGCTACCTACACTGACTCCCTTCTGTGGGTTGTCCTCGAGGGCCTCCTGCCAGACCATGGCACCTCTCTTCCTGCCCACCTCCAGCACTAATTCCTCTAGTACCATCCTGGTGTTCACTTTGCAAAACTTTACATTGCAGCAATCTCTGATGCAGTTTCCATTTAAGATGTGTCAGGAAGATATAATGATTTCCATAACGTTATTGGAATTTATTGTAAAATAGAGTAATAGTTGGATGTGTCCATGTGTGTGTGTGTGTGTGTGTGTGTGTGTATGTGAGACTTAATTGAATTAGAGGCAGCTAGTCCAGGTGCTTTGATGTAAGAAGAGAAGTTAGGTTTGAAATGTTAATTAGGTAAACATGGAGAAGTTTAGAAACATAGGTGTCAAGGGAACATTTGCATTTTTAAATAAATCAGGCTCGATTGTTTTCAAAAGAAGGAGTGAAATGTGTCACCTAGCCAGGTGAAGTTTAGATAGAGTGTGTTTATTTTTCCCAAAGATCACTGGTAATCCCAATGCTATGAGAAGTTTTTTTTATCAGGAAGATTAAGCCCAAAGACATAGTGAAACAACGGACATTTGTGTTAAAAGGGGAAAATATGTATAAAGGAGTGAAGGCTGTGTGTAAGAGTAGGTATTTTAAGATCTTACAAATGTGAAAAGCCTTCAGCATCTATGCCTCAAGTCGCTGTCTCTAAAGGACTGAAATTAAGAAAACTCACTTTGAATTTGACTTGTTCAGGGTATCATGTTTCTTTGCCTGGGTCTTTTAAACCTATGTGCCTAACTGTTGCCTTAACAAAAGCATAACTGGGAGTTAGATTGATTAGAGGATTTAGAAGTTATCATAGTAGTAATTTGTAGATCTATGTATGTATGTAAAATCATTTCTCCTATTAATAAATGTTTAATCTGGTTTTGTAAAACCTATAAAACTTGATGGTCTTATTACTACTGACTTCAAGGCACACATCTCAAAATTTATACAAACTGCAAAACAATTTGTGGCAGCTGTTTCAAGTTTCCCTTTGGGATTTGAACAACTCAGCATTTACTATCAGCTGTGCCATAATAGATGCAGCCTGCCTTTAAGAAGAGCAGGCTACCCATATCGCATTCTCCGCAAGTAACATTTCTGGGGCCTCCTGCTGTGTTCTAAGCTCATTGACAGCATTCAAGAGGAGCGAGCAGTGCTGGAAGCACACCAGCTGGTGCCACAATCATTCAGGTGCACCAAATACGTGAATTTTAGCATGTTGCCCATCTCAATCTGAATGGGCACAGAGAGATCATGAATTGCCACCCCCACACACAAAAAACAGGCTGTCCAATTTCTAGCCTTACTCTTACTTTAATTCTGTGTGAGATAATGAAATCGGTCACCAGGTATAAATATGAACATTATCTGTAAAATAATATCTTAATAAATAGCAGTCAACACAGATTCAGAAAGAGGAAACTCTTCCCTGGCCAACATCCTTGTGACTTTTTTAAGGAAGTAACAACTCAAGTGGCCTGTGGTCAGTCCTATGATGACAAAGAACTTGATTTCCGTATAAGTCACCGGTTGACCTCAAAGCAGTGGGTCATTATAGTAAACCCTGGGAATTGGCAAAAAGCATGTTGGTGGCTACTAAGCAATGAGTCATCAGAAGAAGAGTTTAGGTTGAGAGGATGGGAGAAGGATTTGTGTTGGGTGTCTCAAGAATTAATTCAGAGACTACTAGGGATTTTAATTATCAGCAATAATTTGGGTTTAGAAACCGTAAGCAAATTAATCCCATTTACAGATGATATCAAACTGGGAGGGTCAGTGGAAGCAGCTCAGAAAATCCAATTGGCAAAACATATAAGGGAGAAGATCAGTGGCAGATGTGGTTTAGCACAGGCAACTCCAAAGTATTGTACATAAAGACAAATTTGATCAAAAATCTAAAGGCACAAAATTCATCTCCGCAGCATCACTGAAGGTGGTGCCATGAATGCCATGGATCTTTTCAAGGGGCACCCTGTGCCACAAGCTGCTTTCGGCATGGCTTATGTGGTGCATCTTCTTGAGAAGGGCACCTGCCTAGGCGTCCCCGGGCATGTGCCAGAGGCCAGTAATGGAATACTATCTTGACATCACAGAGCCCAATTGGCTGATGGAATGCCAGAATACCTCAGTTGGGCCACACAGGTCCAAGCCTCAAATTTGTAGCACTGAACCTGAAGCCTCAGGAAGATGTGAATTAGCCACTCTAATGAAAAAACTCAGTGGCTGAGAGTTGTCATGTCAGCCCTGAGGAATTTGGGCCCAACTGTGCTCAGGGTAATTTTTTAATTCATTCTCAGAATGTGAGTGTCGCTGGCTGGGCCAGCCTTTGTTATTTATCCCTACCTGCCCTTGAGAAGGTGGTGGTGAGCTGCCTTCTTGAACTGCTGCAGTCCATATGGTGTAGGTACACCCACAGCTCTGTTAGGGAGGGAGTTCCAGGATTTTGACCCAGTGACAGTGAAGGAACAGCGATATATAGCCAAGTCAGGATGGTGAGTGACTTGGAGGGGAACTTGCAGGTGGTGGTGTTCCCATCTATCTGCTGTCCTTGTCCTTATAGGAATGGATACTAAGATTTGGAATGGGTAATAATACTTTTGTCATGACAACTGATCGTAGCCCTGAATTACTTAAGGACATATTGAACTATTTATGTAAGACCTATGTTTTTTAAAAAGGACGCACAAGCAAAAGCTGGCTGAGACTGTAAAGTATCCACTTGCTGGAAAATTTCCATGTGGATTAAACTTGATTGACTAGTCCAGAGAGCATGGAATGCCACACCTAAGAGGTGTCAAGGCCTACTTCAGACAGAGACACTACAAAGGAAGAGATACAATGCAAAAAAACTGGTTACCATCTCATCAGAAACCTGCTGAGTTATATCCCAGACTGTAAACATGACGTGAGTTGAAAAAAAGCAGATTCAGGGTAAAAGACATGTTTGTTTTTCCCTTCCCAGAATACACAAGAAAATTGGTTAAAAATCCAACTGCAACCCTGGTCCCTGTGTGCTAGTTCTGGTGTCCGAGTGTGTGCTGTGCTAGTGTGTGCTGTGAAGGTCACAGCTGAAGAACATTAGCTAAGCATCCCTGCAGCTTGCAGGTAAGAAAGTCTTTCTCTGTTGCTGGAGGCAAGTCACAAGTCAGCAAAGCCAGTCAACAAGAAAACAGGACAACTCCTTCAGCCATGGTGTTAGAGGCAAGGTACTAGCATGGATAGAAGATTGGCTGTCTGGCAGGAGGCAGAGAGTGGGGATAAGGGGTCCTTCTCAGGATGGCGGCCGGTGACTAGTGGAGTTCCGCAGGGGTCAGTGTTGGAACCACAACTTTTCACTTTATACATTAATGATCTAGATGAAGGAACTGAGGACATTCTGGCTAAGTTTGCAGATGATACAAAGATAGGTGGAGGGACAGGTAGTATTGAGGAGGCTGGGAGGATGCAGAAGGGTTTGGACAGGTTAGGAGAATGGGCAAAGAAGTGGCAGATGCAATACAACGTGGGGAAGTGTGAGGTCATGCACTTTGGTAGGAAGAATAGAGGCATAGACTATTATCTAAATGGGGAGAGAATTCAGAAATCTGGAGTCCAAAGGGACTTGGGAGTCCTAGTCCAGGATTCTCTTAAGGTTAACTTGCAGGTTGACGCGGTAGTTAGGAAGGCAAATGCAATGTTGGCATTTATTTCAAGAGGACTAGAATATAAAAGCAGGGATGTGCTGCTGAGGCTTTATAAGGCTCTGGTCAGACCACATTTAGAATATTGTGAGCAATTTTGGGCCCCGTATCTCAGGAAGGATGTGCTGGCCCTGGAGAGGATCCAGAGGAGGTTCATGAGAACGATCCCAGGAATGAAAGGCTTAACTATGAGGAATGTTTGAGGACTCTGTGTCCATACTCAATGGAGTTTAGAAGGATGAGGGGGGATCTGATTGAAACTTACAGAATACTGAAAGGCCTGGATAGAGTGGATGTGGGGAAGATGTTTCCATTAGTAGGAGAGACTAGGACCCGAGGGCACAGCCTCAGAGTAAAGGGAAGACCTTTTAGAACAGCGATGAGGAGAAACTTCTTTAGCCAGAGAGTGGTGAATCTATGGAATTCATTGCCACAGAAGGCTGTGGAGGCCAGGACATTGAATGTATTTAAGACCGAGATAGATGGGTTCTTGATTGGTAAGGGGATCAAAGGTTACGGGGAGAAGGCGGAAGAATGGGGTTGAGAAACTTATCAACCATGATGGAATGGCGGAGCAGACTCAATGGGCCAAATGGCCTAATTTCTGCTCCTATGTCTTATGGTCTTATGGTCTAACCTGCATAACCAAGTGCCCCCAAACCAACTGCTCATCTACCAAAGTCAGCTCTACCAGAATCACCCAACATCACGGCTGCAACATTTCACCATCTACCCCTCATGGACAAACCAAAGTCTGATTTGTATATCTTTTTGTAACTGATTTTTGGACTCACTTCTCAGTTCTAATCTGTGTGTACCTGTGTTGCATTTTTATTATTTTATTCGCACCTTTTAGTAACTAATAAGCTCACTCTTTATTTGACACAAGAAAGCCTGGTTAAATTGGCTCCTTTTAAAACATTAATACATTTGGTCTAGGAAAAGGTATCTATGAGGGAAGGGACACTTTTTAAATTAACTTTGTTGCGACCAACCAAGGAGATTGAATAAAGAAGAGGAGCCAGTTTCTCATCCAGGAGCATAACAATTCGGTATTTCTCATTTGGGATCATAACAAATTGAGGGATCTCCCCCGGGGACCGGTCGTAACACTTGAGGTAGGGAATATAAATAGAGGTCTTGTGGTGCTGTGGGTAGAGTGCCTGCCTCTAAGCCAGAAACCCCAGGTTCAAGTCCCACTCCAGGATATGATGGCCAAGGAAGGTGGATTCATAATACAGACAAACCGATCAATTATCAACCTATAAACCCTTCCAACATATGCCAATGATAAATGCAGGAGAGATTCATGGTCAGCCATGTGATGGAAAGACCATTGGAGCCTCTACCTTGACCATTGGACTACATTCTGGACCATTCCAAACTACTACATGCATATAAAAGTGCATGCTGCCACAGAAACACGGGTCTTGCAAGGGAGGGGTGTGCGCATCGCCAGATAGACAGCCAGTGTGTGGACTTAGCCCACACTGCAGCTGCTAGCACATGTGCAACTGCTCCTGGTGCCTTCTCTCTGGTCGACAGCAGCTGTTTGGATCTATAAAAGACTGTGTTGTCTTGCACTGTTTTGGAACCTGCAATATAAATGTTTCAATTGAAAATTCCAATATTACAATTCAATATGTGTGTGTGTTGCCAGTAATACCATCCAGTGGCATTATACTGGGAATTCCACTGTAATGTAGTACATAGAAAAACATAATTTGCCAGCAACAATGCATCCCAGATCCCAATCTGTGATGGGATCACAATCTCAATGAGGTTATATGAGAGTACTTAGGCTGCCTGCTTAGGCTAGATCCAGTGTGTTAAGGCTTTGTGCAGAGAGATTCTACACAGCCTGCTTAATTCAACTAGATAATGGGTCTCTTAATTCCAGGATCATCATTTTAAGTCCCATATTGGGTTATTAATATTTTCTTAAATATTTTAGTCAAAATACTTTTTATTGCTTTTTACCAAAATGTCTCCTTAAAATAAACATTACAATCAATTCTCCACATTGGAAGTTGAGAATCTCATTTACTAAAATTTCCTGATTACATATCTTCATCATTAACTGAATCATCAGAAGCATGTTTTACAGAGGGAACTGATACTAAATGATGGGTAGACAAGATAAAAGAACTTGCAACCCTTCGACAGCACCTTCCAAACCCATGGTTGGTATGGCAGGATTGCCCTATGAGGAAAGATTGAGGAGACGGGGCCTGTATTTTCTAGAATTTAGGAGAATGAGTAGTGACCTCACTGAGACATACAACATTCTTACAGGGCTTGACAGGGTAGGCGTAGGAAGGGTTTTTCCCCTGGTTGGGGGGGGGGGTCTAGAACCAGAGGAGACAGGTTTGGCTAAGTGGTAGACCATTGAGGACTGAGATGAGGAGGAATTTCTTCACTCGGGCTATGGTGGATCTTTGGAATTCTCTACCCCAGTGGGCCAAGCAGATTCAGTCATTGATCATGTTCAAAGCAGAGGTTGATAGATTTCTAGATACCAATGACATTAAGAGATATGTGGATAGTGCGGGAAATGGTGCTGAAGTAGAAGATCAGCCTTGATCTAGTTAAATGGCAGAGCAGACTCAAGGTGCTGAGTGGCCTACTCCTGTTCCTATGTTCTTATGTTCCTCCACCACCTCATAGGACAAGGGCCACAGATGGACGGGAACTAGGGTTGCCAACTCTCGAAGTGACGTCATGGAAAGCTCCAGGAAGTGACATCATGGTAAGCTGGAGGTGTGGCATGAAAGCTGTTTAAAAAACAAGTTGCATCATATTTCAAAGTTGCTTCCTTGGAATCTTTCCGATATTTCAATGCAAGTAATGGAGTGAAGTGTAGAAGTGTCCAGGACAGGTACAATGAAATCAATATGCTCTATATTCAGGGAAATAAATATTCCTCTCAAACCTGTGAGTTCCTCTTCTACTCGAGAGTGGAGCATCTTCCCAGAATGAGTCAGTGCATCATAAGGTGGAACACAAACTCCATGCAGTAAAAGGCGGTGGGTTAATTTCAGCAGAGTGGCTGCTTGCTAACCGAGCTTCCTCTTTGTGTATGTGAGTGACAAATACCACCCTGACATGCAGCTGTACACTGCTCCAGCTAGTGCCAACACCAGAACCTCCCCTGGAACGCGAATCCAGGGCTGGAGTGTTCCACTGCAGCACGTGGCCGAGGCTACGTTCCATTCTACTGGGGGAGATGTCACTGCCACTCAAAACATAATGCATCATCTTGGAAATATTGTGCAAAACCCATAAACTATTTGGAAAGCAGGGAATAAACCTATTCATTGTGACTTTATTTTCAAAGCACTCCAGCTATTGCCTCAACGAATGAAACTGGAGGACATCCTCCCCATTCAGAAGCTTTTTCCCCCCAGCATCAAGCAAAGCACTGAGGGCAGAAGCCTGCATTAAAGGTGGTGCAGACCAAACAAACACAGTGTTACGACTGGTCCCCAGGGGAGGTCTGCCAATTTGTTATGATCCCAGACGAGATACCCCAAATTGTTATGCTCCTGGGTGAGAAGGGATGAACTGGCTCCCCTCCTTGATTCAACCCCCTTGGGGTTGGTTGCAGCAAGGTAAATTTTGAAGGAATCCCTTCCCTCGTAGGTATCGTTTCCCAGTCCAAATGTATTTATGTTTTAAAAGGAGCCTATTTATCCATGCTTTCTTGAGTCAAAGAAAGAGTGAGTTTATTGATTACTAAAACTTGAGGAAAAAATAATAAAAATGCAACATACAAACACACACATGTACACACACATACACACATTAGAAATGAGAAGTGAGCCCAGAAATAAAAGTTAGAAAGATGTAGAAATCAGTCTTTAGGAGGAGTTGATGGCAAAACATTGTGGCTGTTAGCTTGGATGATTCCAGTAGAGCTGACTTTGGCAGTTGAGCAGTTGGTTTGGAGACACTTAGTTCTGCAGGTCAGCTGAAAGAAGTTGGCCTGTTTCCTTTCAACTGTGGCTTCACTGACTTTTGACTTGCTTCCAGCAATCAGAGAGAGAGGACATTTTTTACCTGCAAGCGCAAGGATGTCTAGTTGATTTCTTCAGCTATGACCTTCACAGCGCACCCTCACACACTAGGCCTTGAATATCCAAACTAGAACACAGAACTATAGTTGCCATTGGCTTTTTAACCCCTTTTCTTGTGTATTCCTAGAAGGGAAAAGAACAAACATGTCTTTCACCCAGATCTGCTTTCTTTTCAACCCAGATCATGTCCACAGTCTGGGAAATAACTCACAGTAGATGGTTCCTGTTAAAATGTAATCAGCCTTCATTATCTTCACAAGGAGATTACAGTTCAGTTTTTGTATTACATCTTTCCCTTTGACATGCCTCTGTCTGAAGTAGGCCTTGACACCTTTTTAGGTGTAACATTCCATTCTCTGGGCTAGTTTGTCAAGTGTAATCCACATAGGAATTTTCTAGCAATTAGTTACTTTACAGTCTCAGCCAGCTTTTGCTTGTATATCCTTTCCAAAAAACTCATATCTACTTAAAAGTTCCATATGTCCATCAATAATTCTTGGCTCTGATCTGCTGACAACAGAAGAGCACCTGCCCCCGCTTCTCCTCACTTTCCCATTTTCCCTCCATTTTCCCCACTTCCACCCACTCCCCCCATTTCCACCTGCTTCCCCTGTTAGCCCCCCACTTCCTTGAAATCTCCCATTTCCCCCCATTTTACCTGGTTTCTGCTGGTCCCTTCACCGCTGATATTGTGGCACATGATGACATCACTGTGCACCTGTGTATGCTGGACACTGACAAACAAGGAAGCAGACATTTTCCAATCTCCTGGAATGCTTTCTTTGGCCACCAGGAGATTGATGTTGATTGCGGTAAGTTGCTGGAGAGTTCCAGGAGAGTTGACAACCCAAATGAGAAGGTCACCACCTGCAATTTCCCCTCCATGTCACACACCAACCTGACTTGGAATATATTGTCATTCCTGCACTGTCGCTGGGTCAAAATCTTGGAACTCCCTCCCTAATAGCACTGTTGGTGTACCTACACCACGTGGACTGTAGCGGTTCAAGACAGCAGCTCACCACCACCTTCTCAAGGTGGACCAGGGGTGGACTATAAATGCCAGTGATACACCCCGTGAAAGAATAAATATAAAAATGATTAAGGATTGCACAGATGTAAAAATGGGTAACTTGAACTTTATTGTTAATCTGCATCAAGCCAACTTGTTTGTTTTGATGCTGCCAGTTGCATATGCAGGAAGTACTGCCCGTCCTGTTGCGGCACAAAGAAACACAGAATCAAACATAATAGAGTAGGCGGTGTTAAAATACCAGAGGGGCGGGTTTTGTCAATGTCTGTCCCGGATCCGTGTCTATCCGGTTGTGTTCAACGTTCAGTGCTCTCATGGCTCTCCAGCTATATGTCGATCTCGCTTCCCAGCCCTGTCGCTCTGTTTACATCTTCGTTGAGAAGAACAACATTCCATTCGAGCTCAAAGAGGTGCGGCTTATGATCGGTAAGAAACAGACACCGGAGAGAGGAGAGAGAAACTAGAGAGGAGACAGGGTGACAAACCAGAGAGAGCTTGAGAAACGAGAGAGAGAGAGAGAAACAACAGAGGGAGGCCGAGAAACTAGAGAGAGGTTGAGAAACTAGAGACTGAGGAACCAGAGAGGACGAGAAACCAGGAGGGAGAAAGCAGAGAGAGAATGAGTGAGAAACCAAAATGAGAGAGAACCCAGAGAGAGAGAGAGAGACGCCAGGCAGAGAGAGTGAGAAACCAGCGAGAGATGGAAACCAGAAAGTGAGAAAAAAACCAGAGTGTGAGAAAAACCAGTGAGAAAAATCAGAGAGTGTGAGAAAAACCAGAGTGTGAGAAAAACCAGAGAGTGTGAGAAAAACCAGAGAGTGAGTGAGAAAAACCAGAGAGTGTGAGAAAAACCATAAAGAGAGTGAGTGAGAAAAACCAGAAAGTGAGAGAAAAACCAGAAAGTGAGAGAAAAACCAGAGAGTGTAAGAAAAACCAGAAAGTGAGAGAAAAACCAGAAAGAGACCGTGAGAAAAACCAGAGAGTGTGAGAAAAACCAGAAAGAGAGTGTGAGAAAAACCAGAAAGTGAGAGAAAAACCAGAAAGTGAGAGAAAAACCAGAGAGTGTAAGAAAAACCAGAAAGTGAGAGAAAAACCAGAAAGAGACCGTGAGAAAAACCAGAGAGTGTGAGAAAAACCAGAAAGAGTGAGAAACCAGAAAAAGAGTGAGAAACCAGAGAGTCAGTGAAAAACAAAAGGGTGAGTGAGAATCCAGAGAGAGAGAGTGTGTGTGAGAAACCAGAGAGAGATTGTGATAGAGAGTGTGTGTGAGAAACCAGGGAGAGAGAGAGAAAGAGACTGTGTGTGCATGCGAGAAACCAGGGAGAGAGAGAGAGTGTGTATGCGAGAAACCAGGGAGAGAGAGGGAGAGAAAGTGTGTGTGTAAAACCAGGGAGAGAGAGAGTGTGAGAAACCAGAGAGAGACAGTGTGTGTGAGAAACCAGAGAGAGGGAGAGAGAGAAAGAGTGTGAGAAACCAGAGTGTAGGAGAAACCAGGGAGCGAGAATGTAAGAAACCAGAGAGAGAGAGTGTGAGAAACCAGAGAGAGAGAGAGAGAGAGTGTGTGCGTGAGAAACCAGAGAGTGTGTGTATGTGAGAAACCAGGTAGAGAGTGTGTGTGAGAAACCAGAGAGAGACAGTGTGTGTGAGAAACCAGAGAGAGAGTGAGTGTGAGAAACCAGAGAGAGTGTGAGAGAAACCAGAGAGAGTGTGTGTGTGAGAGAAACCAGGGAAAGAGAATGTAAGAAACCAGAGAGAGACAGTGTGTGAGACACCAGTGAGAGAGAGAGAGTGAGTGTGAGAAACCAGAGAGTGTGGGAGAAACCAGAGAGAGTGTGTGTGTGTGAGAAACCAGGGAGAGAGAATGCAAGAAACCAGAGAGAGAGAGTGTGTGTAAGAAACCAGAGAGAAGAGAGAAAGTGTGAGAAACCAGAGAGAGTGAGAAACCAGAGAGTGTGTGAGAAACCAGAGACTGTGTTTCTGAGAGAGAAACGAGAGAGAGTGTGAGAAACCAGAGAGCGAGAGTGTGTGTAAAACCAGAGAGCGAGAGACAGTATGAGAAACCAAAGAGAGAAAGACCAGAGAGGGAGAGAAAAAAACCAGAGAGTGAGAAACCAGAGAGAGAGAGAGGGAAACCAGAGAGAGAGAGGGAAACCAGAGAGAGAGAGACCAGAGAGAGAGAAAAACCAGAAAGAGAATGAGAAACCAGAGAGAGAGAGGGAAACCAGAGAGAGAGAGAATGAGAATCCAGAGAGAGAGAAAGAGAGTGAGAAACCAGAGATGAGAGAGAGAATGAGAATCCAGAGAGAGAGAAAGAGAGTGAGAAACTAGAGAGAGAGAGGGAAACCAGAGAGAGAGAGAGAATGAGAATCCAGAGAGAGAGAGAGAGAGTGAGAAACCAGAGAGAGAGAGAGAGAATGAGAAACCAGAGAGAGAGAAAGAGAGTGAGAAACCAGAGAGAGAGAGAGAATGTGTGAGAAACCAGAGAGAACAAGAGTGAAAGCGAGAAACCAGAGAGAGAAACCAGAGGAGGAGAGATGGAGTGCTTTCCAGAGGTGCTGTTGTTGATTTCCTGATCAATGTGTCACTCCGTGCAGGAGAGCAACATTCCGAGGAATTTCAGAAAGTGAACCCACTGAGAAAGGTGCCAGCGATAAAGGATGGGGACTTTGCCTTGGCAGAGAGGTAAGCTGCACATGGGCACTAAGATCTTCATAGTAATGTCTGAAACCAGGTTGGCAGCTGGGGGCACAGTGGCATGAGAGTGGTGGAGCAGGGGGAATGGAGTGACATTGTGTCCTTCCTGCTGTCTCTGATTGGTGACCATCTGCTTTAAAATGGATGCAGTGCAACCATGACTGATCAGTTCAAAAAGCACAGCCTTTACTGAACCAAACAAACACAGCAGGAGCAACTCCCTTGTGGGTCTCTGTGCAATGAAAGACAGAAAGACTTGCATTTCTACAGCACTTGCCGTGAGCTCAAGATATCCCAAAACGCTTTACACCCAAGTGAGTATTTTTGAAGTGTAGTCACTGTTGTGATACAGGAAGCCAATTTGCTCTATTAACTATACTTCAAATAGTTTTGGGTTCCTTCACATTTACTTGAAAGCGCAGGTGGATCCCAGTTTAATACCACATTTGAGAGACAGCAGCTCCAACAGTGCAGCACTCCCTCAGTGCTGACCCTCCGACAAGTGCAGCATTTCCTCAGTACTGACCCTCCGACAGTACAGCACTCCCTCAGTGCTGACCCTCCGACAGTGCAGCACTCCCTCAGTACTGACCCTCCAACAGTGCAGCACTCCCTCAGTGCTGACCCTCCGACAGTGCAGCATTCCCTCAGTGCTGACCCTCCGACAGTGCAGCACTCCCTCAGTGCTGACCCTCCGACTGTGCAGCACTCCCTCAGTACTGGACCTCCGACAGTGCGGCTCTCCCTCAGTACTGGCCCTCCGACAGTGCGGCGCTCCTTCAGTACTGGCCCTCCGACAGTGCACTCTCCCACAGAAGTGACCCTTCAACTGTGCAGCACACCCTAAGTACTGACCCTCCAACAAATGCAGCACACATTCAGTACTGAACCTCCGACAGTGCAGCACTCCCTCAGTACTGACCCTTCAATAGTTCAGTACTGACTCTGCAACAGTGCAGCACACCCTGAGTACTGACCATCCAACAGTGCAGCACTCCCACAGTTTTGCCCCTTCAACTGTGCAGCACTCTTTTAGTTCTGACCCACCGAGACAGCAACGCTCCCTCAGTACTGACTTGCCAACAATGCAGCACTCCCTCAGTGCTGACCCTCCCACTGTGCAATGCATCCTCAGTACCGACCTTCTGACAGAGCAACACTCCCTCAGTAGTGACCCTCTGACAGTGTGGCACTCCCTCTGTATTCACCCACCAACACTGCAGCATTCCAACAGTATTAATCCTTCAACTGTGCGGCATTACCTCAGTACTAATCCTCTGACAGTGCAGCACTCCCTCAGTACTGACCCTCCGACAGTGCAGCACTCAGTAACAACCCTCCTACAGTGCAGCACTCCCTCAGTACGGACTCTCCAAAAGTGCAGCACTCCCTCAGTACTGATCCTCCAGCTGTGCTGCACACCCTGAGTACTGACCCTCCAACAGTGTGGCACAACCTCAGTACTGACCCTCCGACAGTGCGGCACTCCCTCAGTTCTGGCCCTCAGACAGTGTGGCACTCCCTCAGTACTGACCCTTTGACAGTGCGGCACTCCCTCAGTACTGACCCTCTGACAGTGCAGCACTCCCTCAGTACTGACCCCCCGACAGTGCACTCTCCCACAGAAGTGACCCTTCAACTATGCAGCACAAGCCAAAGCACTGACTCTCCAGCAAATGCAACACACATTCAGTACTGACCCTGCAACAGTGCAGCACACCTTGAGCACTGACCCTCTGATAGTGCAGCACTCCCACAGTTTTGCCCCTTCAACTGTGCAGCACTCTTTTAGTTCTGACCCACCGAGACAGCAACGCTCCCTCAGTACTGACTCGCCAACAAAGCAGCACTCCCTCAGTGCTGACCCTCTGACAGTGTGACACTCCCTCTGTACTGATCCTCCAACTCTGCTGCACTCCCCCAGCACTGACCTTTCGACAGTGCGGCACTCCATCAGTACTGACCCTCTGACAGTGCGGCACTCCCTCAATACTGACCTTTCAAACAGTGTGGCACTGTCTCGTGCTGACACTCCTATACTTCAGCACTCCCTCAGTACTGATGCTCTGACACTGCGGCACTCCCTGAGTACTGACCCTCTGACTGCGCAGTGATCCTTCAAGCACTGACCCTCTGATAGAACAGCACTCCCTCAGTACTGACCCTCTGACAATGTGGTGGTCCCTCAGTACTGTACCTCTGATAGTGCGGTGCTCCCTCAGTACTGTACCTCTGACAGTGAGGTGCTCCCTAAGTACTGACCCTCTGATAGTGTGGCACTCCCTCAGTACTGACCCTCTGACAGTGAGATGCTCCCTCAGTATTGCGCTGGAGAACCAGCCTGGACTTTATCTCCATTTTCCAGAGTCAGGCTTGAACTCACAACCTGCTGATCCAGAGGCAAGAGTGGTATCAACTAAGGCAAACTAAAGATTCAGTTTGGGGCCCTTACATCTTACAAAGCAAAGATACTAAATCCTCCTAGTCTGGTGTCAAATCCACTCCAGTTCAATGGGGAAAAGTGTTACTTACAGTAGGTAATGGAAAAATGGTGAAAACAATGGATGCGGTACAGATATAGCCTGTTTGCAGGTGACCTTTCTCTATATCTGCTCATGGGAATTCAGCCAGGGTATCTGCTCCAGTTTGCTATTCAATCAACAAGTCCTGAAGCTACCTGTCCAGTCTGAAAGTGAGGCAAGGCAATCTTCAGGCTTGACCACAATGCGTTGCCTGTTGAAGATCCCAACTCCATTAATTATGCTGAAAATGGCTATTCAGGCTGCTCAGGAGAACAGAGAAGTAAGTTGGGAACAGAGAGAGTGCACTAATGTGAACATTGGGAGGCAATGGCTTGGATTTTGTAGTCAGCGGTGAATGATCAGTGCTAGCCATTCATTACACATACACTCACCCACAGATTTTCTGTACACCTTTACATGGAAAGCCATTTCGGCGCTGTGTCATCTACCAGGGAATCGGGACCTGTGTGTATCTCCTTAACCAACAGATTAAAGGATGGTAACCAAGCAGCACAGAATGTGAGCCAGGAATTTTCAGTTAGAATATTGAATTCAATGTTAAATCCAGTCCAGGAAGTAAAATAAAGAGAGGGAAAGAATGATGGGATTAAGAGGGAGATAAAAGAGCCAAAAAGTTTTTTAAAAATCATATTTTTTCAAATCTGCAATAATAGTTAAATCTGAAGGAATAACTCTTCAGACTTAAAATTTGATTAACAGTGTGAGAGAGGTTGTTTGGCTATATTTAAGACAATCACAATCACTGTTAAAAGGGTGCTTACATTGGAATGGACAAGTTCTAACCACTTCCGGTGAGTTTAGTTGGTTAATTGGTTTTAGAAATGATATTTTTTCTTTATTCTTTCATTGGATGTGGGCATTGCTGGCAAAGCCAAGATTTATTGCCCACCCTAAATTGCCATTTCAGAGGACAGTTAAGAGTCAACCACATTGCTGTGGGTCTGGAGTCACCTGTAGGCCAGGCTGGTTTACGGATGGCACATTTCCTCTCCTAAAGGACATTAGTGAACCAGATGTGTCTTTACAACAATGAATGCTAGTTTCATGGTCACCATTCCTGAGATGAGCTTTTATATTCCAGATTTATTAGGTGAATGTAAACTGCACCAGCTGCAATGGTGGGATTTGAACCCATCTCCCCAGAACATAGCCTGGGCTTCTTGATTGTTAGTTCAGTGACATTATCAGTATTTCAGTGTCTTATATCATGTGGATGTATACCAGAGGATGGGAGGGGCTATTGATGTTCAATAGTATGAGGAAAGACTTGCAAAACAACATTGTTCTTGTTACGACACAGTTTCTAGATCTATAGGATCAAATTCTGAATGCGTGTGACAGGGGGTAGATGGAAGCAAACTGCTTCCGCTAGCTGAGACGTTTAAAACAAGAGCCAAAGATACATGATTGAATGTTAGAGATTTCAGGCAGAGGGGCCTTGGACTAGGGACAAGAATGATGCAATGGAAAGTGACACTAACAGACCATGATTCAGGCGGAGAGTGTCATTGACGGAGGGTGACGCTAATGGAGTAACTCTGTAATTCTTCCAGTGTGGCGATTCTGAAATATCTGGCATGTAAATATCAGACCCCTGACCACTGGTACCCGGCCGACCTCCAGAAACGGGCTCAAGTGGATGAATATCTAGCCTGGCAGCACACTGCACTGAGACTTCAAGCTGGGAAAATCTTCCTGATGAAGGTGAAGCGTTTTCAGCATCTTTTCTTAATGAGCGGAGCACAGATCATACTTAACCAGCCCGCACTTGCAAAACCTGAAACAAAACATCTATTAGATGCGATTCCGCGATTGGGCAGCACTTACTGAATAATCCTGAGTGCGCTAATCGCTCCCTCAACAACTAATTTAAGATAATCAGTCGAGCTCATAACGTGGCTCATTTATGCTTGCTGGAAGCAATATGTATGCGTATGCAGTGACCCACTCGCTGCAAAAGGATTATGTTCAAGCCTTACATCTCATTTGAATTACCCAGAAGCTTGGGAATCCTATAGTTGCTTTTTCCATGGCAACACCTCAGCCAATCAGAGTCAACTTGTCAACCAATCAGCTCCCTTTTCTCCTGTAATATTATTGTGATTATTTGAAATTTGGTATTTTTGTGCTTGTCATGATGAGTGCAAGATGAAAAACCTCAGCAACATGTCTCTGCTTTTAGCTTTATTCAAGTTCTGTATTACAAAATGCTTGTCCTCATCTCTCAGGTTAAACACTCTACATGGTTTGTGTGTGAACGCAGGCCTGGGGATTATTCTCTCTTGGTCACTCCTGTGAGGTCTCAATGTCTCCTTGCTCTCTGAAAGAGTCAGTGTTTGATGAGTGTTGAACAATTGCTCTGAGACTGGTTTTCAGTGGAAGCTGCTCCATTATTTGGCCCAATTGGCTTTATTTTAAAACCAGGGCTAATGTCAAACACCATGAGCGCTTTATGAGGACCTCACACGGTGTTGAAGTCACAGGTGTAAGAGAACTTTCAGACCTGACCTAGTGCCACCCAATTGCTGTCACCCAGCAATGGTGCCCATACAGTACTCACCTCTGGAGGATTTGCCTCCTCCAATAGCACTCGCAATGGCTGAGCAACTTTGGACAGCTTTTTTGCTGTTGGACGATGCCTCACACTCAGCCCAACCCCAGCCTAACCCACCCATCTCAGTTGGTAGCACCCTCACCTCTGGTCACCAAGTCAAGGGTTCAAGTTCAACCCCAGGGACCTGAGCAGAAAATCAAGGCTGACACTCCAGGAAATGCTACACTGCCAGGAATGCCGTCTTTCATTAAACTGAGGTCTCATAATGACCAAGCAATCTGTTTTAGTGATAATGATTTGAGTGGCAGTTATGGGCCAGGACAATGGGGACAATTCCCCTGTATGACTGCAAATAGTGCCATAGGATCTGCTACATCCACCTGAGAGAACAGATGAGGCCTCGATTTAACATCTCATCTGAAAGATGGCACATCTGACAGTGCTACACTCCCTCAGGACTCCACTGGAGTGTTAGTGTAGAGTATGAGCTCAAGACTTTGGAATGGGATTTGAACCCAGAGGTGAGAGTGTCACCTGCTAAGATCCAGCAGACAATGAAACCAGTGCTTGAAACCTCCTCCTCCTTCAGGTCCTAACCCTGAAAAGGGCATTGGCAACCATGGACTTCTATTGGATTGGTCCATGTTTATGCTTGCAGTATGGCTGACCAGGAAACTCTCCTGCTCTTACCATCTGCCATCAGCATATTGGGAGGTTTTACAGGCTGATAATCAACCTGTTTGGCCACGTTATGAACAAACCTTCCATGGTCATCAAGCCCTGAAGTGGGACTTGAACCCAGAGCTTCTGGTTCAGAGGTAGGGAGACTACCCACTGCGTCACAGTCTCTGGAACAAACATGGGAAATTTGAAGGAGGGGTGTCAGTTCAAAATGGCAGCATTTCTGTTTTATTTCTGTGAGACATGAAACATTTGGGGCAAAAAATGTGGAAGGCAGTGAAGGCACAAGAACAAAATTGGAATTTGGGGACAGAAACAAACTGAATTCAGGCTCAGACAATAAGAATTTGCTTTATCTAGCACCATTAATGGAGTAGCATCCTAAGATGTCTCATGGGAGGGTTATCAAACAACATCAGACTGAGCAGAAGGAGATATGAGGGCAGATAACCCTCTTGGTCAAAGAGGCAGGTTTTAAGGGTTGCCTTAAGGAGCAGGGGGAGGTAGAGAGGCAAAGAGGTTCAGAAAGAGAATTCCAGAACTTAGGGCCAAGGCAGCTGAAGGCACGGCCACCAACAGTGGGACATTTGAAATTGAGGACCAGAATTTGAGGAATGCAAGGATTTTGAAGGGTTGTGGGAGGAGATTCCAGAGATAGGGAGGGGTGAGGCCACTGAGTGTTTCTGAGCTGGAGATATTAAACTGAGGCCTGCGAACAGGGCAGGGAGCAAGGTTCCTTTTGGAGTGGGAGGTAACTGATGGGGGGCTGTTAACCATATGCCAGGCTGCCACAGTGTGAATTGGAAAAATGATCCCTCAGGATGGGAAGGCCAGGTATGGATTGGCATTGGTCCCATGGTGGCAGTTGCTGATTCCACACAGGATCTTTGACAACTCATAAGATCAGCCCATAGTTTCTCCTCTCTCTCTCACTCTTTAGCCAGCTCCTGTTTATGAGCTGATTGTTAGGAACTTCAGTAGGAACTTGCCTGCACCTGCCCTTTCCCTGCCCTCTCCCAAAGGAATGCAGATATCTAATTTCCATCAGGAGCCTGTTGATTCGCCAGGATGAAAATCTCAGCCTCAAAACAAACTCTTGTATTGCCCAGGGGAAATGAGCAGGCACACAGCTCAGAATCCTCCCTGTTACTTGTTTCCTTTCAAAAGGTTTCCAGTTACAGGGATAGTGTTGTAATCCATGAATAGCTCTGAAACACATATACGTTTTCTACCCACCGCGCTCAGCCCAGTGACCTGGGCCACACCGCGCTCGGCCCAGTGACCTGGGGCCCAGTAACCGGGGCCCCTCCACACTTGGCCCAGTGACCGGGGGCTCCGCTGCGCTTAGCCCAGTGACTGGGGACACCGCCGTGCCCGGCCCAGTGACCAGGGGCCCAGTGACCGAGGCCCCACCGGGCTCAGCCCAGTGACCTGGGGCCCAGTGACCGGGGCCCCTTTGCATTCAGCCCAGTAACCGGGGCCCCAATGCACTCGGCCTAGTGACCGGGGGCCCAGTGACCGAGGCCCCGCCGCACACGGCCCAGTGACCGAGGCCCCGCGGCACACGGCCCAGTGACCGAGGCTCCGCCACGCTCGGCCCAGTGACTGAGGACCCGCCGCACTCAGCCCAGTGACCGGGGCCCCACCGCGCTCAGCCCAGTGACCGAGGACCCAGCATGCTCGGCCCAGTGACTTAGGCCCCACTGCTTTCAGCCCTGTGACCAGGGCCCCACCGCGCTCAGCCCAGTGATCGAGTCCCCCCTCGCTTGGCCCAGTGACCAAGGCCCCACTGCGCATAGCCCAGTGACACGGGGGCCCAGTGACCGAGGCCCCTCCGCACTTGGCCTAGTGACCGGGGCCCCACCGCGCTTGGCCCAGTGACCAAGGCCCCACCACAATCGGCCCATTGACCCAATCCCCGCTGCGCTCGGCCCATTGACTGAGGCCACACCGCACTCGGCCGAGTGACCGGGGCCCCACCGCACTCGGCCCATTGACCGAGGCCCCGCTGCGCTTGGCCCACTGACTGAGGCCCCACTGCGCTTAGCCTAGTGACACGGGGGCCCAGTGACCGAGGCCCATCCGCACTTGGCCTAGTGACCGGGGCCCCACCGCGCTCGGCCCAGTGACCGAGGCCCCATCGCGCTTAGCCCAGTGACATGGGGGCCCAGTGACCGAGGCCCCTCCGCACTTGGCCTAGTGACCAGGGCCCCGCCACGCTCAGCCCAGTGACCGGGGCCCCAGCGCGCTCAGCCCAGTGACTGGGGGACCAGTGACCAAGGCCCCACCGCACTCAGCCCATTGACCGGTGCCCCACCGCACTCAGCCCATTGACCCAGGCCCCACTGCGCTCGGCCCATTGACCGAGGCCCCGCCACGCTTGGCCCACTGACTGAGGCCCCGCCGCGCTCAGCCCATTGACTGAGGCCCCCATTGCGCTCAGCACAGTGACCGGGGGCCCATCTTGATTAACCCTTTGCCTTGGGCTCCACTGTGCTGCCTACACTTGGGCCTGTGACTGGATGCTTCTATATTGCCTGTGATTGCGCTCGCTGTGCTCATGTCCTGGAGTGGGACTTCAACCCACAACTTTCGGACTCTGCAAGAACAAGATACAAAAAGGAGGTAACATTTCTGCCAGTGGCACAGCATTATGGTTGAAAGATTAATAATTTTCAGGCTTGTGCCAGCTACAGCTGTCAGGGCCAACAGTATCCAGGGCACCTTCCATTAAATGAATTGTCACCAAGTTCACTCGCTGAGTTGCTGCCTCTGATTCTGGTACCTTGTTGCTGATGCTGTTGGGGTCTTGTGTCTGCAGGCCATATTCCCACTCGTGACTGGAGGACCAGTCCCCGAAGACAAAATGAAAGAGGCTCAGGATGAACTGGCACAAGGACTTAAGCGTTTTCAGGAAAAATTCCTTCAGGATAAGCCCTACATTGCTGGGATGGAGATCTCTCTGGCGGATCTGGTTGCGATTGCTGAGTTGATGCAGGTGAGTGTCGGTGATAGGTGTTACTGCACAGGAGTAGCCTCTTCAGCCCCTTGCGCCTGTACTGGCTCTTCACCTAGAGCTGTCTGCCTTAACCCTGGATCCTTCTATATTACATTCATCTAATTCCTTTTTAAATGGTTCCGGTCTCTCCCTCAGTGAGGCCCTTGTAGTGAAGCATCTGTGTGGTAACAACCCTCTGTGTTGTCACATTGCTCCCAGCCTCACACCTTTCATTCTTTCAGTGAAAACTCTTTCTGGCTCACCTTGTTACCCAATCACCAGTGGAAACAATCTTTGTACTTGTTACCCTCCTGTGAACTTACATCATTTTGAAAACTGCTGTTCGTTGGGGGAGAAACTTTCTCTGTTGCAAAGAGGTTTGCAAAATTGAGATTTTTTTATTGCATTAATAACATTCATTTCCAGCATTCTGCTGCAGTTACAAGACCAGGTCAGAGGCTGCAGTGAGTAACTCACCACCTGACTCCCCAAAACCTGTCCACAAACTAAAAAGCACTGGTCAGACTGGAATACACCCCACTTGCCTGGATGAGTGCAGCTCCAACAACATTTAAGAACCTCGACACCATCCAGGACAAAGCAGCCCACTTGAATGGCACCCCATCCACAAACATTCACTCCCTCCACCATCGATGCAGTGGCAGCAGTGTGTACCATCTACAAGATTCACTGCAGCAACTCACCAAGGCTCCTTCCAAACCCACGACCACTACCAGCTAGAATGACAAGGGCAGCAGATACATGGGAACGCCACCACCTGCAAGTTCCCCTCCAAGTCACTCACCACTCTGACACCATATGCCGTTCCTTCACTGTCGCTGGGTCAAAATCCTGGAATTCCCTTCCTAACAGCACTGTGGGTGTACCTACACCACATGGACTGCAGCAGTTCAAGAAGGCAGCTCACCACCACCTTCTCAAGGGCAATTAGGGATGGGCAATAAATGCTGGCCTAACCAGTGATGCCCACAGCCTGTGAATGAATTTTAAAAAACCCTACCCCGTGTACTGTACCAACGGCACCACGGTTACTTCATGAACAGTTCCAATTTGGTGACCTACCACCAAGAGGGATGAGACACAGCATCATGGGAACACCAACTATCTGCAAGCTCCTCTCAAGCCATGCACTATCCTGTCTTGAAACTATATCACTGTTCCTTCATCAGTGCTGTTACAAAGTCCTGGAACTCCCACCAGCCTGGGAGCACCATTACTTCCTGTTAATGCAGAGGTTCAAGGAGAAGATCCACACAGCTTCTCGGAGCAAATAAGGTTGGACAATTAACGTGGTCTTGCCAGCATTTCCCCCACTCTTAAGTGTGCTTTAATTAGCTCTAACATCCATCTTAATAAGAAGTGCCCAGCACTGCACACAGTAATCCAACACTGGACCAATCAGTGGCATGTACAAAATCACAATTACTCTTATGTCCAATGAACAAAACACAGAAAACCATTGCCCAGTCCATCTCCGGTTCCATCTTTTTTAAAGTAGACCATTTAGCTGCCCCATCACAGCTGATCTTCCGGTTCGGCTATATCTCCCTGCACTACCCCCAAATCCCTGGATTCCCTTAATATCCCAAAAAGGCCAGGTGTGGCTTCACCAATACCCTGTAGAATTGTAATAAGACTTCTTTCTAATCTTAAGATAAAGGCAAAATACAGCGGATGTTGTAAATCTGAAACAAAAACAAAAAATGCTGGAAAAACTCAGCAGGTCTGACAGCATCTGTGGAGAGAAAGACAGGGTTATCGTTTCGAGTCCGTATGAGTCTTCTTCAGAACTAAAGAGAAGTAAGAATGTGGTGAAATATATACTGTTTCGGGGGGTGGGACAGGTGAAGCTGGATAGAGCGCCAGCAATAGGTGGAGGCAAAGGAGAGATTGCCAAAGATGTCACATGGATACATGGGGATCCTCATATTCATGTTGGGTGTGTGAAATGCAAGTCAGGCCCTTTCCCAGTTTCCAAAACGTGCACCCAACTCACGGCTGACTTCTCCTAGGAGTTCTGTTTTTTCACGTAGGACTCAGGTTTACAGTGCAGTTTGAGAACCATGATGGAGTGTGTGAGGAGCATGGGCGTGGAGGCAGGCTAAAAGGTCAGTCTCAGAACTCAGAGATAGCAGCTCATCTCCCAACATCATTTAAAGGCCTCCTAAACCTCACTCCTCACACTCCCACCCACCCCTGTACCCCCTACATGTCTCTCAGTTCCCCCATGCCCCCTCCATACCTTCTTATTGTCCCCTCAGTTACCCCGTGCCCCCTCCATGCCTCCTCAGCTCCTACATACCCCCTCCACATATATCCTTTAAAGCCACTCATCTAGTATCCACTAAGTACAGTCCTCAGGGGCCATGTAATAGCAATAGGATTTTGTTTAATTGCAGGTGCATAATGAAACTCTCATTCAGAATTCTACCATTGATACTGTTTAAAAAAAAAGCTGTGCTCCCATAGAAAAAGAAAAAAAATCACTTAAGTGGCCATTAAGTCATGTAAATAAGCAGCCATGTACTCAGAAACCACATTAAAGGCAGAATATGTTATCACAGCTTGTTAAACTGCCAGTCATTCCCCGAGCAGTTGTGTGAATAGAACTGTTGAGCTCAGAACATTCATAGATTTTGAAACTCAGCCAAGCATTCAGGATAGCCACAGCTATCAAAACAAACTATTACAGCTATTAAACCCTGAAATTGAAAGAATAGATGGTGTTACATTTCTATTTCAAATTAATGTCAATCAATGGAGGGGAGCAGGTGCTTAGATTTTGTTAACAGCAGCGGATTTGTTTTCAAAATCAGAGCTATCAGCACATTTAAGTCACTGAACTAAACATGGCAGGAGGATTTACTAACATATTTTTCTACATTTTTAAATGCGTATTGCTGAAAAAGAGAGAGACTTTTTTTGGGCTGAAGCTTTTCGTCTTGCACTCAGGACAATTTGTAAGAATACCAAATGTAAAGGGAACAACAATTTACACTGTATGAGAAGAGACTGCTGATTGGTTGGCAAGTCAAATCTGATTGGTACCCATAGAGAATGCACCAGTTTATGGTGACTGACAGTTAACTGCCAAGCATTATTTGAAATTTAAATAAGGCAGCTCGACTCGGATTGGTCAAGGCATTGCCCTGGGGAATGAACTAGCTAATCAGTGTCATTTATTTTGTTTAGCTGAAACAGATGTAAACATGTTCTTTTTGTCTGCAAAGGACAGGGTCGCTGTGTACTAATATATGTGGCTTCCAGTACACACAAATGCACCACATTGTGAGCCTGACTGACAATCTTAAATTGGTTGTCAGCGTAATTCTTAGCACATTGGACAACATTTGCTAAATGATCCTCAATCACGGAATCACATCTAATGTTGTACTCTGTTTTGAGTTTTGCATGCACAGGCTGGTTGGATATGGTCTGTACACTGTCCATTGCAAACAGTGGCTGGGACATGCTGTTTGATGTGATCCATCAGTCTTTGGGACATACGGCCTACATACCAAGCATCACTGGCACTGAAATATATACCACATTACTCATTTGTGTGATAGGCAGAACGTCTTTTTGGCTTGACAGCAGCTTCCTGTTACTGACAAATACCACTCCTGTTGATACTACATAGTAGCAAAGTGAAACAGCTGACTTCACCTGTTGCTTAAATTATTGAGATACCTTGCCCTTTCAGAGTAATCTGAGGTAGACTGGGCAATTTTCAGAGCCAAAAGTGACAGCCTTACACCTATTCATGAGTTAGCATGATAAACAGCGTGAAATGATCTGATCAGCGTAGCCATTATCCTGCAGGATGCCTTTGATGCCCCTATTTCAGCATCAAGCTTGAATGATGAGCAAATGGCTTGGGCCCTATTTACAAGGTTGCCAGTAAGATCAATCTTATAGCGTGTGGAACTGTAAGAATCCCAACGTATATACTGAACAGTGAAGAGAGGCATGTGGTAAACTGTGATATAGAGAACCCCCGGCAGATTTCTCAACTAGTACGTCAAGGAGAGGGAGTTGATTTGGCTGCTCCATTTTAAAGGTGAATTTAAGCGCAGGATGGGGTCCATTAAGACATGTAAGGAAATTATTACATGCAGCTGTGGATTTAAATATAGTGAACGTATCATCCACATATCGGAAATATGCGAGGGTTAGGAGGTTAGGGATCATTCCATCGAAGGCACATTTCTCATGGAACCTAAAACAAAGATGTTTGAGAGAGCTGGGCCTAGAGGGGATCCCATGGCAACACAATCTATTTGGGCATACATGGTGTCGTTAAAACTGAGATCAACTGTGTGAGTTGCCGAGTTTATAAGTTCGATGAGTACTGATTCACGCAATGGTGGTGGGTCCAGATTACCATGATATAGTGCTGCAGCACAAATAGCTACGGTTTCCTTAAATAGAACATTGGTGAATAGGCTAGCAATGTCAAATGAGCACATGGGTCACAGCATTGCTATCGATATGCAAGTCCTGTATGGCTTTTGCAAGTGTGAAGGAGTCCTTCACCGTGTATGTGGAAAACTTGGCCAAAACTGGTTGTAACAATACCCCCAACCATTTTGACTATTTGTATACCTGAGACAGAGATACAACATTACACCATCCCCAACGCTGCGCTTGGTCTAAGGTGCGCAAAATTTCTTTCATTTTGATTTGATCTGTTTATGCTGCTACATTGCTTCAGTGGATGACCACACCATAAACCGGACCCGTGTGAAATACACCTGCACTGTAAACTCACTGCAGCAGAAATACTTTGGCAAGGCAACTAACAACATCACTAAACATGTCACTAATCTTTCTGTCCATGCTTTGAGAGTACGAGGTTTCAATTTCATCCCAAACCAAAGGGAAGAGGTATTTTCTGAGTTCAAACTGCTCTCTCCCAACTGTGCCGCCACAAATCAGCGTCCACTGAAAATGCTGAATCCTTGAAAACAGACCTAGCTGATCTAGCAAATGCATATTGTGGGATATTGAACAACCTGTCTGATTTTCAGATGCAATGCAAATGTTTTAGTGTTACATAGAAACATAGAAACTAGGAGCAGGAGTAGGCCATTCAGCCCTTCGAGCCTGCTCCGCCATTCATTATTATCAAGGCTGATCATCCAATTCGATAGCTTGCTCCCGCTTTCTCCCCATACCCTTTGATCCCTATATCTAACTCCTTCTTGAAAACATACAATGTTTTGGTCTCAATTGCTTTCTGTGGTTACGAATTCCACAGGCTCACCACTCTCTGGGTGAAGAAATTTCTCCTCATCTCAGTTCTAAATGGTCTACCCCATATCCTCAGACTGTGACCCCTGGTTCTGGACTCCCCCACCATCGGGAACATCCTTCCTGCATCTACCCTGTCTAGTCCTGTTAGAATTTTAGCGGTTTCTATGAGATCCCCCCTCATTCTTCTGAACTCCAGCAAATATAATCATAATCGACTCAATCTCTCCTCATATGTCAGTCCCATCATCCCAGGAATCAGTCGGGTAAACATTCGCTGAACTCCCTCTACAGCAAGTACATCCTTCCTCAGATAAGGAGACCAAAACTGCACACAATATTCCAGGTGTGGTCTCACCAAGGCCCTGTATAATTGCAGCAATACATTCCTGTTCCTGTACTCATATCCTCTGACTATGAAGGCCAACATATCATTTGCCTTCTTTACCGCCTGCTGCACCTGCATGCTTACCTTCAGCGACTGGTGTACAAGGAGACCCAGGTCCCGTTGCACATTCCCCTCTCTCAATTTATAGCCATTCAGATAATAATCTGCCTTCCTATTTTTTCTACCAAAATGGATAACCTCACATTTATCCACTTTATACGGCATCTGCCATTCATTTGCCCACTCACTCAGCTTGTCCAAATCACACCGAAGCACCTCTGCATCCTCCTCACTCCTCGCCCTCTCACCCAGCTTTGTGTCATCTGCAAATTTGGAGATATTACATTTAATTCCCTCATCTAAATCATTAATACATATTGTGAATAACTGGGGTCCCAGCACCGATCCCTGCAGTACCCCACAGTCACTGCCTGCCATTCGGAAAAAGAGCCGTTTATTCCTACTCTTTGTTTCCTATCTGCCAACCAGTTTTCTATCCATCTCAATACACTACCCACAATCCCATGCTCTTTAATTTTACATGCCAATCTCTTATGTGGGACTTTGTCGAAAGCCTTCTGAAAGTCCAAATAAACCACATCCACTGGCTCCCCCTCATCAACTCTACTAGTTACATTCTTGAATAATTCCAGTAGATTTGTCAAGCATGATTTCCCTTTCATAAATCCATGCTGACTTTGTCCAATTCTGCCACTGTTTTCCACGTGCTCAGCTATCAAATCTTTTATAATGGACTCTAGAATTTTCCCCGCTACCAACATCAGGCTGACTGGTCTATAATTCCCTGTTTTCTCTCTGCCTCCCTTTTTAAATCGTGGGGTTACATTAGCTACCCTCCAATCAGTAGGAACTGTTCCAGAGTCTATAGAATCTCGGAAGATGACCACCAATGCATCTACTATTTCTAGGGCCACTTCCTTAAGTACTCTAGGATGTAGATTATCAGGCCCTGGGGATTTATCAGCCTTCAATCCCATCAATTTCCCCAACACCATTTCCCTACTAATACCGATTTCTTTCAGTTCCTCCCTCTCACTAAACCTTGTGTTCCCCAACATTTCTGGTATGTTATTAGTGTTCTCCTTTGTGAAGACAGAACCAAAGTATGTATTTAGTTGGTCAGCCATTTCTTTGTTCCCCATTATAAATTCCCCTGTTTCTGACTTAAGGGACCTACATTTTTCTTCACCAATCTTTTTCTCTTCACATATCTATAGAAACGTTTACAGTCAGTTTTTATGTACCCTGCAAGCTTACTCTCGTACCCTTTTCCCCTTCTTAATCAAACCCTTGGTCCTCCTTTGCTGAATTCTAAACTGCTCCCAGTCCTCAGGTCTGTTGTTTTTTTCTGGCCAATTTGTATGCCTCTTCCTTGCATCTAATACTTTCTCTAATTTCCCTTGTAAGCTATGGTTTGGTCACCTTTCCTATTTTACTTTTGCGCCAGACTGGAATAAACAATTGTTGCAGTTCACCCATGCGTTCTTTGAATGTTTGCCATTGCCTGTCCACTGTCATCCCTTTAAGTAACATTTCCCAATCCATCATAGCCAACTCGTGCCTCATATCATCGTAGTTTCCTTTATTAAGATTCAGGACCCAAGTCTCAGAAACAACTACAGCACTCTCCATCTTGATGAAGAATTCTTTCATATTATGGGTTGCTCATCCCCAAGGTGCCTTGCACAACTAGATTGCCAATTATTCTTTTCTCATTACACAATACCCAGTCGAGGATGGCCTGTTCTGTAGTTGGTTCCTCAATGTATTGGTCCAGAAAACCATCCCGTATATGCTCCAGGAATTCCTCCTCTGCAGTATTGTTACTAATTTGATTTTCCCAATTTATATGCATATTAAAGTCACCCATAATTACAGATGTTCGTTTATTACATGTGTCTCTAATTTCCTGTTTAATGCCATTCCCAACATCACCACTAGAGTTTGGGGGTCTATATACAACCCCCGCTAACATTTTTTGCCCCTTAGTGTTTCTCAGCTCTACCCATACAGATTCCACATCACCGGAGCTAATATCTTTGCTCACTATTACGTTAATTTCCTCTTTAACCAGCAATGCAACTCCACTGCCTTTTCCTTTTTGTCTGTCCTTCCTAAATACTGAATACCCCTGGATGTTCAGTTTCCATCCCTGGTCACCCTGCAGCCATGTCTCCGTAATCCTGACTATACCATACCTGTTTACGCCTATTTGCGTGGTTAATTCATCCACTTTATTGCGAATGCTCCTCGCGTTAAGGTGCAAAGCCTTAAGGCTTGTCTTTTTAACATTACTTGTCCCGTTCCCATTGTTTTTCACTGAGGCCCTGTTTGATTCTTGCCCTTGATTTCTCTGCCTATCACTTTTCTTATTCCCCTTTCTATCTTTTGTTCTTGTCCTTGGTTCCCCCTCCTCTGACTCCTTGCATAGGTTCCCATCCCCCTGCCATTTTAGTTTAAGCCCTCCCCAGCCACTCTAGCAAATACTCCCCCTCAGACATCAGTCCCAATCCTGCCCGGGTGTAACCCGTCCAGTTTGTACTGGTCTCACCTCCCCCAGAACCGGTCCTAATGTCCCAGGAATCTGAAACCCTCCCCATTCACACCATCTCTTCACCCACGTATTCATCCGATGTATCCTGCTATTTCTACTCTGACTAGCACGTGGCACTGGTAGTAATCCTGAGATCACTACCTTTGAGGTCCTACTTTTCAACTTACTTCCTAACTCCCTATATCCTGCTTCTAGGACCTCATCCCTTTTTTTACCTATGTCGTTTGTACCAATGTGTACCACACTCACTGGCTGTTCACCCTCCCCCTTCAGAATGTCCTGTAGCCGCTCTGAGACATCCTTGACCCTAGCACCAGGGAGGCAACATACCATCCTGGAGTCTCGTTTGCTGCCACAGAAACACCTATTTATTCCCCTTACATTTGAATCCTCTATAACTATTGCATTCCCACACTTTTAACTCCTCCCCTGTGCAGCAGAGCCAACTGTGATGCAATGAACTTGGCTGTTGCTGCTTTTCCCTGAGAGGCCATTTCCCTCAACAGTATCCAAAGCGGTATATCTGTTTTGCAGGGAAATAGCCACAGGAGATTCCTGTACTGCCTGCCTAGTCCTCTTGCTTTGCCTGGTGGTCACCCATTCCCATCCTGCCTGTGGACTCTTAGCCTGCGGTGTGACCACCTCTCCATACGTGCTATCCACAATACTCTCCACCTCGTGGATGCTCTACAGTGTCCCCAGCCGCCCCTCCAGCTCCAAAACCCAGGCTTCCAGGAGCTGCAGCTGGAGACACTTCCTGTACATATGCTGGCCCCAGGCACTGGAAATGTGCCTGGCTTCTCACATAAAGCAGGAGGAGCACACCATGGCTTTGAGCTCTCCTGCCATGACTTACCCCTTTAAATTAAATTAAACCTTTTGGCAGATACTTAATATCAATTACTCTCGGGCCTTTCTTCCCTGCTCCTTGTTGTTACAGAATATAACCCTTACAAATGATGAACCACAAAATAAGACCTTAAAAACTATAAGAAATAAAAGTAGTAAATGCCATACTCTTGGTACTCAAAGGATCACCTTGTTCCCTCCTCACCGAACTCCCTCAGTCACCCCTGTTCTCCCAGTTTCTCTTCAATTCCCAACTCCTCTCATGCTTCTCTTCAACTCCCGGCTCCTCTCGTGCTCCTTTTCAATTCCCGGCTCCTCTCGCACTCCTCTTCAACTCCTGATTCCTCTCACGCTTCTCTTCAACTCCCAACTCCTCTCGCGCTTCTCTTCAACTCCCGGCTCCTCTCCTGCTCCTCTTCAATTCCCAACTCCTCTCAGGCTTTTCTTCAAATCCTGACTCCTCTCTCACTCCTTTTCAACTCCTGCTCCTCCTGCGCTGCTTTTCAACTCCCAACTCCCCTAGGTGCTGCTGACTGCCTGTCCCAGAGAGCTCCTCTCGCCCTCTCCTCTAGCAAGGCCTTAAGACCAACCCAGACTTACACATCAGTAACCCTGAAAGGGACAGGAATAGTCAGTCTTAACATGCGTGATTATGTCAACAAAACGCATGCCATTCTTAATGACCGGCCCAAATTCGTATCCATCGACCTGAGCAACAGGTTGGACTGTTTATTAGGTGGCTATCAGTTTACCGAATCAGGCAGCAGTGGACATTCTGTGATTCACAACTGTTTTATTGTTAAACTATAGTTCAGTACAAATACCAGTTTCCACTCTTACCTTCAGGATCCTTTGCTTGTCCAGAAGCAAAAACCTGTCTACTGTGGAAAAACCCAGCTCTTAAGTATAGGCTTCACTGAGCATCACCTGCTCTCAGTTCCCTCTGAAGCTTGTCCTGGTTTACTCTTTCTAACATTGTCAGATTCCCTTTCTTTTAAGAAAATTTTAAAAAACAATTATATTTAGACAAAAGTACACAGATATAAATATGGATAAAAATAACTGTTAAATAGCGAGACATCCTTCTCTTAGAACTTAGAACAATTTTTCTGCAGAGGCATTGCTCTTAGTGAAACAATCCGATAGTTGCTGATTAATATCTACCCACCTTAGCTTAGGGATCTCTTTCCTGTCCAAGATCTGCTCTGTCTATCCTAAGCCTTTTCTCATTGACACTTTTTGTAGAATGTACGTTATCCCACACTCTGTTGGTATTGTTCTTTCAGTTTCTTTTTATATAGCATTTCCTCCAAGATCTTGGACAAATAGAACACCATGTCAACAAGCATCAACCAGACCAAGAGTTTCAGCAGCTAGTGTGCTCTTCACCACTCTTTTTATTTTCTTTGCTCCCATGCCAAGGGGCAGCTTTTCCCATTCTTTCTCCCACAAGAAATATCACAAACCCTCCTGCACTGGAAAATCCATCGCCAAGGTTTGCATGTGAGGCTTCGCTAAAAATGATTCATTTCATGTTACTGGGATCACCCAAAGCTGGGAACTTCAGCATACACTCCTCTATTTTTAAAGTTTTATTTGCTCTCAAGATGTCCTCCACCTTTGGATTTTTCACGACAGGACTAAGTTCTAGCACTTGCATCTAGCCTTGCCTGTGTGCCTAACCAATTGAGCTCTCCATTGAGACTCCTCAGCTGTTCCTTATCATCCTTGGTAGCAGCTGTATCTTTCTATCTGGATCTGGTACGACTAATTGCGATGGGATTGACATTGTCCAAATAAGACTGTTGATGTAAAATTACATTTGACTCACCCTGTTTAATCTCCAAACCCACATATTTGAAAGCCCCAGAAGCTTGACTGCCAATTTTAAATTCCTTCCTAATTTGATTAATAACATTTTCTTCAAAGTCATTCATGCCCTCCCCCCAACAAAAAAATCATCCACACACACCATAAAGATGCCCAAAGGTTTTTCGTTACAGTGCTATTAGAACATGGCTGGGTCAGCCTTCAGTTGTGAACATCCTGACTTTAACAGAACTGCCCTTACCAAAAAATACCACACCCAAGAAGCATCATTTAACCCAAAAACATATTTATTCAATTTCCAGCACTTCCCCTCTATTCATGGTGCTTCCTTTGGAGATTGTAAGCATGCTTGCCTCTTGAGCAGGTTAGCCTGAAGCAAAGCCGCTTTGATATCTATGGAGTTACATTGGAGGTGGTTCAAAGGAGGTTTACTAGATTGATACCTGGAATGAGTGGGTTGTCTTATGAGGAAAGGTTGGACAGACTGGGCTTGTTTCCACTGGAGTTTGGAAGAGTGAGGGGTGATTTGATTGAAGTGTACAAGATCCTGAACGGCCTTGACAAGGTAGACATTGAAAGGATGTTTCCTCTTGTGGGTGAGTTCAGAACTAGGGGCACTTTTAAAATTAGGGATCTTCCTTTTAGGACAGAAATGAGAAGAAACTTTTCTGAGGGTTGTGTGACTTTGGAATTCTCTGCCTCAGAAGGTGGTGGAGGTGGGGTCATTTAATATTTTTAAGGCAGAGGTGGATAGATTCTTGTTAGGCAAGATAATCAAAGGCTATTGGGGATAGATGGGAATGTGGAAATTGAAACACAAGAAGATCAGCCATGATCTTATTGAATGATGGATCAGGCTCAAGCGCCAAATGGTCTGCTCCTGGTCAATAAACATTTTGGGATTCTTACAGTTCCACACGCTATAAGATTGATCTTATCAGCAACCTTGTAAATAGGGCCCGTGCCATTTGCTCACCATGCAAGCTTGATGCTGAACTAGGGGCATCAAAGGCACCCTGTAGGATAACAGCTACCCTGATCAGATCATTTTGTGCTCTATATCACGCAAACTCATGAATGGACCTAAGGCCATCGCTTTCAGCCCTGAAAATTGTCCAGTCTACCTCAGATTACCATGGAAGGGCAAGGTATCTCAAAAACAGGTGAAGCCAGCTATTTCACATTACTACAATGCAGTATCAACACGAGTGGCATTCATCAGTAACAGAATGTTGCTGTCAAGCCAAAAAGACGTTCTGCCAACACACAAATAAGTAATGTGGTATATGAATTTCAGAGCCAGTGTGATGCTAGGCATGTAGGCTGTATGTTGAAAGATTGGCGGATTGTATCAAACAGCATGTCCCTTCCGCTGTTCGCAATGGGCAAGGCACAGACCATATCCAACCAGCCTGTGCTTGCAAAACTCAAAACACAGAATACAACATTAGATGTGATTCTGTGATTGGACAACATTTGCTATATAATCCTCAATGTGCTAAGAATTACACTGACATCAATTTAAGACTGTCACTCGGGCTCGCAGTGTGGTGCATGTATGTGTACTAGAAGCTACATATATTAATACATAGGGACCTGTTCTTCGCAGACAGAAAGAACATGTACATACATTGCGCCTGTTTCAGCTAAACAAAATAATTGACAACCAATCGCTAGTTCATTCCTCGGGGTAATGCCTTGACCAATCAGGGTCACGCTGCCTGGTTTAAATTTCAAATGATGTTTGGCAGTTAACTGTCAGTTACCATGAAATGGTGCATTTTCCATGGGTATGTCTATACCAATCACAGCCCACTTGCCAACCAATCAGCCCTCTCTTCTTATACAGTATAAATTGTTGTTGCTTTTACATTTGGTATTCTAGCGAATTGTCCTGATGAGTGCAAGACAAAAAGCTTCGATAAAAAAGATCTCTTTTCTTCAGCAATACTCAAGTCCTGTACTACCAAAAGGCTATTTTTAAATGTATTATGGCAATTTCACCAATGGATAAAGTACTGTAATATATGTCAACACTTCACAATGTTGGATGATGTAATAGTTAACTAACCTTTGCAGGACAGAGCCCTGTAATGAATCACTGCATTAAAAATACATCGACATGACAAAGCAGCATCTAACAGTGTCATTTGGAGGTATCAAAAACTATTACACTTACCTGTCAGAATGTTCTTGACTCCCGAGCAGCCTTCCACTAGAGGTCATGAACTCTCCAAGGACTGGGGGTGAGCTTTGTTTGGGATGTGAGTGGGGTGGATGTGGGGGTTGTGAGGTGGGTGGGTGTTGGTCTGGGTGTGGGTTGGGGTTGTGAGGGTGGCTGTGGGTGTGAGGGGGTTGTAGGATGTGGGGGTGAGAGTGTCTGTGGGAGGTGGGGATGAGTTGGGAGTGGGTGTGGGGTGGGGGGTGCCGGTGGATGTGGGGTGTGATTTTAGGGGTCATACTGGGATGGCAATGCAGGTTTTGCAGCATGTGGGAGCCTCGCAATATGAACCACAAGGGAACATAAGAAATAGGAGCTAGAGTAGGCCCTTTGACCCCTCGAGCCTGCTCCACCTTTTATTATAACCTCCTGCGCCTACCATCAAAATCCCCATTTTCCTTAACTCCCTTAGGAGAGGTGCTCGGGAGTCAAGAATATTCTGACAGGTAAGTGTAATAGTTTTTGATACCTCCAAATGACACTGTTAGATGCTGCTTTGTCATGTCGATGTATTTTTAATGCAGTGATTCATTACAGGGCTCTGTCCTGCAAAGGTTAGTTAACTATTACATCATCCAACATTGTGAAGTGTTGGCATATATTACAGTACTTTATCCATTGGTGAAATTGCCATAATACATTTAAAAATAGCCTTTTGGTAGTACAGGACTTGAGTATTGCTGAAGAAAAGAGACCTTTCTTATCGAAGCTTTTTGTCTTGCACTCATCAGGACAATTCACTGCAAAGTAGACTACTCCCCTACCCCCAACACCGCCCCAGTCATTTGGAATGAGTTAGTTGGAGTAGTGGTAGGTGACCTACAACTAACCTAGAACTCATTGGGGATAGGGAGGTGTGGGTGGTTGGGGGGTGGGGGGGGTGGGGGGGTTATGTGTGGAATCAGCCATCATGCCCTCTCCCCTGTAGCTTGTGCTAGGAAATGCACACAATGTTGGTTTTGCTGTTTCATTCGCAAGGTGCAGGAGACATCACCTGGAGTAGAGGAGTGTGTGTGAAGTGAATGTTACACAAGGATAAGATTGGACTGAACTGTGATGCTCCCATGGTTGAATAGCTCACCAACACTCGTGACTTTGGCTCACACAAGGACAAAGTTAGGAAAGGGAAAGGGCATTTTATGTGATGTTCCATATAAAACCCCAGAATGTTACAAATGGTGCTATGGTTCTGAGGCAGACCCTAATTTAACAATATTCTCTGGGTGCCCAGCAGTGCAGGTGGGTACAGTGGGTACCTAACAGGAAACCTAATACAACATAGCAATAGGTGCATTTCTGGCAGTGGATTGATGGGTGAGGCAGTGACCCAAATTGTGGGGTTTTAACACTCATATTTTCCATGGGAAGTGTGTGCTGACAATTGTCCTGTTTGTTTTTGATGTTTCCCTGTGTTTCTCTCTCTCTCTCCTGCTCCCTAAACCTTGCACCATGTTAACTGACTCTTTCGCCCCCTGACTGCAGCCCCTTGGTGTTGGATATGACCCACTGGAAGGTTCGGCAACACTCACCTCTTGGCGTGACCGAGTGAAGATGGCAATCGGCAAAGATTTATTCGACAAGGCTCATGAAGCAATCCTCAACACCATGGAGTCACTAAAATCACTGGCCGAGAGCCAGCCTGAGATATTAGCAGCTTTCAAAGCCAGCATCATGAAATATTTAAAATAAAATGACGAAGGGTATTAAAATCACAATTCACAACTACACAGTTCAGTGAATGTGGTAAAGCTACTAATACCACATAGATCTTTTTTTCATTTATTCGTTCATGAGATGTGGGCTTCGTTGGCTGGGCCAGCATTTATTACCCATCCCTAATTGCCCCTTGAGAAGGTGATGTTGAGCTGCCTTCTTGAGCCGCTGCAGTCCATGTGGTGTAGGTACACCCACACTGCTGTTAGGAAGGGAGTTCCAGGATTTTGACCCAGTGACAGTGAAGGAACGGCGATATATTTCCAAGTCAGGTTGGTGTGTGGCTTGGAGGGGAACTGCTCACCATATGGTTCCACATTGACCTGTTCATCATGTAGTTCCATACTGATCTGCTTATCACACACTTACATAATAGGGGCCAGTGAAGCTGACATCCCATGAATGAATAAAAATAAATTATCCTAATATCAACTGGGAAAAGGACAAAGAGAGAGAGGAATTCCTGAAATGTGTACAAGAGAACTTTCTTCGCCAGAGTCTTTCCAGTCCAACTGAGGAAGGAAGCAGGATTCGTGTGAATGAAATGGGGCAAATGGAGCAGAATTCAACGGGGGAAACATCTGGGGAAGATGATCATGATATCATCAGGTTTACAATAGTTATGGGGCTGAATCCTATGGTTCCCAGCCAGTGGGTTTTCAGGCAGGGAGCCCGTAAAATTCCCAAGCTAGCCCTCCTGCATGTTCCTGACCTGCCCACAATTTTACAGGGGCCGGGTGAGGCCAAGCACAGCCTGCCTGCCCTCGCCTCAATTGGGGGCTTTAAGAGGCTGCATCCTGCCTGGCCTCAATATGACACTGGCAGGAGGAGTTCAGGGGCAGGGGTAGGTCACCCTGCTCCGGCCTTGGGTGGGAAGGGGGGGTGCCTCCCTCAAGGGCCCCCTTTCTACATCAGCTGCCCTCCCCTCAAGGTCTGTCCCTCATGGGTGCTCCCCCCAGACTCTCCATCAAGTTCCCCACTCCTCATCTCCTCACCCCACCTGGCCTCAGCTCCACATTCCAGACTCCGTGACTTTGGGCTGAATTTTCCCCCCGTTGAGGGGATGTTGATAGGTGGGCGTTTGCGGGCGTGCTTCCAATCAGAGGCACGCCCAGCGTGATGTCCACAGGGAAGCACTATGTGCTCCCTGTGCAGGCTGGGGGCAATGCTTAAAATCGAGAGTGCACTCTTTTGTGCATGTGCACGAAAGCGCATTCATCTCCCTGAGGCTAAGTGCAGCCTCAGGGAGATCGGCCCTATTTTCAACAATATTAAAAATAGAGAAAAAAAATTTCCCTTACATGTCCCCTCAGATGACAATGTCACATGAGTTGGGACATGTTTATAATTTCCAAAAAAACTTTATTAAGATTTTTAAAACCCTGCATGAAACCTCATCCCACCGCTGGATGAGGTTTCATGCTTTTTCTAGTTCGCACTGGGGCACTTGACCTGCCCACCAACCTTAAGGTTGGACAGGCAGGTCCACGAATTACTTTAATTGCTCTGTCAATGGCCTCAAATGGCCATTGACAGGTTGGTGGGCGCGCAGCTGATTTTGCTGCTCCCCCACCTTCCTGAAAATTTAAATGGGGTGTGGTGACATCGGGAGTTCCTTTGAATCTGGGGAAAGCTTGTAGTTCCGGTCCTGGCCACTGCTGCCACTGGCACTGCTGGGCCAGCTGCTCTCTGAGGCAGGACTTCCACCCGAGACAGGAGCAGAAGTCCCATCTCCAGCCAATGAATGTTTCTTGGAGTGTTAAATGGCTGTGCGGCTGCTGTGATTGGTGCGAGTGTGTTTCCCTCCACCTCTTCAGTGGCATGGGCGGGAAAGTCTGCTGTCTGAAAATTCCTGCCTATGGAAAAGAAAATCTACGATCAAGAGTAAAAATATTGAATTGGAGGAAGGATGGCTTCAGTGAGTTGAGTAGGGATCGTCTGCTGGTGGATTGGAATCAAAGAATGATAAGCAAAACTGTAAATTAGTAATTGAAGCCTTACTAAAGAAGATAATTTGGATACAGGACAGACATATTCCCACGAGGTGAAAAGAAGTGCATCCAAAGTTGGGTGACTAAAGATATAGGCTGTAAAATTCAGATGTATGGTGTCTATGGAAGCCAAGTTGCTGAAATAGTGGGAAGACCACTTTTGGTGCAAACTGCATTGTGTATCATGAGGGCACTAGCGTGGGCATGTCATACGTGCACTGGAAGCTTTTGCAATGGGCGATTGTGACACCAAACAGCCTCTCAGGCTGATGCCAATTTTTGCCAATTTGGTGTTCGAAGGTCCAGAAGGTCCTAAGCTCACCCAGTTAAACATGCGTTCAGCTGTATGAAGATTCCCAAACTCATATTACTTATAGGATCAGACATCCAGTTTGCAGATGAGGAACTTTTGACTTTCTTGCAAAGTTTGTGGAAGTATGTGGTGTGTTCGTGAAGGAGGTTTGATGATTTGTTGGATTTTGAAGGGAGTGTTCCTGTATTCTGACAGAGAAGTTTTCCTCTGAAGTTATAGAGGCTCTAGTTGGCTTCTTCTTATATTGTAACACAACAGTTACATGGAGCACAGGCTGCAGAGGGGAAGCTGCGCACAGAGGGAACAGGAGAAGGGCTCTCAATAGAAAGCCATACTCGCCACAGTTTTTCAGGAAGCATATCTCTTCGCCTCAGCCAGGGTGAACATGTGAGGTACCTATGATTCAGCAAAAAGGTGGTCATTGAACTGTGCCCCCGTCCTTCAACAGGACCTAGAGCTACACAGCAGGGTAAGGACAGAACAGTTAGGAGAGATGGTGATATAATGGTAATGTCACTGACCCAGTAATCCAGAGGCCCAGGGTAATGTTCTGGGGACATGGGTTTAAATCCCACCACAGCAGTTTGGTTGGCAAGTGGACTCTGATGGGTAGAGGTGTTGCCATGGGGAATGCACCAGTGATGGTTAATGACAGTTAACTCTGCCAATCAGAGACCACTTGCCAACCAGTCAGCACTTTCTTCACGACAGTATAAATTGTTGTTTTCCCCTTATATTGATATTCTTGCAAAGTGTCCTGATGAGTGCGAGACAAAAAGCTTCGACGGCTCTCTGTTTTACTAAAAAAAGAATCAAGGTCAATATTGCCCACAACTTCTACACAAGCGGATCCTTCCTGGTGGGTGCAGATGACACAGCCAATATCTCCCAGTTCACTGCTCATCTTTGCATAGCGAGGTGGCCAAGATCCTGTACAGCAGGAGAGAGAATGTCATCATCTACTGTCATATCAGAGAGAGGCAGGAGGAGTGGGCACATGGCTTTGCCAAGGTTGTGGGCTTCTCAATGTTGCAGGGAGCCATCGACTACACACGTGACTCTGCGGGCCCCTACATGTAACCAAGGAGAGGTACAGGAACTAAAAAGGTTCCCACCCTATCAACATGCAGTTGGTGTGACCATATACAGAATATCATGTTGGTGAATGTTCACTATCTTGGCAGGAACAATGACACCTCCATCCTGAGGCAGTCAGCTGTTCCCATCATCTTTGAGCCACCACAATGAAGCAGGGGCTATCTAGATGATGACAAGGGATACCCTCTGTACTGATGGTTCCACTCTGCTACCCGACCACAGGAGGACAAGGCAGCCATATCAACAACTTGCATTTATATAGCTAGAGCCACGCATGCACAAGGGACCTTGTAGAACAAACCGTCAACATCATTATGCAACGGTTCCACTGCCTGGAACACAAATATTCACAGAAAGCAATTATTCAGTAAGTCTTTCACTTCCTTATTTTCATTAACACCATAATCAGTTTTGAAGGGCCCACATTGTTTCAGACCACACACCTGTTCCTAACAGGATTGTACAAATATGTGTGTTGATTTGGATTTCCTTTACATGCTCCCTTTTTTAACTCTTACTGTCTGTTTTGTAATCACAGAATCACAAAATCACAGTGCAGAGGAGGTCCTTCGGCCCATCGAGTCTGCACCGACACGTGAGAAACACCTGACCTACCTACCTAATCCCATTTACCAGCACTCGGCCCATAGCCTTGAATGTTATGACGTGCCAAGTGCTCATCCAGGTACTTTTTAAAGGATGTGAGGCAACCCGCCTCCACCACCCTCCCAGGCAGTGCATTCCAGACCGTCACCACCAAAACGTTTTTCCTCATGTCGCCCCTAAACCTCCTGCCCCTCACCTTGAACTTATGCCCCCTTGTGATGACCCTTCAATCAAGGGGAACAGCTGCTCCCTATCCACCCTGTCCATGCCCCTCATAATCTTGTACACCTTGATCAGGTCACCCCTCAGTCTTCTCTGCTCCAACGAAAACAACCCAAGTCTATCCAACTTCTCTCCATAACTTAAATGTTTCATCCCAGGCAACATCCTGGTGAATCTCCTCTGCACCCCCTCCAGTGCAATCACATCTTTCCTATAATGTGGCGACCAGAACTGCACACAGTACTCCAGCTGTGGCCTCACCAAAGTTCTACACAACTCCAACATGACCTCCCTAATTTTGTAATCTATACCTCGATTGATAAAGGCAAGTGTCCCATATGCCTTTTTCACCACCCCGCTAACATGCCCCTCCGCCTTCAGAGATGTATGGACACACACACCAAGGTCCCTTTGTTCCTCAGAACTTCCTGGTGCCATGCCATTCATTGAATACTTCCTTGACAAATTACTCCTTCCAAAGTGTATCACCTCAGAATATTCTTTGCAATTGTTTGTGTCTTCGTCAGTTGCCAAGATCTACTATTTTTTGCATTTGTCAATGCTTTATTTTTTAATTTTATTTTGTTTCTTATCTCGAGTCACGCATGATTATTTTCTTTGAATCTTAGTGGTATAACCCGATTCTGTATCATATTTAATTTTTTAATGCCTTTCGCTGATGATCTATTCTTTTACCCATTAGCTGATTTGCCTGTTTACTGTGCCATCCCCACTGAAGACAGCCTTATCCAAATCTAAATAACTGTTTTATGTTTCTCCCTTTCAAACACTATGTTGAATTTGATCGTATTATGATGATTATTAGATAAGTGCAGTGTTTAAGCAGTGTTAAGCTGCTAACTAAACCTGGATCATTGATCATTACTAAATCTAATACGGCCGCTCCCTTGTTGGTTCCAGGAAATATTGTTGCGGAAAACTATCCCAGATACTCAAGAGATTCCCTAACTTCCCAACATGTACTCATCTGCCTACCCAAATCTATATGGAAGTTAAAATCCCCCAAGAAAACTACTCTACCTTTGCTACATGTTTGTCTAATCTCTGCATTTGAAAATCTATTACTTCATAGCTATGACCACAGGGCCTATACACAACTTCCACTACAGTCTTAAATCCCTTAATAGTGCTCTATTCTACTTGCATATCACATGTTATGTCCTCTCTTGTCATCGAGGTGATATCATTTTTAATCACTAAGGCTGCATCTCCCATTGATCATTTGCCCTATCTTTCCTGTACACCTTATAACCTGATATATTTAGTCCCCTGTCCTCTATTGCAGCCATGACTCAGTGTTGGTTATCATGTCATACCTTCCATATTGAATTCACACCTGCAATTCATTCAATTTATTCCTTCTATTCCCAGTCTGTGTATAAAGAACACGTATTTTGGCTACACACCCTAACCTGTCCTGCTCTAATGTTTTACTCACATGTTTCTTATTTCCCTCTCCTTGTTTTATCACACTATAACCTTTATTTTTTCATTTACCCAAAACACAATTTCTTACTGTTACTCTCTTCTCTTCCCATTCACATGTTTTTGAATATTATTAATAAAGCCTTCCCCATCTGAACCCTCCCCCCTCACACACAATTTTATATTTAACATCCTTATGACCCCCCTCATCGAAGTCCCTTTCAGCAGAATGACAGAATGGTTACAGCGCAGAATATGGCTATCCTGTTTCTGCCAGATCTCCAAAGAAGCAATTCACCTAGTGCCATTCCCCACCTTCTCCTCTTGCCCTGCACATTTTTCCTTTTTAGATAATAATCCAATTCTTTCTTGAATGCTTCAACTGAACCTGCCTACACCAAATTGCTCAGGCAATGTATTCCAGATCCTAACCACTTGCTTCATGAAAAAGTTTTTCCTCATGTTGCCATTGCTTCTGTTCCTAATTACCTTAAATCTGTGCCCTTTGGTTCTCAATCCTTCCAACAATGGGAAATATTTCATCCAATCTACTCTGTCCAGTACCATCTTGATTTTGAATACCTCTGTCAAATCTCCACTTCACCTTCTCTTCAAGGAAAACCGTCCTACTTCTCTGTTTCGAGTTCAAAGATAGCAGTGTTTTCTCATTGTATGTCTTTATTGAACTGATTGTAAGATGGCAGCTTAAGAGTTTCCCACATGGCAGAGGTCACATGACTACAGAAAGTCAAATAGGACATGTCGTACTGTTGCATTTCCTCCCTTATTTTCCAGCTCTTCTATCTTGTCATTTACGCTGGACTTGAGGGAGGCTGGAACTCTTCTCGACAAATGCTGAATTGGCCTTACACTTTCATCGACTTCAAGATGATCTTCTCCTGGTAGACATCTAAACACTGTAAACACATCTGTGTACTCTTTTCAAATCTGTTCAGCAGTCAATGGCCTTGTGTGTTGCGATGCATTGTAAATCTCTGTTGGCACGTTCAGAGTAACCAGTCTGCAGTATTTGCATCCTGTCCTTTGTCATTGCTCTGCTCTTTTGGCCTGTTATATCTCTCAGCATAATGTACCTCCTGGTCTGTTCTACCATACATGTGCCCTAACTGACAGTTTACAAGCTCTGCATTTCTACACATATCTCTTGCTTTCCTGAGCATCAGTTTCTCCTCTCTCAGTAGACTTTCTCTCACTGAGGGATCGCATATGCCTGAGAGTATTCTATCTTTAATCAGATCATCTTTTAGTTGTCCAAATTCAGATGATTCTGCAGTTTTGTTGCTGCAGTCACATACTGTTCAGTGGGTTCTTTTTCCCCTTGCGCTCTAGTGTTGAATACATAGCATTCATAAGTTATGTTCACTAGGGGTTCAAAATGTGTGCTCAAGGCTTTCAAAATTTCTGTTGTTTGCTCCCTTTGTTCATCGGTTAGATTTAGGGTAAAATACAATTTGTAGCAGTTCCGCCCAACAGTGTTAGAAGTGTATCTACTCTTATTGGTCCTGTTTTGTTAATTAAATCTGTTGCCAGCTTATAGTTTTGCCATTGTAAGTGGAAAAACTGCCAGTTCCACACATTATCTTTCATTTCGACAGGAGCTGGGAGTAGAAAGTTTACTGCCATGTTCACTCACCTAGTATTTTACTTGCAGCATTGCCTCCAGCATGTGTTTGCTTATCCTTGTGCTTCTTGAACAGCCTTTAGCAGATTGGAATATTTCTGTGTGCCTTTCTGAGCTGTGTCTTCTCTGCAGTATTTCCAAGATTTCAAAACTCTTGTATTTCCACTTCCTGACAGCATGTTTCATGTTCAAAGACAGCAGTGCATTCTCATAGTATGTCTTTATTGAACTGATTGTAAAATGGCAACTTACAGAGCTTCCCTCATGGCAGAGATCACATGATTAGAGTAGGCCAGATAGGACATATAGTACTGTTTCATTTTAAAACCCAAACATTGTCCAATCTATCTACGTATTTGAAGTTCCTCAGCCTTGAAGCCATTCTCTTCAAACTTTTCTGCACCCTCTCTCTAACACCTTCACTTCCTTCCTGAAATGTGGCAATCAGAATTGGATATAATGGTCCAGTTGAGGCCAAACCAGGGTCTTATACAAGTTTAACATAACTTCCTTGCTTTTATACTCCATATCCCTAGTAATAAAGCCTAGGATATTGCATGCTTTATTAACTGCCCTCTCAGCCTGTGCTACCACCTTCAATGATTTATGCACATTATACACTCTCTGCTCCTACAACCCCTTTAGAATTGTACCCTTTATTTTATATAGTCTCTCCGCATTCTTTCTATGAAAATTAATCACATCACACTTCCCTGCATTAAATTTCATCTGCCATTTGACACCCATTCCACCACCCTGTCAATGTCCTTTTGAAGTTTTACACTATTCTCCTCACATTTCCAATACTTTCAAGTTTTGTATCATCCACAAATTTTGAAGTTGTGCCCTATACACCAAGGTCTATATCAGGAAGAGCAGGGGTCCAACACTGACCCCTGGCGAACTCGATTATAAACATTCCTCCAGTAGGAAAAACCTCCATTAGCCATTACTTTCTGTTTCCTGATACTCAGCCAATTTCATATCCATGTTGCTACTGCCCCTTTTATTTCTTGAGCAATAACTTTTCTCACAAGTCTGTTGTGTGGTACTTTATCAAATACCTTTTAGAAGTCCATGTACATAACATCAACAACTATACCCTCATCAACCCTCTCTTTTACCATATCAAAAAACTCAAACAAGTTAAACAGGGCTTGCCCTCAACAAACCCGTACTGGTTTTCTTTAATTAACCTGTAGTTGCCCAAGTGACCATTCATTTTGTCCCAGATTACCGTTTCCAGAAGCTTCCCCACCACTGAGGTTAAACTGACTAGTCTGTAGTTGCTGGGCTTATCTTTACACCCTTTTTTGAAAAACGGTGTAAGGTTTGCAATTCTCCAGTCCTCTGGCACCTCCCCTGAGTTTAAGGAAGACTGAAAAATTATGGCCAGTGTCTCTGCACTTTCCACCCTCACTTCCCTCAGTATCCTTGCGTGCATTTCATCTGATCCTGGTGTATTATCAATTTTAAATACAGATAATCTTTCCAATACCTCCACTTCATCAATTTTAAACACTTACAGTGTCTGAACTACCTCCTCTTTCACCATGACCTGTGCAGCATCTTCTTCCTTGGTAAAGACAGATGCAAAGAATTCATTCAATACCTCAGCCATGCCTCCTGCCTCCTTGTATAAATCCCTTTTTTTTTTCCTGAGCACATTCCAGGAACACTTTCCCCTCTCTGCCCTCTACATTATTAGTATCCGAGTCTACATTTGGGTAATTAAAGTCCCCCATTATAACTACTCTATAATTCTTGCGCCTAGAACAAGAACAAAGAAAGAACAAAGAAAAGTACAGCACAGGAACAGGCTCTTCGGCCCTCCAAGCCTGTGCCGATCATATTGCCTGTCAATTGCCTGTCACCTCTCTGTAATTTCCCTGCAGATTTGTTCCTCTACATCCTTCTCACTAGTTGGTGGCTATATACCTAGCCATGTAATTGCACCTTTTTGGTCCTAAGCTGTAGCCAAATATATTCTACCCTTAACCCCTCTGGAACGCCCTCTCTTTTTAGCACTGCAATGTTCTCCTTAATCATTACTGCCACTCCTCCTCCTTTCCTTCCTTTCCTATCTTTCATGAACACTTGTATCCAGGAGTATTTAATACTCAGTCCTGCCCTTCTTTGAGCCAGGTTGTATTTTTACCTGGCTATCTCTGCCTACCAATCACTGATCTGATTTACCACACTTTATGCATTCACATACATGCATAGTAAACCCAATTTACACTTATTTTCTGCCTTACTCTGAACCCACCCAAGAACTCATCTTGTGCTTTGGGGAGCTGACACACAAACCACCTATCCCCTTGGCCTAGATGCGCCCCACACGTGCCCCAGTGACTCACTGTGTGCTGAAGTCAACTTTATAAAACCATGTAAGGTAGGCACAGTGACAGTATCTCAGCTGGCAGCTGTGAGTGTCAGATAAGTTATGGTTCATCTTCCTCAGAGGCCAGAAGCAGCTCTTGCCCTCATTCATGAGGCTGCAGTGTCAGGCCAGGAAGCGGGCTTTGGCTATTTGGAAGTAGAACAATAGCAGGGGAGGATTGGGGTGAGGATAGGGATATGTGATGGGAAAGCAAGATGCCCATGGTCACACTAGGCTGGATTTTACCAGCCCTCTGGAGGGGCTGTGACGTGGCGACAGAAAGGCAGGATGTGGAGTGCCCACCATCTTCCCACTGCCATGCCACCTTACCAGTGGCGGGAAAGGTGGAGGACTGATCTCCAACCCAGAGGCCAATTGATTTACTTAAGTAGTCAAATAAGGGCTGTTTGTATTTTGCAAAGGGCCCTTTGCTGCACAGGAGGCAGCCAGGTGAATCCTGGTTTCCTCCCTGCAGGCTTTGGGCTTTTGGGCCCTCCTAATTTGGCCCACAGAGGGCGGCCCCCTCTCAGTGACAATGGCCACCTCAGTGGCAATGAAGCCACCTGCTATCACCAACTATCCGGCCTGCATCCCCCAGCTAAGCTTGCCTGACTGGCACCGGATTTTCTGACTCCAGGGAGGGTGTCCTGCTCCATGGCATCCTCTTATTCAGGTGCAATCCCAGCAGTGGCCACAGCACCCCCATTAGCGCTGCTGAGAATGCTGAGCTGCTGGCCCACTGACTGGGGGAGGCGGGATGCCATCCTTTAAAGGGACAGTAACCCTGATGGCAACTAGTTAGTCACCTAACTCCCATAAAATATGACCATTGGTCCTGCAAACAGCAGAGGTGGTGATTTCAGCACCACCCACCCTCCCCTGCCCCACCCACTACCGCACTTGACTTTCCAGCCTGTCTTCAGGACCCTGCTGCTAGAATTCTGCTTTATTATCCACAACTTTCACTTTTTGGTTGAAAGTGAAGTGGATTTGAGAAGTTGTATAAGGCAGGAAAATATCAAGAAACATAGAAAGATTTAAAGCACAGAAGCGCCACCTGGTCATCATAGGAAGGTCAGAAGTAGGAGCAGGAGTAGACCATTGAGCCTGCTGCACCATTCAGTACGATCATGGCTGACCTTTGACTTTAATTCCACTTTCCCATCTGCTCCCCCTATCCCTTAATTCCAGGAGAGACCAACAATTCCTCAGCCTTAAATATGTTTGACAATGGAGCATCCACAACCCTCTGGGGTAGAGAATTCTAAAAGCTCAAACCCTTTGAATGAAGAAGCTTCTCCTCACCTCAGTCTTAAATGATTGGCTCCTGTGCCCCCTTATTCTAGATTTCCCAGCCAGAGGAAACAACCTCTGTGTCTGCTCTGTCAAACTCCTCCAGAATCTTGTACATGTCAATAAGATGACGTCTCAATTTTCTCAACTCCATTGAATATAGGTCCAATTTACTCCCCTTCATCATAGGACACCCTGCTCACTCTGGGGACCAATCTAGTGGCCCTTCACTGTACTGCCTCCATTGCAAGTATATCCTTCCTTAAAGATGAAGATCAAAACTGTGCACGGTATTCCATAGCCCTATACAATTATAGCAAGAGTTGGCAGTGTCAGAAAAGGAACAAATAATAATGAGAAAAGTATGAAGTAAAAACAAATCAGCAAAACACAGGAGCCAAGGTTCTTATCATTCCTGGCAGTTTATTTGATTCTAGGAGATATTGGAACATACCAGGCCAAGCTGCAGTTAGCAAACACCTCAGACACTGGGGCTTACTAACTCATTCCTTTACTTGTATTTTTTCTGCAGCTTTTGTGCAAGTTGTTGCAGTGTAGGAGAGTTACGGTCTAAAGCATTTGTCAAATCCGTATTCTTCATCACCTTCTCATGGGCCTCATTGAATAACTCTTTGCCCACATCACCCTTGACTCGCTCACGCCATTCGATCAGTTTGGGTCGACCTTCCAAGGGATCGAATCCAGAACCTAGAGGCTGCAGCGGAAGAAAAAGAGATAAAAGAGTGAACTGGGTGGAGACTGGGACTGAGAATTTAGAGAGTGGGATTGGGAGTGAGAGATCAAAGAGACTGAGAGACTTGGGGTGGAATTGGTGGTCGATGGTGGAGTGGGCGTCACTTCTGCTTTTGAGTTTGGAGTTGGTGCCCGGGCAATTCTTACAAAAATGCAGAGGGCCGGCCATGAGCATGTAAAACATGTCAATGCCAGGGGAGGTTTCTATTGAAGAATTGCGCCATCAAGTGACAGTTCAGCAGGTCCAGGCAGCCTGGACAAGCAGGGAAGCTCTACATCTAGGCCCCAACTTTCTTGTGCAGCTCCTTTTTATCAGGAGTCATTTGATCTGTGCATCCCCTCATCCCCCTCAAACATTTCCCCCCCCCCCATCACTCCCCACCACTTATTAATCTTTATTGTCTTGGAACCCGCCAGTCTCACTCCCGCCCCCAACTACGTCCAAGCCCCTTTCCATGTTATTTTGAAGATGTCAGAGCCAAGAAATGGACTGGTTCCAGGGTTCAGCGATGCCTTCCTGCAGATTCCAGGATTTCAGGCAGGAGGTGCTCTTCCCAAGCAATGGCAACAAGTGACCATCCTGCATGACCAAGGGGGTTTGGGCAGAGGAGGTTAGTAACCATGGGGTGCAGCCACAAATGTGCATTGACCACATTCGATCCACACAGCTAAGTGCCTTGGTGACATAGGGTTTTCTTTCATATTGGCATCAGGCTATGTATTTGTGTAATTGTTCAGCTAATCTAGGCAGGTTAATGTGTGATGAGCCTCAGGACTGTGAGGGACTTTACGCCAAACCATATAACAGTTTGGCTTCAGTGAGCAATTGGATACAACCTAACACAGGCCAGTATGAGTGGTGAGGCTGCGAGCAGACAAGCAGCTCAATTAGCATTTGTCAACTCAATCTCCACTTTCTCCTGCAGGACAAGCAGAACCATAGCCAGAAGTAAAAGGGCAAAGATGGGGCAGAGGGGCACCCGCTCTCAAGGTCCTCTCCCCTGCTGAAGAACAAGCCCTCCAGGTTACTGGGGAACACAGAGGATGATCCGTTACTGAGGGCAAGGCTGCAGAGTGAGAATGCATCCAATCTGGTGCTGACATAACGGCTGCTCTGTGCCACACTGTGCTCATAGACTCTGTGAAACCTTAATGTATTTCTTTTTATTCTCCTTTACAGGACCCTGCAATCCAGACCTGAGGCCCCAGCCACTGGAAACTGAAGACTCCCACCTCTGGGCACAATGACACCATTGACCCAGAGGCTGCACTGTCACCTGCTTCTCCTGCACCCTCCACCAGCTCAGCTACACCCACCCATGTCACAGAGCGGTCGCATTAGAATTGGGTCCACTTTCTTGTGAGCTCAGCACAAATACATCCCAGTAGCTGAGGGAGACTGTGAGAGTCGAGGTCCCAGACATTCGGGAAATGCTGAGATCAGGCCCTCCCCCAAACCCCATGCTGATGGTGGACCTCTGGCCATGGCTACAAGAAGCCTGTTAGAAATGTAGTAGAGGTTAGGGGAACATATGGTGGAAATACCAGCGATTATGCATAGCTTTGCATGGAGTATAGAGCTATGCCATGCTAGCCATGAGTTCTGCCATACCTCAAGCATTTGAACTCATGGTTTCATCCAAGGAGAGATTGGTGACCACCGTGGAGAACCAAGCTGCACATTTGACCCATATGCACTCTGCCACTCTAGCCATCGGCACCATACAGCAGTGGCTAGGCGAGAGGACAATGAGGCACCTGGACTTCCCTCCAAGTGCTCCTCCTCTTCAGGGAGAGAGGAATGTGCCATTACGCACCCAGATAGAGGAGGAGCACATGCCAGCTGTCCCAGGGCTTCTCTCAGGGCACTCCTGGGGTGAGAAGCTTTCCTCATCCCCTCTGCCATTGACCTCATTGTCTCCAGCAGGTATAGCCCAGGAGGTTGCCCCTACACCGGTGCAGGAAACCCCCAGTGGGATGGAGCCTTCAAGGCCCTGGACCTCCAGAGGCACCCTCCAAAGTCATCACAGGCAATGGAGAAGTGTACTCAGCACTCTGCTTCCACCTCAGCTGCTGATGTCCGGATCACACTGGGACACATTGGTAGGAAAAGAATGCTTAAGAATTCATGAGAACATAAAGGTGGCACAGGTATTTCTATGAAATTCACTTCGTCAATTGCAAATATTGCACAATATATTGTTTCCACTTTATTCAGACATGCATCATTATTGTTTTTTGGGAATTGCTCAGGCACCTAACTATACTGACATGTCTCATAGCTGGCACTCATTGAAGGTTCATGGGAATGTTAGACATCTCCTTTATTGTGTGGGTGATTATAGTGTCTGTTTGCGATCAGTCTTTATTTAATGTTCATATATGTCCGCTCCAATGTTCGCCAGTCTGTGAGACTTAGAGGAACATTCAGGCTCTGCAGGCACTCCATTTCTTGCAGTGACAAGATGATTATCTGCGATATGTAGTGTCAAGGACCTGTAAAGATGGAGCACTTTTCAAGACTTTGGTCATGCTTGACATTTACCACCGGCACATCAGTTCTCCCGGGTAACAGTCTTCAGCAGCAAGTGTGTGTGACAGATGTCCACTTCCCTTGCTTTTCTCAATGGCAGAGGATACTGGTTCAGAGGCAGCTCTTGGGGTGGTGGTTGACAAGAGTTGCTAGACATCCATAGCAGGCAAACATGTGCCGGCGATGGGAGAATGGTCATGTAGATCCCTCAATCTTGGGCAATCTCGTGTATATGAGAATGTCCATGGTATCCCTGGAACATTACCCCATGGCCCTGGCATCCAGTAAAGGGTCATGCACATTCATGTCCTCTTCCTCAGGCTCATCCCATTCATTTTCATCTGAGAAGTGTTGCTCCTCCCTGTCACCCTGATGCAAGGCCATAGTGCACAACATACCAGTGCCATGAAACCCACTGTGATACATACTGCTCAGCCCCTCTGGAGCTGCCAAGGCAGTGGGAGCAGATTTTTAACATACCAATGTTCTGTTCAATGATGGCTCTGGTGGAGGTGTGGGCTGCGCTGTAATGCTCCTCTGTAGTGTTGTGGGGGTGCCTCACTGATGTCATTTATTAGGAATCCAAGAATGATATGCTTTTTTAAAAAAAATAGAAGGGCATTGAATTATTTGGACACTCTCCTGAGTACTTTTTAAAGCTCACTTTGACCTGTGAGCAAGCTGCTTTTTCCAAGAAATCACATGACTTCAGCTAAATGATCAGCATGACAGCTGGGGAGATAAGCGTCATTTTTGTTAAAATAAAAACTGCTGTTGCTAGGCTTTAGGCTCCTACTGATTGACTGAAAAACACCTGGCCTTGGATAAGTTCTGTCTGAACATGTTTTTGAACTCAATATGCGTCTTGGGGACAAACAATGAAGGAAGATTTCTCCTCCCTCTCTCTCCCTCTCTCACTCTCCCAGCATAGCCAGCAGTCCAGAGAGGGTGTTTACCTTCAGCCAGAAAACCCTCATTTCAGTATAACTCATACTCAGCCTGTGAGGTTGTGACAAATGGAAGTTAACAAAGACTGTGTTTCACTGAAGATCCTTCCAGAAAACTACTGTGACCAGTCCTCCTCTTCACATGCAGGAACATCAAATTGACAGTGTTAAGATCTTTTTGAACTTTACCATTCTGTTAGTGTTCCCTTATGCCAAGTTCTGCAGAGACCTTATTTATCTTGTCCTTTTTTGTGTGTGTGTTTGGGGATTTTAAAAGGGGTAAATCATTACACTTTCACGTTACAAATTGCATGTTTACCAGTTTTGCAACTCATTTTAAAAAAAGTTTTGTTTCAGAATAAATCAATTATTCTGAGAGAAGCTGTAAGCTCCTCCCACTCCGGTCACAACACTTTAACCAGATCCAGAGGGGTTAGCCCTTGTGACCCAGGATCCAGTTCCCCATCTTGGTAGGGGCCTCAAAAAGCTCAGGAAGCTGCGAGCTCTACAAGATATATGAGTCATGAGAGCTCCCTGGGAAACAAGCAAAGACTCATATGATTCTTCACCTGTGGTCACAGGGCAGTTAGACGTTTAGAGAGTAGAATCCTTCTTGGTTCACGTGTGCTGCTGGCTCTTCCCAGGAGTCTCAAATGGCAACATGAGTGTAGTCAATTATCCCTGGCACTCTAGGGAAATGAGCGATGGTCACAAAGCCTATTGCCCTGGCTGCCTGGCTGTCATCATCTGTGGTGAGCCTGATGAACTCACTGGCATGATAGAAGAGGGCAGTGGTCACCTCTTTGATGCACCTGTGACTGGCAGCATGCAAAATGCCACACATGTTGCCCATGGAGCCCTGGAAGCACATGGTGGTGAAAAAGTTGAGTGCCGCAGTCATTTGAGGGCCACATCCATGTGGCTGCAGTTTTTGTTGCAGGATCTGGCAAATTTTGATGATTGCTTCCTAGGACAGCCTCAGGTATTGCCTCTCAGACATCTGTAGGTATTTTGTCCACATCCTGAAGATGCGCTGACGCAGTAGTGACCTTCTTCTTCCATGCCTTCTTTAGATGGCTGCCTCCTGACCACCCTCACCCTCTGGTTCACCCTGCTACTGCTGGCTGCATGGCCTCAGTTGTTGACCCATGAGAGCCTTCCTTTGTTGCATCCTCTCTTCCTGCTCCTGAGGTTGTAGGAAGACTGGGTGTATGAAACCCATACAAGTGCATGAAAAAGACAGACAGCGAGATGAGAACCTCCATGTCCATGAGTTTTGTCCCTACAGCTGCTGAGCAGAGAGATTTTCCACTCCTCTATTGTTGGACATGGCCAGTACAGGGAGTCCTCAATTAAAGCGGTTGCATTCCTGAAAATAGTGACCTGAAGTGAAATGACTTTAAGTGAATCCTAAGTTCTCATATGAATCAATATTAAAGCCAGTTAAGCTCCTTTGGGCATTTCTCGCCCAGAAAAAGCAATGTACAAGTGGAAATACTATACTGTACATGTGCAGTAGCTGAAATTACTTGCAAAATAAAATACATCACTAAGTATGAAAGAAATACAATACAGTATACATTACAATGGGCGGAATCGGCCCAGATTTGCACTAAGTGCAGTAGTGGGCGGGTAATGTGATGTATTACTCGTTGGCCGCAATGGCGGCTTGTCAGGCCGTATAATCCCAAACATTAATTATGCATTATTAGAAAACACGCTGTTTCGATGGCAGGCATGCTCTCATTCGCCTGCCACACCATCACCTCCATGCCGGGTGCCATATTTAAAGTTCAGCCACGCGCACCTCTCAGTTCTTCCAGCCCACAACTACTGCACAGGAGACATGACTCCGAAAGGTAAAAAGACTGCAGCCCTCCCCACCCCCATCCCTTGAGTGTCATCTGGGTGCATTGGGGGCCCATCAAAATGATGTCCTCTACCCTCACTCTGGCCGCAGGATGGGCAGCAGTATCACAAATCCAGCACAGAAGCTGGTGGCAGCGGTGGTCAGCACCAACGCCCTGCAAAAGAGGACAGCCACCCAGTGCCACAACAGTATGAATGATCTCATCTGTTCATCAGGGTAAGTCACTCTTCTCACTCTCAATTCACACACTCACTAACCCATCACACACCCACAGGGATCTCACACCTCAAGGGACAACACCACTAACTCTCACACACACCCTCACATCTCCATCAGGCTCATATCCTCTCGAGCTCACATCCTCATCCTGTCCATGGCTCCGCTCACCACACAAACATTCCACACAGGGCCATGTGTCCTGCTCACACTCTCTCCATCTGTTTTCACGCAGGAGAAGCTGCCTCATATCAGCAGGGAGAGGTCCCAGACCGGGGGTGGAATGGCCCACATTAGACCCCTCACTCACTTTGAGGAGCGGCCATCGCACTGACTGGTGGGGATGTGGACCATGCCTGTGGTGACGGTAAGGTTGGTGGCAAACACCATCGTGAGGATCCTGTTCCACATCATCCCTCTTTCAATGGAAATGTGTGTTTTCTCTCCTGCTTTTAACTCTGCTGCCATGCACTAATTATCTCTACTTTGGTTCATAGGGAGCTCTGCCAAGTGACTGACACCCTCAGCCAGCCAGTCCCTCTACTCCATCCACATCCTCACCTCCAGCCAAGAGGACACCTCCTCCATTGAAGAGCTGGAAATAAGCAGCCTGGTAGACATGTCACAGCGTTTAACGACACCCTGCACCAGTGCAGAGACACACACCTCGGTGGCACCCAGATCTAGAGCAGGCTTGGATTCACAACCTGATGGTCACCACACGGACACATGTCTGCAGCAGGAGGAGGCAAGTTCAGCCGAGCTCCCCAGCACTCAGAGGACTGCCGGGGAAGAGGCATCTGTGAGGTACTCTCTGTCAAACGATGAACCTCTGGATTCGGCCTTGGAACTCATTGTGGAGAGTCAGCAGAAGGCGGGGGCCATCATGCAGAGCTGCTGGAAGCCCTCAATTGACTGGCTCGCGATTTGGAGGAGTGCATCTGCCTGCTCTCTGATGAAGTGCTGCTGCCCATATGTATACATTGGGAGGTCTCCATGGGGACGATGCTGGATGCCAGGGAGACCCTGGTCCAGCAGAATGCGGAGATGCACACAGCCCTGCTCTCCATCATGGTAGCCATGGGTGAGTTCCTGCAGTGGCAACGCAAGAGGGAAACGGGCACCTCGACATCCCCCCAGGTGCTCCTTCCCCTCAAGGAGTCAGGCCGGGGCACTCGGGCACCGAAGGGAAGAGGAGCAGCAGCTGGACACCCCTGGGTCATCCACTCAGGAATCCCAGAAGCTGTCCTCTGCCTCCGAGTCCCCTTTGCCTGTAACTCCCTCAATCTCATCCTCTGTCACTGCAGAGGGAGCAGCTGGCCCACAGGAGGACAGCCAAAGCTAACCGGGGCCCTCAAGGCCTCGGCTCTCCAGAGGACACACTCCAAAGTTATCAAAGGTAACGGGGCCAACATTGCACAGGTTGTCTCCACCCCTGCTGCAGATGTCAGGGCAGCACCTTGAAGTCTAAGGCATTCAAAAGTTAAGGAATTCTGATCACAGCTGGTTGCACGGATAAACACATTTTGTGACATTACAATCTGTAAATATATTCACTTTCACTGAATAACATGTAACGGTGTCTTTCAGCTTCAAAGACAGGCTTTGCGAGTCCTCACACTGCACCATCCCTCCACTAGCAGTTCAGCTGCACGCAGCCGGCACATGAGTGATTCTGGAGGGAGAGGTGTGTGTGTGGCAGGGCCTTATGGAGCCCTGTACAAGCACTCTCCCACACATCCATCACACTCATCTCAATGTCCTGAGCATTTTCAATGCTGCCTGCTGGGGTTCACTTTCAGTTGTCTATCTGAGCTGACCCACATCTCCGCCCACTCACTGATCACACTCAAATGCAGAACCTGATTTCGCCCGCCACGTGTCTTCTTTCACTTTCGATTTAGCATGGTGGTAATGCAGTTTTTCTTTCACTGCCCCGTCCTTTCCCCTCCCCCAGTCACCAATTTCCTTTTCCCCATCAATGTTGATTCCCCCGGCATCCCCTTCCACCTCCCCTCCGTGACCTACCAGCCATAACCATTTTCCCTCGGGGATGTCCAGGTGAATGTGTACGTTCCCTTCCTTCCTGAAAATCCCACCCACCCCCCCCATCCACATTAACCTCCCCAACCTCCTCCTTCCCACCCCCAGGGTCCATGTCTGCCTCCTAGTCCCCACCAACCGCCCTCAACAGCCCTTCTACTGATAACGTCAAACCCTCACCCTCCCACCCTACCGCCTCACTCTGCCCTCTCACCATTCCCTCAGACCACACCCACCCTCACTCAGTTCACTCCCCATGAGGCAATCACGGACTCACCGGGGCCTTCCCTTGCACATTCACCTGGACATCCCCCCCCACCTCCTCCGGACTCCCTCCCCCTTTGGAAACCCTTCCTGCCCTGGAACTCCATCCTCCCCGGAATTTCTTCCCCACCCCCAGGACACCCTCGCCTTAGTCCTTCCCCCACCCCCACTTAGTCCTTCCCCCTTCCTGGCTCACTCAGACACCCTTATTTCTTCCTCCGTCCCCTCTCCGCACTCCTTCCTCCCCCTGCACTCCCTCCCCACTCTGCACTCCTTTCCCCCCTCCCAACCTGCCCCCCGATACGGTCATTTCCCCCCCCCCGAACCTCACGTCCCCCCGACACCTCTTCCTCTCCCAGTCGATCCTAGACCTTCCTCTCCCACACCCCGGTACACCTTCCTCTTCCAAACTCTGTTGGATCTTCCCCTCCACCCCCTCGATCATCATCCGGTGTGAGCGAACCCTCAACAGTGACTTTCCACCTTCTATGAGATGCTTCGCGGTGGAGCCATGTCCATGAGAATCCACCCAGCGTGTGATGGTCGTTCCTCCAGGGTCCCGAGGTTGTTGGGCTCCAGCATCTTCTGCTCCTTATGTGTTTGCGATGTGAGCAAGGCCCTGGCGGTAAGTCCCAACTTCTGTATGTCACACTTGTCAGCACATGTTCTGCACCAGCATGATTTCCTGCTGATGTGGACAGATGGTCCAGCGGGGTGGGGGGGGCATGTTTCCAGCATGCTGGCCTTATAAAGATATGCAGATGTATTACAATGAGGTTCCCAAAGTCCAGTGGCAGGAAACGCGGCCTGCCTTCGACAGGCGGAGCGGACGATCGCAAATTGGTTTCACGGCCTTGTAAAACCGATTTTTGGCCTTCTTGCTATATTGTCCACTCATGTTGCTGAGCACATTCGAGGCCAGCAAGAACGGAAAATCTCACCCAATATTTAAAAAGTACTCTCACCTACAAGCTCCATCTAGTGACTGTTAGTTGGCGCCAGTAGCACCTGAAATCCCAGGACTACCTGCACCAAACAACTTCTGCAACTACATGGAGTTCAGGACTTAGTGTGAGTTCAGAATGGGAGCCAGAAGCAGAACAACTGAAGAACAGACTCCAGGGACAAAGGTAAGAAAAGAGGGCGGGAGACAAGGCTGGAGCATGAGGGGAGCAAAGATACAAAGCCAGAGGAGGGGGCAGAGGCAAGGCCAGGCCGATGAGGCAAGGCTGAGCAAGAAGCAAGGTCATAGGGAAACAACGCTGGGAAACAAGGGAGAGGGGAAGAGGAACTGATGGTAGGAAGTGCTATGGGAAAGGCCTGTGGCAAATGACTTTAAAGTGAAACTGACAATGTTAAATGGGTATACAGGCACTACTTTATTAACAATGTGAAAATGAAGCAGTGTTAAGTGAGTCAACATTAAGCAGAGACTTACTGTAACAGTGTGAGTGACGCTTAAATTGCAATCCATGACCCTCCACCCTCCCCCTTTCACTTTCCACTTTGTCCCGATCATGTTTGACCCTCCAACATGACTGTGCACCTTCCCTTTGTAACCCTTGAACAGTGTGCCCTGAGTTTGACCCACAGGACCCAGCTTTGGACATTAATGACCCCGCCTTTTGGGCCCCTCATTCCTTGTACCTTCACTAACTGCCCCTACCCCCACCACACCCAAGGCTCCAGGTCATTACAGCTGCACACTTACTTGTCCCAACTCAGCTGTTGTCCTCCCTCGAAGCCCTCTTCTAGTCTGTCATGCCCCTGCCTGAACGCCACCCCCTCTCACCCATCCCTCCCTCCTGACCCGCCCTTGCCGATCCTGACCCTGCGAATTCATGGCATGCAAATGGGATACAAGTAGGATCCTGTCAGAGGATGGCTTGGGGCCTGACCTGTCCCTGCCACACTGGTGACTCAAATTTTCAGCTTGAACCCTCCATTGTAATTTTGAAATTTTGGTTCCTGCATAATTAACTCACCCTGCACACCACATTTCCAGCTACCAGAGACTTCATAAGAGAAAGTGAGACCAGGAGTGAGAGATTAGAAAGACCGAGACTGGGGCTGACAAATGAAAGAGTAAGCGAATGAGTGTAGGATTGGGAGATGTGAGTGTTCCTCTGGGACTGAGCAGTGAGAATGAGTCCAGTACGCAGAGAGGGAAACTCACAAATCTGTAAAACAATGATCCTCGCACATCCACTGGGGAATGGGGAAAGGAAATCTCTCAAGTGGTTCACTTTCAATCACCGGCTGAAAACCTGGACTGGAAAATGTAGATATCAGGTTTGGAGAAGACAGAGTCCATCACTGTCCAATAGGCAATGGGCACTCACTGAATGGCCTCATATGTCATAGTTATAGAGTCATTACAGCACAGAAGGAGGATCTGTGTCCCATCGAGTCTATACTGGTGCTCTGTGGAGCAATCTGTGTCAGTCCCATCTCTCCACTCTATTCCTGTAGGCCTGCAAGTTTAGTACCTTCCAGTGACCATTTTCTTTTGAAATCACTGATCATCTTTGTATCACTGTCATAGGCAGGAAGCTCTAATCATTACTACTCACTGATTTAAAAAGTTCTTCCTCACACCCACTCTGCATCACTTTCCCAAAACCTTAAATCTGTGTCCCCATCCTTGTACCATCAACTATCGGGAGCAACTTTTCTTTGTCCACCTCATCTAAACCTGTCATAATCATGTACACCTCTATCAAATCTCCCCTCAATCTCCTTCGCTCCAAGGAGAACAACCCCAGCTTCTCCAACCTAACCTTGTGGCTAACATTCCCTCATCCCTGGAACCATTCTGGTCAATCTCCTCTGCACCTCTCAAGGGTCCTCACATCCTTCCCAAAGTGTGGTGACCAGAAATGGACACAATGCTCCAGTTTTGGCCCAGCCAGAGCTTTATAAAGATTCACCATAACTTCCCTGCTTTTGTACTCAATTTTTCTGTTTATGAAGACCACATCACATATGCTTTGCTCTCTGCTCTTTCAATCTATCGTGCCAACTTAACTGATCTGTGCACATGAATCCCCAGTTCCCTCTATCCCTGCACTCTCTTTAGAACTGTGCCATTATGTCTCTATTGCCTTTCCCTATCCCTTCTGTCAAAATGCATCACCTCACACTCCTCTGTATTCTGCTAACTTATCTATGATCTATCTCGATTAGTATCATCCTCACTGTTTGCCACTTCTCCAAGTTTGGTATCATTAGCAACTTTTGTTAACCAACCTTTTATGTGGTACTTTGTCAAACGCTTTCTTAAAATCCATAAGACAACATCCACTGAATTCCAATTTAACTAATTGAATTATCCAAGCACAATCTACCTTTTATAAATCGATGCTGGCTCTCCTTAATTAACTCAAACCTCTCCAAGTGCCTCTCCCCATTTTTCCTGATTGTTATTTCTAAATCATAACTCACAATTAATATTAGACCATCTGGCCTGTAGTGATGAGAACATCCTTACATTATTTCTTAACAGTTTTAGATTTGCCACTCTCTGATCCTCTGGCACCTCCCTCGTATCTAGGGAAGATTATGGCAAGATCTGCCACTACCTTCAGCCCCAATTCCTTCAGCAACCTAGGATGCAAGCCATCCAGTAGGCAGCTTTTTCACTCTAAAAACAGCCAGCCTTTCCAATACATCCTGCTTATCAATTCTCACCCCATTTATTGCCTCTACATCTTCACTACTACGACTAATATTTTGTCAGCACCCAGGACTTGATGGGCAAGGAAGGTGCATTCATAATGCTGCCAAGTAGGTTGAGTACCAACCTGCAAATCCTTCCAGCACACGCCAATGGCAGGCAGTAAGGGCAGGAGAGACTCAAGAAAGACTTAAGAAAGCATGGAACAAACATTGGAGCCACTACCATTACTTTCTATAGCTCCAGACTGCAATATGCATATTGTCACAGCAACAGGGACTCCCTAAGTGAACTATAACACTGTACTAGATCCTCTCTCACTGTTTTGAAGTTAGTCCTCTTGCAATTTAGAAGTTCTACTTCAGATTGTTCCTTGCTCTTCTCCATTGCTAATTTAAACTTTATGATATGATGATCACTCTTACACAAGTGTTCCCCTACAGGCACTTGGTCCACTTGGCCCACCTCATTCCCCAGCACCAGATCCAGCAATACCTCCTTCCACGTTGGACCAGAAACATACTGGGTCAAGGAGGTTCTCCTGAATACATTTCAGAAATTCTTCTCCCTCTACCCTTTATTCTAACACTATCGGAATTGATATTTGGGTACTTAAAGTTCCCCAATATCACCACTCTACAGTTCTTGAACGTCTCTGCAATTTCCCTGCAGATTTGCTCCTTTATTTCTCTCTTTCACTATTTGGATAATATAATACCCCCAGTAGTATGATCATCCCCTTTCGCCTTCTTAATTCCAATCAAATGCATTCTGTCCTTGGTCTCTTGCAGAATCCTCTCTTTCCAATATTAAAGTGTCCTCTCTAATCAGTACTGCCACCCCACTTCCTTTTTACCTTCCTCTATCTTTTCTGAACACTTTGTATCCTTGAACATTAAGCACCAAGACTTCGCCATTTTAAGCTATTTTTCTATTATTGTCACTATATCATATTCCCACATGATTATTTGTGCTTGTGGCTCACTAACCTTATTCACCACACTTTGTGCATTTATATACATGTATTCTAAACCCGTCTTTGTATTCCACGTTGTCCTTCTCAGTCTGTACCTATCTAATATGGTACTACTTTCTTCCCTAGTACTATCCAACACTCTCACTTCTTTATGCACATTATTCCTCTTTTCTATTTCTATATCTTGGTTCCCACCCACCTGCTAATTTAGTTTAAATCTCCCCAACCACACTAATGAACCTCCCCGTGAAGACAATGGTCCAAATCCTATTGAGGTGCAATACGTCCTTTTTGAATATGTGTCTCCTGCCACAGAACTGATCTAAATACCCTCCCTCCTGCACCATGCTTCAAGCCACACATTGATCCTCCCTATCTTCCCATTTCTACTCTCATAAGCACACGGCATTGGGAGTTAGAGATTATTAGCTTCAAGGTACTACTTTTAAACTTCTACTCCAGCTCCTGAAAGTCTGACCATAGGACCTCAATGTGACTAACTGTCATTTAAGCAATGTATTGAAGGGCTGCCCAAGTCAATGTAAAGGAGTTATTTGAGGGGCAAATGTTTAATCCAATTTCTGAAAACCACCTGGATCCACCAAATGCAATTGCCTCTTTGTGGTACTGTGCTATCAGGCTGTTAGTTGGAAATATCATCAAGCCGGCTGCGATTCTCTCACCTGCATCAGTTCAACGAGAGCGACCAGGTCCGCTAGGGACACTTTCTCTCCTGCGATGTACAGTTTGTCCTGAAGGAACTTGTCTTCAAAGATCTGGATTGATTTTCGCAGATCCTCCAGGGCTTCATCCATTCTATCCTTGGGAATTGGCTGCCCAGTTAAAGCTGGCAACAGGCTCTAGGATAAAACACATGAGGAGAGGTCAGCAGCCCAAGGTGCACTCACAGGAGGTAAAACACAGCCCTGAGGAACCTTAACACAGCAGAAGGCTGAATTCGGGCATTGGAACTGTGGTTCAGTGAGTCTTCTAGCTCACTCACATTTTGCAAGTGTCCTTTAGAAAGTACACAAGAACACAGGAGCAGTAGTAGATCATATGGTCCATTGAGCCTGCTGTGCCATTCAATACAATCATGGCTGATCTTCTGCCTGAATGCCACTTCCTGACCCCTCTCCATATCCTTCTGAGAGACCAAAATTTTGCTCATCCCAGCTTTAGATATGGTCAATGATGCAGCTTCCACAACACTCTGGGACAGAGAATTCTCGAGCTTTATAACTCTTTGAGTGAAGAAATTTCTCCTTATCTCAGTCCTAAATGATTGGCCCCTTATCCTGAGACTGTGCCCCCATGTTCTAGATTTTCCAGCTAAGGAAAAAAACCTCTCAGTGCCTACCCTGTCAATTCGCTTCAGAATCCTGTATGTTTCAATTAGGTCATCTCTCATTCTTTTAAATTCCAGAGAGTATATGTAACTGCTAAGCATGTCCCTCTATTATTAGTGTTTGCATGCTCCCTGGCCTGATTCTCCTCTCCCACTGGCTCTGGTCTCAACATCCAACAATCATTCCCTTCACCTCAATCTCCTTGAGACTTATTGGGTGGGAGGGGGATATTTATTCCCCAGGGAAGACTTACTCCCTCTCTCTGTACCCCTGTTGGCCAGAGGTGATCATCTCCAAAGACCAACAAAAATCGTCTCTTACTCTTTGAAGCCCTCCCCCACTAAACATCCCCTCCCCCACTAAACATCCCCTCCCCCAATTAACATCACCTCCTTCAATAAACATCCCCTCCCCCAATAAACACCCCCTCTCCAATAAACATCTCTCCAATGAAAATCCCCACCCCCTAATAAACATACACCCTCTCCCAAAAATCAACCCCTCCCCCAATAAACATTCCCTCCCGCAATAAATATCCCCCTTCCCCAATAAACATTCCCCCAATGAACATCCCCACTCCCTAATAAATATACCCCCTCTCCCAAAAATCAATCTCTTCCCCAATAAACATCCCCTCCCCCAATAAATATCCCCTCCCCAATAAACATTCCTTCCCCCTCAATAAACATTCCCTCCCCCAGTAAACATCCCCTACACCCAATAAACATCCCCTACCCCCAATAAATATCCCCTCTCCCACTAAACAATCCCTTCCCCCCCAATAAACATCCCCTCCTCCAATGAACAGACCTCTATCCAATAAAAGACCACTCCCTCAAGTGAATAACCCTCCCTCCATTGAGCATCCCCATTTCTCACTGAACAGACCCTACCCTACCCCACAATGAACAGTTCTTCCATGCAGTGAGGGACCCTCCCTCCAATAAATTGTCACTCCCCCAATGAAGAGACTCGCACCATTAAAAAGTGTCTCTCCCTCCAATAAATGGCCTCGTCTTGAAGTACCAATGCTCCAATCAACAGCCATTGCCAAAATATGGCACCTCCATCAAAGATGGCTCTTCTTTCAAGGACAGACTCTTCCCACCTTGGATCAAAGAGGAAAGTTTTAAGGACCAGGTTGAGACTCGGAGAGGTTTAAGGAAGGAATTTGAGATCTTGGGGCTCGGCAGCTGAAGGTACAGCCACCAATGGTGGGGTGAAGGAAATGAGGAATTCACAAAATGCCAAACAGGCAGGGAGTCATTTCAGAGAATAATGGAGGCCGGGAATAATTCCTGAGAGAGGAATTTAAAACTGGCTGCTTTGTGGATGAAGATTGAATCGAAACTTTTCTAGAAATGTAGCAAGAAAATTGCTGAATTTACCCTGAACATGAAAATCCTGGATCCCTGATACCGAATGGTGGTGTGCTGCCAAGCTAGATATTCATCCACTCGAGCCCGTTTCTGGAGGTCGGCCGGGTACCAGTGGTCAGGGACTTGGTATTTACATGCCAGATATTTCAGAATCGCCACACTGCAATAGAAAGAATTAGATTGTCAATCTCCCTTTGTTTCACTCTCCATCAGTGTCACTCTCCATCTCGCTCTCTATCAGAGTCACTTTTCATCAGAATCACACTCCGCCCAGAATCAATCTCAGCCCAGGGTCACTCTCCATCAGTTTCACTGTCCATCAGGGTCACACTGCATCCAGGGTCACACACCCAGGGTCACATTCCACCTAGGGTCACACTTCACCCAGGGTCACACTCCACCCAGGATCACACACCCAGGGTCACACTCCACCCAGGGTCACACTTCACCCAGGATCACACACCCAGGGTCACACTCCACCCAGGGTCACACTTCACCCAGGGTCACACACCCAGGGTCACACTCCACCCAGGGTCACACTTCACCCAGGGTCACACACTCAGGGCCACACTCCACCCAGGGTCACACGCCCAGAGCCACACACCTAGGATCACACTTCATCCAGGGTCACACACCCAGGGTCACATACCCAGGATCACAGACCCAGGGGCACACTCCACCCAGGGTCACACACCCAGGGGCACACCCCACCCAGGGTCACACACCACCCAGGATCACACACCCAGGGGCACACACCCAGGGTCACACTCCACCCAGTGTCCTCCCCGACACAGTTGGTGTCCCTCTCCTTTCACTCTCACAGTGTTGATTCAGCTCTTCATCTGGATCTCTGCTCTCAGTGGTCAGAATAGATGGAATGCTGTAAATAAAGATCTCAAAGAGGATCCCAGTTCCAAGGTTTTTGATTGCTGGGGCTAGATTTTCCACAGGATTTCCAACTGTTTCAAGCATAACAGGTCCACTGCTCTCCCCACATCCCCTCAAATCAAGGATGACACGCCAGTACAGTGTTGAGAGGGAGCACTGCATTGTCAGAGATGCTGTTCTTTGGACAAGATGTTAATGTGTAGCCTTACTTGCCTCTCGGATGGGCGTTATTTCGAAGAAGGGGAGGGGAGTTATCCCCAGTGTCCTGACCAACATTTACTCCTCAATTAACATCACTATAATGGATTATCTGATCATTATAACACTGCTGTTTGTGGGAGTTTGCTGAATATTAGCTGCCATGTTTCCCATATTATAACAGTGAGTGAATTTCAGAAAGTACTTCATTGGCTGTAAAGCGCTTTGAGAGATCCAGTGGTCGTGGAAAGCATGATATAAATGCAAGTCTTTCTTTCTTTCCTTCTTTTCTCTCTCCAGTTAAATAATTATGTTTTTCTACTCTTCCTGCCAAAGTGGACAGCATCACATTTCACCATATTATACTCCATCGGCCAAGTTTTTACCCATTCACTTAGCTTATCTGTATCCCTTTGCAGGCTCTATGGACTGGATTTTCATTTTTAAGGCGGGAATCAGGAGTGGGAAATTTTCCCAACGTCAAAACCCTGCCTCTGTTCCGGCACTGCCAGGAGGCGTGATTTTCATCTGGAGGTGGGCTGGAGTCGAGCCCGCTACCTCATGCGCCAGCACAGAAGTGAAAGAGTAGAGCAAATGATGGCACAAATGAAGGCAGGCCAAACCCTAAGATTTTCACTGAATTGTGGAGACCCCATGGCTTAACCAGAATAGTGCTGGGAACCAGGATCAAGAGATCCCATCCCCATTTCCGACAGATCTTATTTTCACTGGTAGGAAAAGATGACAGGATGTGACTTGCACATGGGGGAATCCTGAACTCAGCAGAGTCTTTTGAACTCAATGCTGAGTTCAAACTAATTTCATTTTCATTGAAACAAGGGCTTTATCCTACAGAGTGACTTACAATTTTTTATAGTAGATGTAAATGCTTGAAAAAGGCAGGTAAGGTCAGTGGAACTGTCAAGCTGTCAAGTTCTTTAAATGGCCAGTCCTTTAAATTTTTAAAGAAAATAGCCTGCCTGTGTCTGAGTTGAAAATAATCTATGCTTGCAGTTTCAACAGATCTGGGGTGTCATAACATTAAGTGTCTATCATTACAGCATTATTACTGCTTGGCTGTTTTCACAACCTATCATTATCATAGTAAGGGGCTGTAAATTCACAGTTTGACTGACAGCTCCAAGAAGCTGTTAAAGAATTAGCTGTCTTTGATTTGGAGTTATGGGTACAAATGTTTGTTTTTATAAGATATTAAGTACTTGAGGGGATTTTAATGTATTAAGTGGGCTTTTATCAATGAGAATGGGTTTTTCATATAGTGAAGTCTGTAATAGATAATTAGAACTTCATTTTATTTCATCTCAGTGTGTCTTTGGGATCTGCCCATCATTGATACTGGGTGAGTTGGCATGGAGGATGTAAAGGCAAAGGGCGTGGGTGGGGTATCGTGAGTTGGCATGCATTGGCACTAAGTTGGCATAGGGCCAAGTGGGGTGGGGAGGTATGAGTTTGCATTAAGTTAACATGGGGCTATAAGGGGACATGGGGATGAGCGGAAGAATATGAGGGGCTACTGGGGGTGGATAGTTGGCATAAGTGGGACATAAGTGGGAATGGGTGAGGGTGAGGGGTTGTGAGGGGTGAGAGCTAGAGGGCGTAATATTTAACAACAACTGGGATGAAGTCCCAGAGTTGCAGCCTGCCTCAGCATGCAGCAGCCCCTGTGGCTGCCTCTGAACTGCTTCTGGGAACACCAACCCAACTCCAGCACGACTGAGGAACGATACCGGTGGGAAACCTCCTGGCTCACCTCACCCTCCTCTGGAAAATGTACCCCAAATTGCAGGATGTTCGTTCTGGTGGAGTGTCAGACCAGAGTCATGCCTGCTGCCTCGTGCATCAGCACCAAGGCAATAGAGTAGAGCAAACGATGGCACAAATGGAGGCAGGCCAAACACTAGATTTTCACTGAATTTTGGATAGTGCTGGGAACCTTTCACCAGTATTCAGACCACAAATCACCAGCCCTTTGCTATCATGTAAGCATGGCAAGCTAATGATGCACCACACACGGACAATAGTGGCACATGTACATCATCTGCTCCGATGCCAGAATGTTGCAGCAATCCAGCAGCTAACAGAGCCATGACCTGCCAGCTCCACCATTCACCAACCTTGACCAAGATCTACTGGTGCAGGCAATCTATGAAAGGAGGAACATCCTCTATCCAGCAGACTGCCAGCTGTCCCCGACCATCACCAAGAGGGCCTGGGCTCAAATAGCAAAGCTGGTCAGTGCCTCAGTGGAGCAGCTGCGAACATGGATACTTTTTGTACTTGCATGCTAACCTTATGCGTTTCTTGTACAAGCTTTTCTATTCTTCCTGCCAAAGTGGAAAGCCTCACATTTTCCCACATTATACTCCACCTGCCAAATTTTTGCCCATTCACTTTTCCTATCCATATTCCTTTTCAGTATCCTCCTCACAACTCATCAGCAAATTTGGCTACAATACAGTCCGACCCATCATCCAAGTCATTAATATAGATCATAAATATTTGATGCCTAAGCATTTATCTCTATGGAACTCCATTTGTTACACTTTGCCAACCTGAAAATGACCCATCTATCCCAACTGTGTCTAATGAACAGGAAACAATCCTCTATCCATGCTAATATATCACCCGCAACACCATGAGCTCTTATCTTGTGCAGTAACCTTTTATGTGGCATTTGATTGAATGCGTTTTGTCCCTGCAAGCGAGACTGACTGCCAAGGTTCTCACAGCCACACAGCCAAAGATGTAAGCAAGCTGTCTTCACACAAGTCTGTGTGTGGTGCATCATTAGCTTCCCAACAAGGGAAGCACATCATAGAAGTGTCCATACTTGCAGAACACTCCATCACCTTGAACACTGAGTGGGTCACTGTGGTGTTTTATCTCTCACTCATTCTCACTTTTCCAGAACTGCTTTATCCAGTTCAGGGTCACGGGAAGTTGAAGCCTATCCGGACAGAAAATGAGCACTAGGTGTAGTACACCCAGACCAGGATGCCAGTCCATCACAGGGCACAACTCACAAGCACAAATACAGACACACACACTGAGGGGCAGTTTAACTGCAGCCAATCCACCTAACCAATACGTATTTGGAGGGTGTGAGGAAACCAGAGCACCTGGAGGAAACCCACGTAGGCATGGGGAGAATGTTCAAACTCCACACAGACAGACACCTGAGGTCAGAATCAAACCCGGGTCCCTGTGAGGCAGCAGCGCCAACCACTGCATCACCATTATATCTCTATTTGATAAATATATGGTGTCACTCACTGTTAAATCAAATTAATTGCTTTGTGCAATCGTTTGCATGCTGTCTGCAGTTTATATCAAACAGGAGCATAGCTAAGGAAATTAAGTGCAGACATGGGGCAGAATTTTGCCGTTGATGGACAGGCGGGCCCCACCGGCTTGGCGACGGGTGGGCAGCCAATCGCCGCTGCCGAAACAGGCCCTGCCGCCATTTTAAGTGGGCAGGCCAATTAAAACCCGCCCGCCCAATGGGTTGCCTGATGGGAAGTGCTATGCGCTCCCTGTGTGGGGGGGAGGGATTCCCCATCTGTCAGAGTGCGCTTTTTCGCACGTGCACACGAAAGAGCGCACATCTCCCTGAGACTAAGTGCTGTCTCAGGGAGATCGATGAAAGGTTTGTGAACTTCAAAAATAGAAAAATAAAAAAATTATTAATGTGTCCCCCTCATGTGACAATGTCACACGAGATGGGACATGTTAATACAAATCACAGAAACTTTATTAAACTTTTTAAAAACAGACATGAAACCTCATTCCGCTGGTGGATGAGGTTTCATGTTTTTTCAGAAGCCCGCTGGGGCTCCTGGCCTACTCGCCAGCCTTAAGGTTGGATGGGCAGGTCCTTTAATTGGTTTAACTACCCTTACAATGGCCTCAATTGGCCATTGACAGGTCGGCGGGCAGACAGCTGATTTCGCTGTCCGCCCGCCTTCCTGAATATTTAAACAGGGCGGGATGATGTCAGGGGTTCCCCCCGATATCATCCCGCGTCATTTTCCCATCGGCGAGCGGGACCCACCCCCAAATCACCGACGGAAAAATTCTGCCCCTGGAGTTTGGTGAGTGGGGGAATTTTAAGTGTTAATTTCATTCTTAAGTTTTGCTCTTAAAATCTAATCTAGTCTGTAATTAGCAGTAACTGGAATGTCCTGTGGAATCAGGCTAAGTTCTTTCTTTCTTGCAGTTTAGACAGGGTAAACTCACTCTCAGCTGTCGGAGCTGAGCAGTTAATTAGCTAACTGGTTGAATCTGGTTACTGTAGCCCCAGTTCAGTTTACTATAAATTCATGGTTCTTTAGTGCAGTCAAGGTAAATGGAGTGCAGCTGAGGAAACTGAGTGCAGACTTGGGGCTGAATTTTGCCGTCGGTGAGTAGGGGGCCGGGCCCGCTCGCTGATGTGTAAAATGATGCGGGATGAAGTTGGGGGGAACCCCTGACACCATCCTGCCCCATTTAAATCTTAAGGAATGCGGGCCCACAGCAAAATCAGCTGTGCACCCACCAACCTGTTAATGGCCAATTGAGGCCATTGACAGGATCATTAAAACAATTAAAGGACCTGCCCATCCAACCTTAAGGGTTGAGATTTCATGTAGGGATTTAAAATGTTTAATAAAGTTTTAGTGTAATTTTGAATATGTACCATGAGGGGGACATGTTAAGGATTTTTTTTATTTCAATTTTAACGTTTTTAAAACTGTTAGCAATCTCCCTGAGGCAGCACTTAGCCTCAGGGAGATGTGCACTCTTTCGTGCACATGCGCAAAAGAGCGCACTGTCGCTTTTGGGGAATCCCCCCCCCCCCCCCACTTGCACAGAAAGCACATAGCGCTTCCTGCCGGATGTCATGCTGGGCGGGCCTTAATTGGCCCACCCATGTAAAATGGCCCGCTTCTCCGGCAGGGATCGGTTCCCTACCCGCTGGAGATTGGATCGGGCCCACCTGCCCGCCCTTGGAGTTTGGTGTGTAGAGGAGTTTGGTGAAGGGGGAAGGAGGTGTTTGTTTCCTTTTTCTATCTTTATCACCCTCTAGGAATTGGTTCCTGCTCTACTACAGGGAAAGGTGTCAGCTGTATGCTGAGTATCTGGTAAGTGGGTAAGTGCTATTCTAACCCTAAGGTTTAAAATAGTACACAAGTTGGTGGTAAAGTTAATTAAAAAAATTAAAAAGCAACATAAATAAGTGATTAAAATAATTAAGTAATTATTTAAAAGACATTAAGGATGTCCGGACAGGTGATGTGTCAAGGCTGCAGCAAGTGGGAGCTCCTGCATAACATTGTGATCCAGGACAAACACGTTTGCAGTAAGTGTTTGCACCTTGAGGAACCTCGGCTCAGAGTCACTGAGCTGGAGGCTGAGCTGCAGACACTGCAATACATCAGGGAGGGGGAAAGTTACCTGGATGCTTTGTACTAGGAGGCAGTCATACCACTTAGGATAGAGTCTTCTGATTTGGTCAGTGGTCAGAGACAGGAGGGTGTGACTGTGAGTGAGGCAGGTAAGGGTTCCCAGAGGGCAGGGGTGTGAGCCTCTGCAATTGTTCAACAGGCTTGAGGTTCTCTCTGCTTGTTTGGATGAGATGGTGGATCAGCAAACTGACCAGGGCACTGTGGTACAGTGGGGGAAGCAAAAAGGAATGTAGTGGTAGTCTAGGACAGTATAGTGAGGGGGGCTGATACTGTTTTTTGTAGCAAAGAATGAGAGTCCAGATGGCTGTGTTGCCTGCCCAGTGCCAAGGTTTGGGACATCTGCTCAGGGCTGGAGAGGAACTTACAGTGGGAGGGGGAGCATCCAGGTATTGTGATCCACATAGGTATCAACAATATAGGTAGAACTAGAAAAGAGGTTCTGCATAGAGAGTGGGAGGAGCTAGGTCCTAAATTGAAAAGCAGAACCTCAAAGGTAATAATCTCTGGATTATACCTGAGCCACGTGCAAATTGGCATAGGGTAAATAAAATTAGAGAGATGAATTCGTGGCTCAAAGACTGGTGTGGGAGAAATAGTTTCTGGTTTGTGGGACACTGGCATTAGTACTGGGGAAAGTGGGGCCTGTACCTTTGGGATGGTTTACACCTGAACTGGGCTGGGACCAGCGTTCTAGGGAAGTAGAGAGGGTTTTAAACTAAATAGTTGGGACAAGGGATCAAATGTGGACAGATGTGGTATATCAAAGAGTAGAGATAAGGTAAGAGAGGAAAATGGTTTTATGGCAAATGAGGGTTGGAGAATGGCAGGAAGGGACAGTGAGAAAAAAAATTAAGAATGCACAAAGAATCAAGGCTAGATGTTACAAAGATAACAAAAATACTAAACTAAAGATTCTGTATTTGAATGCACATGGCATTCAAAACAAAGTAAACAAATTGATAGCAAACATTTAAGTAAATAAATATGATCTGATAGCCATTAAGGAGACCAGGCTGCAAGATGACAAGGATTGGGTCCTGAATATTGATGGATATATGATATTCATATAGAATAGAAAGCTAGGTAGATGTGGAGGGGTAGCACTGTTAATCAAGGATGGCATTTGTGCAATAGTTAGAGATGACCTTTATTCAGGCGATCAGGATGTAGAATCGGTTTGGGTGGAGATGAGTAATAGTAGGTGAAAGAGGTCACTAGTGGGAGTGGTCTACAGGCCCCTACCAGTAACCACAATGTAGGACAAAATATATAAAAATAAATATTGGTGCTTATGATAAAGGGACAGCAATAATCATGGCTGACTTTAATCTACATATAAACTGGAAAACTCAGGTTGGCAGTAGTAGCCTCGCTGAGGAGTTCATAGAATGCTTTCAAGAGAGTTTCTTAGAGCAGCACATTCTGGAATCAACCAGAGAGCAGGTTATATTATACTTGGTATTGTGTAATGTGACAGGATTAATTAATAACCTTAGAATAAAAGCACCATGAGGTAGCAGCGACCACAATATGATTTAATTTTACATCTGGTTTGAAAGGGAGAAGGATGGGTCTAAGACTGGTATTTTAAACTTAAATAAGGGCAGCTGTGTGGGCATGAAAGCTGAGCTAGCTGAAATGAACTGAGATACTAGGCTAGGGGATAGATGAATAGAGAAGCAGTCTCTATTTAAAGAGTTATTTAAGGAGATATTTCAGAATACTCAGAATAATTATATTCCTACAATAAGGAAAAATTCTAAGGGGAGGACCCACCATCTGTGATTAACTGAAGAATTAAGGAAAGCATCAAACTTAAGGAAAAAGCATATAACTGCAAAGATCAGTGGCAGGTCAGATGATTGGTCAGAATATAAAGAGTGCAGAGAATGGCTAAAAGATAATCAGGAGAAAGAAATTAGAGTATGAGAGGAAGCTAGTTAGAAAAGTAAAAATGAATAGCAAGATATTTAAAAAGGAAAAGAGTAGGTAAACTGTTGGTCCTCTAGAGAGTGAAACTGGGGAGTTAATAGTAGATAATAAGGAAATGGCGGATGAAATTAACAAATATTTTGTTCTGTCTTCACTATAGAGCATACAAAAAACATTCCAGTAATAGCTGTAAATCAGGAGGTGGAGGGGAGAGAGGAACTTGGTGAAATTACAATCACAAGGTACTGAGCAAACTGATGAAGCTGCGGGCTGACAAGCCTCCAGGTCCAGAGGGACTTCATCCTAGGGTCTTGAAATAGGTGGCTAATAAGTTAGTAGATGCATTGGTGTTAATTTTCCAAAACTCCCTAGATTCTGGAAAAGTTCCATTGTACATCTTTTCTTTCAATTTGATACCATCCTTAACTACCTTAGTTAGCCACAGATGTTACATCCTCTTCATAGGGTCTTTCTTTCTCAATGGGATATATCTTTGAGAGTTATGAAATATCTCCTTAAGTGTCTGCCACTGCTTCTCTGCTGTCTTACTTTTTAATCTATTTTCCCATTCTGCTTTAGCCAACTCTGTCTTCATACCCTTACACTTTATTTAAGTTTAAGACTCTGATTTCTCACGCTCAAACTGAAGGTGAAATTCTATCATGTTATGCATATCCTTACCAAGATGTTCCTTTACTATGAGGTCATTAATTAATCCTGTCTCATTACACATTACCCGTTCTAAAATAACCTGTTCCCTGGTTGGTTCCAAATGTATTGTTCTAAGAAACTGCCCTGAATACGATGTATGAACTCATCCTGCAGGCTACCTTTGTCAATTTTATTCTTTCATGCTGTAAGAAGATTAAAATCTCCCATGATTACTGCAGTCCGATTCTTACAGCCCCCATTATTTCTTGACTTATACTCTGTCCTACAGTATAGGTACTGTCCAAGGGCCTATAAATTACTCCCGCCAGTGACTTTTTTCCTTTGATAGTTCTTATTTCTACCCAAACTGATTCTACATCTTGATTCTCTGAACCTGGATCATTACTCATTACTTTGTAACTAGGGCAGTAGAGAGGGCTTTAAACTAAATAGTGGGATGGAGGGTTCACATGAGGGGAGATTTGGAAAGTTGAAGTGGAAGGGCAAGGTATTAGTGCAGGATAGCTGTTGTAGAGTGGCTGAGTTGTGCTATTAATGATAGTGCTGATATGCAGACACTTCTTGGGTGGAAACATTAAGTTTATTTACAATATGCTTAGCAGCAACTACACGTTTGCTTTCAACTCCAACTCTATCTCTCCACTGACTACTGAGGTAGCCCTTGCTATTCTCCTATTGGTTACTACAGATCATGTGATCTTGCCTAACAGGTATTATTCTTGAAGGTACATTGCACACTAAATAAACCCATAGTTACCACAATAGCACCGAGGGTAACAATAACTAGAGTATGACCAGAAGGGTCAGAGCTCATCCTTTATTATCAGTGATACCCCACCCACTTCTCCTTTCTTCCTGTCCTTCCAAAATGTCAAATACCCTTGAATATTCAGTTCCCAGCTGAGGTCATTTTGCAACCATGTCTCTGTAATGGCTATCGTGTCATATTTCTATTAGTGCTATGGATTTATGGATTTATCCATCTTCTTACAAATGCTACATGCATTCAGATAAAGAGCTTTTAGTTCTATCATTTTACCATTTCTCATTACTCACCTTATTTGCTGTTGCAGTCTTGTTTGTAAGCTCTTCTGGTCACACTCTAGTTTTTTTTAATTTGTTCATGTGGGTGTCACTGGCTAGGCCAGTATTTATTGTCCATTGCTAATTGCCCTTGTTCAGAGGGCAGCTAAGAGTAAACCACATTGTGTGGGTCTGGAGTCACATGTAGGCCAGACCAGGTAAGGACGGCAGATTTCCAGTAGTGAATCAGATGGGCTCTGCTGCTGACCTCTGTGGGATCTCTCAGTGACTGCTGCATTCACATTGTCACAGATGCCCTCTTTGCAAGGGTTGCTGACTTCAGGAGCTTCCCCACAGATGCAGCCTCATAACCACAGAGGGCAATAGGTTTCATTTCAATATCCAGTTTTTCCTAGTTCCTGGGTGTAAATGACTGCAGCCATGTGGCCATGAAGAAACCCACGGTCAGACCTGCAGATTCATCAATTCATCAATAAGTAACATTTGTGCCACACAAGTGCCAGGCTATGGGCATCTCCAACAAGAGAGAATCTAACCATCTCCCCCTGACATTCATTGGCATTACCATTGCTGAAGTCCCACTATCAACATCCTGGAGGTTACCATTGACCAGAAACTGAGCTGGACAAATCAAATAAGAGCATGTCAGAGGCTGGGAATTCTGTGGAAAATAACTCACCTCCTGACTCCCCAAAGCCTGTCCACCATCAGGAGTGTGATAGAATACTCTCCACTTGCCTGGATGAGTAAAGCTTCAACAACACTCAATAAGCTCGACATCATCCAGGACAAAGCAGCTTGATTGGCACCCCATCCACTATTTTAAACATTGACTCATTCCATCAACGCACAGTGGCAGCAGTGTGCACCATTTACAAGGTGCACTGCAGAAACTCATTGTGGCTTCTTCAACAGCACCTTCCAAACCCACAAAGATAAGGGCAGCAGATGCATGGGAACACTACCACCTGCATTTTGCCCTCCAAGCCACTCACCATTCTGACTTAGAAATATATCACCGTTCCTTCACTGTTTCTGGGTTAAAATCCTGGAACTCCCTTCCTAACAACACTATAGGTGTACCTACACCACATGGACTGCAGTGGTTCAAGAAGGCAGCTCACCACCACCTTCTGAAGGGCAACTAGGAATGGGCAATAAAAATGCTGGTCTAGCCAGCGAAACCCACATCCCATGAAGAATGAAAAAAAGTATACCATTCCATTCATGGGGGAGATGGTGGTGTAGTGGTAATGTCACTAGACTAGTGATCCAGAGACCCACTTTGGGGACATGGGTTCAAATCTCACCATGATAGCTGGTGGAATTTGAATTCAGTTAATAAATCTGAAATATAAAACCAATCTCAGTAATGGTGACCATAAACTATCATAGATTGTTGTAAAAAAATTCATCTGCTTCACTAATGCCCTTTAGGGAAGGAAATCTGCTGTCCTTACCTGGTCTGGCTCCTAGCAAGGGCAATTAGGGATAGACAACAAATGCTCGCCTTGCCAGCGATGCCCATCCCATGAAAGAATAAAGAAAAAGTTGGAACATAAAAGCAAAATTCTGTGGATGCTGGAAATCTAAAACAAAAATAGCTGGAAAAACTCAGCAGGTCTAATAGCATCTGTGGCGAGGAAGACAGTTAACGTTTCAAGTCCATATGACTCCTCATCAGGAAAAAGTTGGTGTGTGAGCATGGGAAGAATTTCCTGGATGCCCATGTGCCTGGATGAGTGCAGCTCCAACAACACTGAAAAATCTCAACACCATCCAGGACAAAGCAGCTTGATTGGCACCCCATCCACCAATCAACAATGACTCCCTCCACTGACACACAATGGCAGCAATGTGCACCATTTACAAGATGTGTCCCATGTACATGCTTTCCAGGCACCTGCCAGAATGTCTTAATTCTGAGTCAAGCCTGCCTCAGCTCTTCCACCCCACTGCTCAGGTACATGGATGGATTCTGGGTGATTCTAAGCAGGTGGATCCTTACACCCCTTAAGTTCCTCAAATTGAACCCTAGCATCACTACAACAAGAGCTGCCTGCATATCAGGACACTGAGGCCATCAGCCAAACACCTGTTCAAAATGAGATTCCGATGCCTTGGCCATTCTGGTGCAGCCCGACAATATTCATCTATCAGGGTCATGGTGCCCTGCATGCTGCACAACATGGCACAGCAGAGAGGAGTGACACTTGAGGAGTCGGAGTGTGAGGAGGGCCCCCTGTCATCAGAGGAGGAAATGAAGGAGGAGCAGGACAGAGGAGAAGAAGGGCTAGGGGCCTCAGAGGAAGAGACACACAGATCACAGAGACATGGCAGTGGCCATGCCTATGGACATGGAGAGGGATCCATGCAGGATGCCATGGTTGTTATTGATCCAGCAACGGTTCAGCTGATGTACCCTGAATAAATGATGATGGAACACATGCCTGGCACTTTATGATGTCTGAGCCTTCACATGGAAATCACATATAAATGGACTATTGGTTGCAGTCTCTACTGGCTTCGGTGAGAACCTGATAGTATCTGTGCACCTTGTAAATACAAACATACAAAATAGGGGTTGAAGTAGGCCATTCGGCCCCTCAAACCTGCTCCGCAATTCAATAAGATCGTGGCTGATCTGTTTGTGATTTGAGTTCCACATTCCCCTCTAACCCCGATAACCTTTGATTCCCTTGCCTAACAAGAATCTATCTAGCTCTACCTTAAAAATATTCAATGACCCCACCTCCACTACCTTCTGAGGCAGAGTTCCAAAGTCGCACAACCTTCTGAGTGAAAAAAATTCTCCTCATCTCTGCCATATTAGGGTGACCCCTAGTTCTGGACTCACCCACAAGAGGAAACATCCTTTCCATGTCCGCCTCATCAAGACCGTTCAGGATCTTTTATATTTCAATCAATTCACCCCTCACTCTTCTAAACTCCAGTGTAAACAAGCCCAGCATGTCCAACCTATCCTCATAAGACAACCCACTCATTCCAGATATCAATCTAGTAAATCTCCACTGAACTGCCTCCAAGCATTTACATTATTCCTTAAATAAGAAGACCAAAACTGCACATAGTATTTGAGATGCGTTCTCACCAATGTCCTGTATAACTGAAGCATAACATCCTTACTTTTATGTTCAATTTCTCATAATAAAGGATAGCATTTCTTTAGCCGTCTTGATTATATGCTGTGCCTGCATACTAATGTTTTGTGACTCATGCATGAGAACACATCGATCCCTCTGCACCCCAGAATTCTGCAGTTCTTCTTTGTTTAAGTCATACTCTGCTTGTTTATTCTTCCTGCCCAAGTGAACACCTTCACATATCCCACATTATAACCCATCTGCCAGATTTTTGCCCACTCACTCAATTTATCTATATCCATCTGCAAATTCCTTATGTCTTCTTCATAACATACGTTCCTACTTATCTTTGTGTCTTCTGCAAATTTAGCTACCATGCCTTCGCTCCACCCATCTAAGTTATTGATGTAAATCATAAAAAGTTGAGGCCCCAGCACAGACCCCTGTGGGACTCCACTTGTCACATCCTGCCAATCAGACAAAGACCCATTTATGCATACTCTCTGTTTCCTGCCAGCCAGTCAATCTTCTATCCAGGCTAATATGTTGCCCCCTACACCATGAGCTTTACAATGCTGCAAAGGTTAGTGGTAGGCCAGAAGATTGGGAAAATTTTAGAAACCAGCAAAAGATGACTAAAAGAATGGACTGAATCTTCGGCTCAGCGAGCGGGGACGAGGCCCACTCGCCAAAGCCTAAAATGACAGGTGGTGACATTGGGCGTGTGTACTGATGCCACGGCGCATCATTCAGATTTTCAGTTCAGCAGATGCGCACCCGAATCGGCTGCAGGCCCGCCGAACTGTCAAAGGCCTATTAAGGCCATTTAACTCTCAATTAAAATAATTAATGGAGCTGCCCATCCAACCTTAAGGTTGGCAGGCAGGCGAAGAGCCTAGACGGCCTTCGCATTCTTCATGGATCCTCATCCACGGGCGGGATGAAGTTTCATGAATGATTTTAAATTTTGACAAAAATTTTTATTGAAATTAAAGCACATGTCCCAGCTCATGTGACAGTTTCACATGAAGGGGCATGTCATAAAAATTTTCTCGCCACTTTATTGAACTTTTTGGACTTAAAACTAATCTCCCTGAGGCACCTCTGCGCACTCCCGACTCAGGCACCCTGTCTGTACAGGGAGCCTGTCACATAAAATGGCAGCATGGACCCGATTGGGGGCACTGATCGGATCAGCGCCCACCTGCGCCTGTTTCTGTTCTGCCCGCCTGGCAGGCAGAAAATTCTGCCCAATAATAGAAGAGGAAATAGGTGCATGAGAGAAAACTAGAAAGAAATATAAAAACAGACAGTAAAAGTTTCTACAAGAAATGAAAAGGAAAAGAGGAGCTAGAGTGAGCATTGGTCCCTGAGACTGGGGAATTAATAATGGGAAAAAAGGAAATGACAGAGACTTTGAACAAGTAGTTCAGCCGGGAGTGCGCTCTGTCGCGCATGTGCAGGAAAGAGCGCATAGATCTCTCTGAGGCAAAGTGCTGCCTCAGGGAGATCGGCTATGATTTAAAACTTTTAACAAACATTCTTAAAATTTTCCCTGCCATGTCCCCTGTCACATGAGTTGGGAGATGTCCATATTTTTTATTGAAACCTTTAATAAAAACTTAAATACCCTCATAAAACCTCACCCTGCCCGTGGATGAGGTTTCATGCTTTTTCCAAGGCCCGCCAGTGCTCCCGGCCTGCCCGCCAACCTTAATGTTGTACGGGCAGCTCCATCAATGAGGTTAATTAGTTTTTTAATGGACTTAACAGGCTGTTGATAGTTTGGCGGGCGCGCAGCCAAATCGACTGCACACCTGCTGAACTGAAAATCTAAATGATGCGGGATGGCATTGGGACGCACGCCCAATGTATCCCCAAACTTGTCAGCGAGGGGGACCCATCCCTGCTCGCCGACCAGAAAAACTTGTCCCATATCTATCTTCACATAAGCATTCCAAGAAAAGGAGAAAAACAGGGGGGCGAAAGGGAATGAGGAACTTAAGACAATCATACTCAATAGAGAAAAATTATTAGGAAAACTGATAGGACTAAAGGTTGACAAGTCCACTGGACCTGATGGCCTGCATCCTAGGGTCTTAAAAGAAATGGCTGTCAAGACAGTGGTAGTAATCTTCCAAAATTCCCAATCCAGATTCTGCAAAGGTCTCAGAGGACTGGAAAACCTCAACTGCAACACCTCATTTCAAGAAAGGAGGGAGATAGAAAGCAGGAAACCATAGGCCAATGACACCTGTCATTGGGGAAATGCTAGAATCCATTATTAAGGAGGTAATAGCAAGACATCTGGAAGACAGAGACAACATGGTTTTGTGAAAGGGAAATCGTGTTTGACAAATTTGTTAGAGTTCTTTGAGGATATAACCAATAGGGTGGATAAAAGGGAATCAGCAGATGTAGTGTATTTCAATTTCCAAAAGACATTCAATAAGATGCCGCTTAAAAGATTACTGCACCGGATAAGAGCTCTTGATGCTGGGGATGATATATTCCCATGAATAGAGGATTGGCTAACGAATAGGAAACAGAACGCCAGGATAAATGGGCCATTTTCAGGTTAGCAAACGGTACTACTGGGGGTGCTGCAGGGGTCAGCGCTGGGGGCTCATCTATATTAATGACTTGGAAGAAGGGTCCGACTGTATTGTAGCCAGATTCGCTGACAACACAAAGATAGGCAGGAAATCAAGTTGTGAGGAGGATACAAATGATCTTCAAAGGGATATAGGAAGGTTAATTGACTGGGCAAAAATTTAGCAGGTGGAATATAATGAGGAAAAATTATGTAAATGGAGGGATTGCAGAACACTGCGGTACAGAGGAATCTAGATATCCTTGTGCATGAATCACAAAGAGTTCACATGTAATTCAGTAAGTAATTAGGAAGGCAAGTGGAATGTTGGCCTTTACTGCAAGGGGGATGCAGTAAAAGTAGGGAAATCTTGATTCAACTGCACAGGGCATTGGGAAGACCATACCTAGTGCACTGTGTACAGTTTGGGTCTCCTTGCTAAAGGAGGGATATGCTTGCATTGGAAGCAGTTCAGAGAAGCTTCACTAGGTTGATTTCTGGGATGAAAGGATTGTCTTATGAGGAAAAGTTGAGCAGGTTGGGCCTAAAATCACTGAAGTTTAGAAGAATAAGAGGCAATTTTATTTAAACATATACAATTTGGAAGGGGCTTGACAGGGTAGATGCTGAGATGATGGTTCCTCTAGTGGGGGAATCTAGAACTAGCTGTGGAGACTGGATCATTGAATATATTCAAGCCTGAGTTAAACAGATTTTTGATCTATGAGGGAGTCATGGGTCACGGGTGGCAGACAGGAAAGTGGAGTTAAGGCCACAATCCGATCAGCCATGATCTTATTGAATGGGGGAGCAAGATCGAAGGGCTAAATGGCCATCTCCTGCTCCTATTTCTTATGCTCTTATGTTTTATGATTTCCACCCCTTCAGTTGTTCTGGTATAATAACCTTTATTAATTGATAAAAAATTTTTTCCCCCTTCTCAACACCAAAACCCCTCACCTTAGTCAGCACACACTCTGTTTAGAGTTTGAGATTATCAACATGCACTGACCTCTCGCCCAGGGTGAAGTCTCCATCCTTTATCGCTGGCACCAGTTGCAGAGCATTAACTTTTCCAAATTCCTCACTGAGCTGCTGACCTGTAGACACCACAAGAACATAAGAAACAGGTCAGGAGGCCATTCAGCCTTTCGAGTCTGCTCTGACATTTAATGAAATCATGGTTGATCGTCTACATCAACTCCACCTTCCTGCACTATTCCCAGGTCCTTTAATTCCCCTGGCTCCCTAAAATCTATTGACCTCCATCTTGAATATACTCGATGACTGAACAGCCACAGCACTTTGGCATAAAACATTCCAAAGACAATCCAATGAGTAAAGGAATTTCTCCTCATCTCAGCCCTAAATGACTGACCACTTATTCTGATATTGAGACCCCTTGTTCTAGTGTTCCCAGCCAGGGTAATGAACTGCCTAGAATCTATCCTGTCAAGGTTTTAAACAATGAATAATGAGCCAATATTTTATCACAGCAAGTGAAGCAATGTCCGGGATTTTCCGCCCCAGATCGCAGGAGCCATGGTGGGAGCGAAATCTAAATCATGGGAGAAGGCCTAAAACTGGTCTTACGATGATGTAAAGTGAGGAATCAGTTGTGTGCTTCAGCTGTCAATGGTGGACCACGTTTCCCGCCACTGAATGTCGTGAACGTCATTAGTATAAATCAGCATCTCATAATGACACCTGCTTGCCAGAATCGTCTCTGCAAGCTGGATGAAGAGCCCCCGTTGGCATGCAGTTAGGATGACATGTTTCACAACAGGATTTAAACAACGTGCAGATGGTGACCTGCACTTTGCTACAGACCGTGAGGCGAGTTTGCATACCATGCATCGCACAGCACCCATGGGGGTCAGCACCAGCCTTCACAGTCTGCACTGCATCGGTTTCAGGGGGGTCTCAAAGCAAGTCTCTACAGCTACCACAGGTTAAGGCAGGGGTGGCTTTTACTGTGCTCCAGGCAATAGCTCCACAGGGGAAGGGGCCAGCCAAGACTGAGCGAAGGTAAGGAGCTGCAGGGCATGGGCTCCACTGGGGACAATGAGTAGGGAAGGTTTCACTGAGACACATGACCTGGGGAATGGGGGTGGGGGGTGGGGTATGAAAGAGCCACCCAACTGAATTGATAGTTCCAAAATGAGGACAGAGGCACAGCTGCAATGGTTTAGCAGCTGTTCAATCGACTTGCAGGGAGTCAGTAAAGTGAAGCAATAGTGCCCATTCGTGCAACACTGATCCCTCAAAATGGCAATGATTGTTCTCCTAGTTTTAACCCCTCGTTTATAGCCTTCAAATTCACCAGAGAATTATGGAACTGCAGAACTATTGGGTGACTGGACAAGCTTGAGAACCCCCTTGGAAATGTGGCCATTCACCATTCACAGAGGAAAAGCCTCTGAACTACCTAAATTAATCTCATGTAGTCACTGAACATTGACTCTGATGTTTAATCCAAACAGGGCAGCTATGGAGTGCAGGTAATGATGAACCTGGTGCCTGGGCTGAAAGCAGAACGTCCAGTCTCCTGGCTGAAGCTGTCGGCTGTTGGTCATATGGGCTGGGGCAGGGGTGGAGGGGTTTATTGTGAAAGTTCATGTGCCCCGTACTATTATTCCAGAGTCCAGTACTCTCTGGCATGCATGAAAAGGCCTTGAGCCCATGATCACAGACAGAAAGTGGACCTTTGGCAACAAATGCTGACAATTGTGTGTTTCTCATTGACACTGCAGTGAGGAGACCACCAGGAAGTTGGACCCTGGCGTTATCGCTGTTGCATTATTGCCTTAGGCAGGAGAGAAGAATGAGAAGAAGTCGACAGAGATGCCTGGCTTGCCAAATGGAAGAGCAGAACCCTCAAGACCAAGGGGCAGCAGGTCCTCCTCAGAACGCATATGATGATCCTCAGAGAGCCAGAATTCATAGGCTCCTCGTTAGACCCAGGGTGTATAGACGGCACATGTGTTATCTGCAGATGATTGAGAACCAGTGTCGCAGATGCCTTTGCATCTCAAGGGATCTGGTGACCACATTTTCCACATTCTGCAGGATTTGGCGCCACGGGGATTTGGAGGGCATCCATTGCCAGCAGCTGTGAAAGTAACCGCCACACTCAACCCCTACGCCAGTGGCTCCTCCCAGGGCACCACTGAGGGCCTCTCTGGCATCTCCCAAGTGTCCACCCACAAATGCATCCAGGAGGTCACAGATGCCTTTTTTGCGAAGGCCCACAATTCGACAGGGAACAAGCAAGTCAGGAGGCAAGAGCACTGGGCTTTGCAAAATGTTTTGGTTTCCAACAGGTGCAGACTGCCATTGACTGCCATCATGTAGCTATAAAAGCTCCATGGCAACAGGCAATCCAGTACGTCAACTGGAAAGGCTACCAGTTGCTCAATGTGCAGCTGGTGTGTGACCATAACAAACTTATCATGCAGGTGTATGTCAGATTCCCAGGTAGCATCCACGACTTGTAGACCCTGAGTAAGTCTTAGATCCCTGACACCTTTGAGGTAGCAGGGTTGGCTCCTCAGGGACAAGGATTACCCCCAAAAGGACATGGCTGATGACACCCCAGCAGCGGCCTCAGACTCCTGTGGAGAGAAGGTAGAACAAGGCTCATGCCACAACCTAGATATTGGTGGGAACACACCACAGGCTTCCTGAAAATGTGATTCCAATGCCTGGACAGATCATGCAGAGCACTCCAGTACACTCCCCAGACGGTCTCATGCATCACTATGCCTTGCTGCAGTGTACACAACCTGGCGCTATAAAGAGGGGAGGACATGGAAGATGACAAGATAAAGGAACTCCACTTCTCCTCTGATGAGGCCTTCAAGACAATGATGGTGATGAGGTCTTGGAAGCTGAGGATGCAGGAGAAGAGGCCATTACATGGGCCAGATGAGGTAGGCATGCTCGTGAGGCCCTCACGGCCAGCAAATTTCAGGAGGAAGATGACGTGATGCAGTGAAGATCCTCCTGGACCACTCTCCTCCATCATGGGCCAGCATGACCACCAGGATAGCTACTCCTCTAACTTCACCCATGAACTTCCAGATGACAGTGCACTGTTGCACAGCACGCTCACATTGCCCTGATGCTATGAACGATGAGCAAGCCTCAAGGGCATGTATCCATGCTAAGATGAGGTGCTACCTGGAGGAGGGTATTTCAGCATCAGAAATTGCTGCCTCTTCACACATCCATCCAGCATCCCAGTCGCAACAGCATCCTACAAGACACAGGGGAACTTGCATGATCCTCAGCAGGTTAGTGTTTGCATTCCTTCAATCTGGCAAGGCTCCTCATAGAGATACATAGGAAGAAATGCAGCCACGCATGATGTGTTACATAAATGGTGACACAGAAATATAACACTTGGAACAAGGTAGCCGATGAAATATCGCTGCTGTGAATGCACTTGGAGATGACTCAGCCAGCTGTGATACACTCCCCGAAATGAAAATGACATCTGGCAATTAAAGTTAGGAACCCTGAGTTGCATTTCTCCTAACCTTACTATGGAGATGAAGCATCTGAGAATGACGAGGTCAAACACTTGGTGGCCTGATATTGAGATGCCTCCTCTTACACACAACCAGTGTGCCCTCATGGCCAGCTCTGGCCCTTATGAAGTCCAAGATGATCAGATGACATGATGCCCTCAAGGGCACGCACTCCTTTGCTAATGAGGAGCACTGTTCTGCTTCATCATATACTCACTCCTATCCCTTTGCATCCTTCCACATTGTCTAAAGCAACGATGTGCCATTCCAGAGCATGCTTAAAGGCTGTTTTGGCCACCAGAAATCACCATTTTGAAGTAGCACCAGTAACCTCTTGGAGTATCAAGGCAACTGGACACACATCGCTGTCTACCAATTTTGTGTACGGACCCTTCTCCCTATAATAGTCACAACTATAGCGTGAGAGATGCTTAAGGTTGGATGTCTCAGTGCCCGCACACAAATGTGCCATTGCTTTGTCACCTTGAGATGGCGAGGGTGTCCCAGTTTTTGCTGAGTGCACCTTGTTTATCAAGAATCGATCTAATTCTGCCTTAAAAAAATATTCAAAGACTCTGCTTCCACCGCCTCCTGAGGAACAGAGTTCCAAAGACTCTCAACCCCATGACAGAAAAAAAATTTCCTCATCTCCATCTTAAGTGAGCGACCCCTTATTTTTAAACAGTGACTCCGAGTTCTAGATTCTCCCACAAGAGGAAACATCCTCCCCACACCCACCCTGTCAAGGTCAGCATCCAAATGTACAGACAATGCCAAGTCCTTCCATTTCATAAAAGAAAAATTCAGGCTTGTAACTTAAGATTCTAACACAACGTAATCACTCTATTTATAGGTTTTAAAATCCTAGGATGCAAGTGGTCAAATCCAGGGCATTTATTAACTTTTAGTCTCATTAATTTCTCCAGTACTATTTCTTTACTAAGAATAATTTCTTTAAGTGCCTCATTCTCACTAAATCCTTTGTTCCCATTATTTCCAGAATGTTTCTTGTGTCTTCTACCGTGAAGACAGATAAAAGGTATTTGTTTAAAGCTCCTGCCATTTCCTTATTCCCCATTATAATTTCACCTCTCTCTGTCTTTAATAAGTTCACGTTTACTTTCATTAATCTCTTCCCATTTACATACTAATAGAAACATTTCCAATCTGTTTTTATGTCCCTTTCTAGTCTGCTTTTGCACTTCTTTTCCCTTTCCTTATCAATTTCTTTGTCCTCCTTTGCTGAATTTTAAAATCCTCCCAAAGCTCAGACTTACCACTCTTCCTGACAACATGAAAGCATTTTCCTTTGATCAAACACTATCTTGTTAGCCATGGTCAGATCACTTTTTCTTTAGGGCTTTTGTGACTTAAAGGAATTATGCAAATTATGTATGAATTCTTTAAATGCTAGCCATTGTTTGGCTACTATCACATCTTTTAATATACAGTAAAATCTTTACTATCCGTCATGTGTCAGGAATGGAAGGCACCAGTTAATCAAAAATGCTGGTTAACATTTACTGATGGAATACAATGCAACACTTATAGCATCAACTTTCAAAGGATAAAGTATAAAATAATATGCAGGTACTCAGGAAGCAAAGAACAGTTTTTTTTTTACTTCTAATCCTCAGCAGTGCATTAAAACATAAAATAAATTAGAAAATAATACAATATAAAGATACTCAAGAACACAGTGGCCCATAACTTTTGAGCTCCGGGACATCTGGCGGGGGGCGGGTGGTGGGGTGGGGGGGTGGGGAGTGGGGGTGGAAGGGTACCCCAAAGATATGCTAGGGAATCCCCACACCACTGGCTTGGAATTCACACATAAGGTGTGCATGGCAATTGTCTGGGAAGTTCAAACTTCCATAGGGCAATTGCCCTGCACTGGGAACCATTCAATACTGTGATTTAAATTGCAAACTTTGAATAATTCTGACTGTCTTACAGGAATAGTTACACAGGAAAAGTTAGAAGAATTAAAACCATTCTAACTCCTCGGTAACGATAGTACTGACTCACTCCCAACTGCCCCCCGCAACCCACAGGACTCCCCCCAACTCCCCAGGAACCACACTCCCCAACTCACCCATGACCCCCCACGGGACTTTGCCCACCCCAACACCCCCATGGGACTCTCGACTAACCCCCCCACCCCTCAATTGTCCTCCCCATCCCTTGACTCCATCCCACCCAACTGCCCTGTCCACCAAGCGACCACCCCCACCCGACTATCTGACCTCCCCTCCTTACCACCCCCACCACTGACCACCCGACCCCACTTGACCATTCGACTTCCCCCACTGACCACCCCCACCACTGACCACTTGCACCACCAATGACTAGCCGACCCTCCTACTGACCTCCCAAACACCCCACAGACCACCCGACACCCCCTCATGACCACCCAACCACTGACCACTTGACACCCACACTGACCACTGGACCCCACCCAACCCTCCTGACCCACCCTATCCCTCCATCCCATCCTCCCCACCTACATTATACACTTACCTTCTCCCTGGCTTCCCAAAGTGGCTGGACCTTTAAACTTACCAGCTTTATGGTAGCTAGTGCCCTAAAAAAGGGCCCCACTTCCGCCTCAGCTGCCCCTGACGCGAGGCCTCGGGAACCTGCTGCACTATACCTTTGGACACAGGCCAGGTGAGAAAGGTGCAGCTGCATTTCAGTGTAAGTAACTCGGAGCGGAGTGGCAATCTGACTGTGATTGTCACTCCACAGAAGTTATGGCTGGATACATCTAACCTTCCAATGTTGTGATGAAGTTTAAAACACAAAGCCATCCATCAGAAAATGCACAGGCCTCAGTCAATTTAATTTCCTCATAAAATGTTTTTGCCTTTGCAATGAGCATTGACAGGGCAACCCCCAAACGTTTCAACAAAAACCATTCATATAAAACACTGCCTAGCTGCTCTAACTTAGGTACATGTAGAGAATGGCATCCTTCAACAGTTTTATTTGATTCAGAACAAGCTAAAAATTTCAGTAATTGTTCTTTTCTTTTGGCTGCTTATATTGTATATCATGGATGAGCCAACATTATATTCTTTCAACAAAACCTTCTGATTCTTGCCCTTTTCAATACATCTACAGATGTCAATTTTCTCCTTTAGCGTCAACACAACTCTTATGTTTCTCACTTCAGCTTTTCTCTTGTTTATTGGATGCCATAATGGCAGGATGCAGTTTATAATTCATACAACAGCAAAAGTAAAAATGACAATGGCAGCTACAAGCAAGAAAGATTACCAGTCCCTCTAACCGAAGCTTGCCTAGTCGTACTGAGGTGACCTGGGAAGTCTTTGGGTTCCGGATAGCTTCTGAATGGCTGCCGGTTAGTAAAGTTATGATTCACATTAGGGGAATATCAGAAATTCCAGTGAGGAGAGAATTGTGGTTGGTGGAGTGTTGGATAACACAAAGTTTACTGTAAAGTAAAAATGGAAAGTGCTGGAAGTACTCAGCAGGTTTGGCAGGTTCCAGTTCTGAAGAAGAGTCATATTCAACTCGAAATGTTAACTCTGTTTCTCTCTCCAGAGATGGTGCTGGACCCTGCTGGGTACCCCCAGCACTTGCTGTTTTTTTTTAGATTTCCAGCATCTGCAGTATTTTGCTTTTCTTATCATATCTTTTAATGTATTCCCAATCTATTTTAGGCGACTCCGTCCTCATATCTACATAGACATTGATCAGATTTAAGATACTGATTTCGCATTTAACTAAATCACTTTCAGACTCAATGGGCAGCATTCTCCTGTCGGCGAGTGGAGAGCGGGGCCTGCTCGCCAACGTGAAAGATGATGCGCAGTGACGTCGGGCATGTGTCCTGGCGTCACCTTGTGTCATTTAGAATGTCAGTTCAGCGGGCACGCAGCCAACTCGGCTGAACTGTCAAAGGCCTATCAAGGCCTGTTAAAAACTAATTAAAACAATTAAATGAGCTGTCCGTCCAACCTTAAGGTTTGGGCAGGCGAAGAGCCCAGGCGGCCTTCATATTTTTTATGGAACCTCATCCACGGGCGGGATGAGATTTCATGAAGTGTTTAAAAAATCAGTAAAAATATTTTCCAAAATTTCACTAACATGTCCCAGCTCATATGACACTCTCACATGAGGGGACGTATTTCAAAAGTTTAAAAATCCTTTATTTAAAAGTTTAACACTGAAACAAATCTCCCTGAGGCACCTCTGTGCCTCAGGGAGATCACTGTGCTCTTCCTTGCGCATGCGCAAAAGAGCACAGGGAATCCCTCCTGCCCGCACAGGGAACACACAGCACTTCCGGGCAAGCATCACGATGGGCGGGTCTTAATTGGCCCACCCATGTAAAATGGTGGTGCAGACCCGATCGGGGGTGCCAATCGGGTTCGCGCCCGCCCCTACACAACCCACCCCCCTCTGACAGGGGGAAATTTCTGGCCAATATAAGATTCTCTAATATTATGGTCAGTCTTCCCTTCACTACAAGGTTATTAATTAGCATTTTCTCGTTGCTCAACACTAGATCTAAAATAACCTGTTCCCTACTTGATTCCTCAACATCCTGATCCAGAAAGCTATCATGTATACATTCCACGAACTCATCCTCCACAGTACTACTACAAACTTGGTTTTCCCAGTCTATATGAAGATTAAAGTACCCCATGACTACTGTATTACCTTTATTAAATGCACCTCTTATTTCCTGATTTATACACTGCCCTACACTGTAACTACTGTTAGAGGATCTTGTTAACAACTATCTCTAAGATTTTCTGCTCCTTGCTCTTCCATAGCTCCACCCAGACTGATTCTACTTCTTGAATTTCTGAGCTAAGTTCTTTCCTCTCTTCATGCCATTCCTTATTATGACTACCCTATCCTTGGCCCTGCCCCCATACCCATCATTCCCTCTTCCACCAATTCCTTTTCTATTTTGTTGATCTCTTCTAAAGATTAACAGGAACATAGGGTTTAGGAACTGGCCGTTTGGCCCTTGAGCCTGCTCAATCATTCAATAAAATCCCGACTGATCTGATTGTGGTCTCAACTCCATTTTGCCTTCCCCCCACGCCCCACACCCCCACACCAACCCCCACCCCCCCCCCCACCCCCCCCCCCCAACCCCCCATAACCCTTGACTCCTTTGCCTATCGAAAATTTGTTTAACTCAGCCTTGAATAAGTTCAATGACCCAGCTTCCACTGCTCCCTGGGGAAGAGAATTCCACACACTAACTACCCTCTTAGAGAGAACATTTTTCCTCAGCTCCATCTGGAAAGGGAGGCCTCTTATTTTAGTATCTGTTCAGCAGTCAATGGCTTTGTGCTGTGAGAATACTGCAAAGCTCTTCTGGTATATGGAGTTCTAGTCTCTCCCACAAGAGGGAACAACTATCCTTTCAAGTCCCCTCAGGATCTTATACATTTCAATAAGATCATCTCACATGCCAATGGGTATAGGCCCAACCTGTTCAACCTTTCTTTTTAAGATAAGCCCTTTATCCCAGGAATGAGTCATGTAAAACTTCTCTGAATTGCTACTAATGCAATTATATAATTTTTTAAATAAGAAGACTAAAACTGTACACAGTCCTCCAGATGTAGTCTCACCAAGGCCCTGGACAACTACAGTAAAACTTCTCTACTTTTATATTCCATTCACCTTGCAATAAAACATGAACATTCCACTTGACTTCTGAATCACTTGCTGTACCTGCATACTAACTTATTTCATGTACCAGGACACCCAGATCCCTCTGTACTACTGAGCTCTGCAATCTCTCCTCATTTAAATAATATGCTACTTTTCTATTTTTCCTGCCAAAGTGGAAAAGTTCATATTTTCCCACATTATACTCCATCTGCCAATTTTTTACCCACTCACTTAGCCTATCTCTATCCCGTTGCAGACTTAAATCTCCCCTTGATAACCTGATGTCCTACCTATTTTGGTGGGCAAATTTAGCTCCCATATATTTGGTCCCTTTATCCAAGCCATTGATATAGATTGTAAATAGTTGAGGCCCCAACACTGACCCCTGTGGGCATTCCATTCGTTGCAGCTTGTCAACTCTGAAATATTTAATTCCCTGCTTTGATCACTTTGCAACCAAATCTCCCTAATGGCTATGAGATCATTTATTTTACATTTCTATCTGTGCTATTAGTTCATCCAATTTGTTGTGAATGCTTTGTGCATTCTGTTTTAAGAGCCTTTCTGCACTGTGGCTTGCAATAGGCTTGCCATAGTCATGTGACATATGATGTCATGCTTTATGTATAAAAGCTTGAGAGCAGAAGCCATTCCATGTACCACTTGGAACTAAGTATGCAGCTGAAAGAGAGCCAGTCACTGTAAGAAACAGCAGCGAATAATTAAACCTTCAGTCTGCAACTTTGTAGAGGTCATTGACTGCTTGGTGAGTCAGTATGGCTTTCAATATTCCAGTATTGGCTCCCATGGAGAAGAAGGAAGATTTGAAAATAAATTGGAAATGCTTCCACTCTCAATGGCAGGACTATGAAATTGTCACGGAGTTAAACAAGAAAGCTGAACAAATAAGAGTTGCAACTCTTGTTATCGGTGCTGGGGAAAGAGTGCTACTAGCTGTATTGCATCCTAGACCTCACTGAGGTGTAGAAAAGCCAATCTTGTGAAATTTTGGAGACCTTGAAGACCCAAGTGTTCAACACCAAAGCTCAGATAGTTGGGGAGAATATTGATCAGTTTGCAACTGTACTGAGGCATCTAGTTGAATCTTATGAGTTTGCGCAGCTGAAGGATGATCTGATCAGAGATAGGATTGTCTTGGAATAAGAGATACTGCCTTGAGAGCATGTCTGCTGAGAGAAAATAAATTTACTCTCAAGAAAGTTATTGACATGTGCAGGAGCTCTGAAGTGGTCAATCATCAGTTGAAGAGTATTGATCAGAGAACTGACACGGCGTTGCACTCTACTGAGAGTCAGTTCAGGCCTTCCAAGCAGAAGACAATTAAGAAAAGGAAGAACAATTTACAGAATGGCCAACAGAAATATCAAGGCAGAAATTCTGGATGTAAATATTGCAGAGGACAATACACATAAATAAGAGGGAGCATGCCCAGCATGGGAAAAGTACTTCTCCAATTACAAGAAACTGAATCACTTTGCAAATAAGTATTTTTCAGGAAAGAAGAAAAGCAAGCCATTAAAGATGATTCCTGGAGAGAGAGCTGTTGGATGAAGATCTTAATGAATCATTCTACACTCCAGAACCTCAAGTCTCAAGGAAAGAAATGGTTTGACTTTTGGAATAATGACTGTAGAAGAAGAGCATCAAGTTAATGTGAAATGTCAGATAGATGTGCAACATCACGAGCTTTGCAGACCTGTGTAAATTTGCTCAAGACAGTGACCCCAAAATGAAAATGTCAAACATAAAGTTGTGGTTATATGATGGAATGATCCTCACCACAAGGGGACAAATTAAGCTGAGAACCCAATGTAATGGGAAGAAAGACTTGCAGTTTGTAATGAATATCAAGCAAAAGAATCGCTCATGACTCATGACATCCCAGACAGAACATAGATGAAACTTGGAGTAGATACCTTCTCTCTTCACTCTCCTTGGAAGTGACTATCTTGACACCATCGACTACTATTCAGACTATTGGGAGTTAGACATGCTGACGTCAATGACCATAGTGAGATTGTGGAATGTCTGAGAGCGCACTGCAGCCGTTATGACATTCCTGACACTGTGTTGAGCGACAATGGCCCCAAGTTCATGAGTAATAAATTCAGGTGCTTTGTAAGTGATTGGGAAATTCAGCACTATTCATTTTCTCTTTTTCCATTCATGGGATGTGGGCGTCACTAGCTCGGCCAGCATTTATTGCCCAGCCCCAATTGCCCTTGAGAAAGTGTTGATAACCTGCCTTCTTGAACTACTGCAGTCCATGTGGTGTAGGTACACCCACAGTCTGTTGGAAGGGAGTTCCAGAATTTTGACCCAGTGACAGTGAAGGAACAGCGATATATTTCCAAGTCGGGATGGTGAGTGTCTTGGAGGGGACCTTCCAGGTGGTGGTGTCCCCGTGTGTTTGCTGCCCTTGTCCTTCCAGATGGTTGCAGTCTGGGTTTGGAAGGTACTGTCTAAGGAGACATGATGAGTTGCTGCAGTGCATCTTGTAGATGGTACACAGTGCTGCTACTGTGTCGGTGGCGGAAGGAATGAATGTTTGTGGATGGGGTGCCAATCAAGTGGCCTGCTTTGTCCTGGATGGTGTTGAGTTTCTTAAGTGTTGTTGGAGCTGCCCTCATCCAGGCAAGTGGAGAGAATTCCATCACACTCCTGACTTGGGCCTTGTGGGATGGTGGACAGGCTTTGGGGAGTCAGGAGGTGAGTTGCTCACCGCAGGATTCCTAGCCTCTGACCTGCTCTAATAGTCACAGTATTTATATGGCTAGTCCAGTTCAATTTCTGGTCAATGATAACCACCAGGATGTTGATAGTAGGATTCAGTAATGGTAAAATCATTGAATGTCAAGGGGTGGAGGTTAGATTGTATCTCTTCTTGGAGATGGTCATTGCCTGGCACTCATGTGGCACAAATGTTACTTGCCACTTGTCAGCCCAACCTTAGATATTGTTGAGGTCTTGCTGCATTTTGACATGGCAGACATCAGCAAACATCCCCATTTCTGACCTTCTGAGTGGTGGAAGGTCATTGATGAAGCAGCTGAAGATGGTTGGGCCTAGTACACTACCCTGAGGAACTCCTGCAGTGATGTCCTGGAACTGAGATGATTAGCCTCCAATAACCACAACCATCTTCCTTTGTGCTGGTATGACTCCAACCAGCAGAGTTTTCCCCGATTCCCATTGATTCCAGTTTTGCCATGGCTCCTTGATGCCACACTCAGTCAAATGCCCCCTTGATATCAAGGGCAGTCACTCTCACCTCATCTCTGGAGTTCAGCACATTTGTCCATGTTTGAACCAAGGCTGTAATGAGGTCAGAAGCTGATCTGGTGGAACCCAAACTGAGTGTCAGTGAGCAAGTTATCGCTAAGCAAGTGCTGCTTGATAACACTGTTGATGACCCCTTCCATCAATTCCATCACTACCGCCAGTTAAATGGAAAGGCTGAGGCAGCAATGAAAATTGCCAAAGGGATCATTAACAGATCAAGTAGAGCCAGCAAAGATGGTTACAAGGCAATCCTAGAGTGGAGAAACACACTTACAGGAGGCTTGGAAAGTAGTCCAGTTCAGCAGTTCATGTCATGTCACATCCAAACTATTCTTCCAGTAACTATAAACTACTGAAGCCAGAAGTAGTAACAGGGAGTGAGTGACAAAATCAAAGTGAAACAACAGAAAGGCAAATTTCACTTTGATAAAGCTGCCAAATCATCGCTAGAGAGTTGGAGACCAGGTCAGAGTGCAAAAATTCAATGTTCTCAACAAAAGTCAGCTCACTTAGCAACCTGGGACCTTGGTAGAGACGTTGTCACCTCGATCGTACACAGTGAAATTGAATGACCAGTTATATCATTGTAACCATAGACATATATACATGTGCATCAGAAGAATATAGTAGACAGAAGAGAGCTGATGAGGAAGATCAACTGCATAAGGGATGAAAGACCACCAGTTCCATAGGCCAACTGTTCCTCAGTAAAGACAACGGATCTGCAGGAACACTCACCATGGCAACAACATTCTCCAGAGAGGAAACATTACCCCAGCAATGAGCGGACACCAATGAATGGTCAATAACAACCTGGACCATTTAGAAGACCTGAACCGTTCAAAGATTGTGTGCAATGCATGTGTAAGGACAGATGAAAGTGGGATGGACTAGAATGAACAAACAGTTTTCTCTACATGAGTGATGATTTTCATCGTAAACCATGTATGTGCCTGCCTTGCAACTACAAATATAATGTATATAGATTGTTGTTTTTTTTCCTTTTTATGAAAAAGGGGATGTTTGGAGAAGTGCCTTTGTGCACTGTGGCTTGCCTTAGGCTTGCCATTGTCATGTGACCTTTGATGCCATCCTTTATGTATAAAGGCTTGAGAGCAGAAGCCATTTCACCCACCACTTGGAACACATTCAGATATACAGCCTTAAGCTTTGACTCTTCTCTAATTTTCCATGATGTCACCTTAGCTACTAATGGCCTTTTACCTTTACTACTCTCTCTGTTCCTTCCTGACCCACTCTGCTTATTTGTACCCATGTTACAAAGCATTTGCATTTCTCTTCCTGCTTTGAAGTCCTGTCTACCACCTGCATTATTTGATTTGCCAGGACACTGGCCTGCCATGGTTTAAGTGGAACCCATCCCAGTGGAACAACTCTCTCTTTTCCTGCTGCCAGTGACCCGTAAAGTGAAACCCCTACCTCCCACCACTCCTTCAGCCACACATTGAACTTTCTAATCTGTTTATCCCAATGCCTATTGGCACATGGCTCAGATAACAATCTAGGGATTATTATCTTTTGAGGTTCTGCTTTTTAATTTGGACCCTAATTCCTCAAACTCTCTCAGCAGAACCTCAATCCTAGTTCTACCTATGTCAGTTCCTATATGGACCATAACAATTGGATCTTCCCCTTCCCTCTCCAAGTTCTTCTTCGGTTGAGAGGAGATGTCTATAACCCTGGCACCAGACAGACAACACAGCCTTTGGACTCCCCACTTGTGGCTGCAGAGAACAGTAACCCATTCCCCAACTTTTTCCAACCAAAACCACATTTCACATCCCACCATTTGAATGGATTCCTGAACCATGGTGCTATAGCCAATTTGCTCATCTGTCCTGCAGTTCTCGTTTGCATCCAGAGGTAGCAGTAACATCGTATTAGTTGGAAACAGGCAAAGGCTGAGGCTCGACCAGCACTGCATCAGGGGTCCCCAAGCCCACCCCAATCACAAACAAGAGGTAAAACCATTGCAAATTTGGACTTTCCTTTGATCAGGTATAACACAATGGGGAATGGCAACTTGTGATTCTGCTTAAGGACTTGAGGGATGACAGGAAAAAAAGGGGAGAGATATAGGGGAGACAAGACAGGGAGAAGAGAGGGGGAGAGGTGAGAAAGGGAGAAGGAGGAGCAAGGGGTATGAGAGGGAACGATAAGAGGGGAAAGGAAGGGGATGAGGGAAAGGAGCACAGGAGGAGAGCGAAAGGGAGGGGGAGAGGGGAATGAGAAAGGAGCAAGGGAGGGGAGGAGAAGTGGCAGAGGGGGATAAGAGAAAGGAGCATGGGAGGGAAGGGGTGCAGAGGGGAGGAGAGGGTGAGGAGGGGGATAAGAGAAAGGAGCATGGGAGGGAAGGGGAGTGGAGGGGGTGAGGGGAGTGGAGCACAGTGAATGTGAGGATAGCAGAGAACTGAAGAGGGAGGGAGATGAAAGAGGGGTAAGAGAGAGAAGCCAGGGAGAGAAAGGGTAGAGGGGAAATAGAGGAAAAAGAGGACACAAAGTTGGGGGGGCAGTGTGGCATGAGGGGAGAGGAGAAGGAAAGAAAAGAGATGGCAAGGGTAGAGGAGGGGAGAGGAAAGGAATTGGGCAGGAAAGCAGAGGGGGAGAGGTAGAAAAATGGGCAAGAATAAAAGTAAAAGTATAAATATATTTTAGCAGACAGCCGATGGCAGAAAGAAGTGTAAACTGAGCCCTGACGTTCCACTGACGCTTACCTGTTGAAAGATCAATAAACTTAAACTCAAATGCAATGTTGTTCTTCTTGGCAAAAATGTAGACAGCTCGGCAGGGCTGAGAGTGGAGATTCAAGTACAGCTCCAGGCCCATTTTGTTCTTCAGAGTAACAGGACTAGAAGTATTGGCGGCACAGCCTTTGCTTATGTAAAGTCAATCCCTCCCCCTATTCCCAGGGAAACACTGGTTGGAGACCAAAGATCAAGTGATATTAATCAATGTGAGAGAGAGAGAGGAAGCAAATTCTTGCTCCACAGTGAAAAACAACTAAACTCTCTGTGACTTGCCAAATCGAAAACTCTTAGCACGCACAGGGTAAGGAGAAGTGATCATACTTAAAAACAGAACATCTTTGTTTCCCCGAAAGTTCAAAGATTTTTAAACTGTACAGAACTGTGAGTGATGTTCCCAGTGCAGGGATCTGCCCTAAACCAGATGGAAAGGCACATGGCAACTCTCTCCTTAAGGGTCACTGTAAAAATTATTGATCAACCGATGTCCCCTGTAAATGTAACTCGGGTTTAACAAAGACCCTCTGCTGATACCTGCCTGCTCCTTTAGAGTGGCGGGCAGCTTGTTAAAGTTTGACCGTCCCCCCCCTCAGATATCTGTGCTCCTCTAATTCTGGCCTCGTTTGCGTCCCTGATTTTAACTGTTCCACCGTTGGCAGCCACGCCTTCAGTTGCATGAGCCCCATGCTCCGGAATTCCCTCCCTAAACCTCTCGGCTTCTCTACCTCACTTCCCTCCTTTAAGATACTCCTTAAAACCTACCTCTTTGACCAAATTTTTGGTCACCTGATGGAATATCTCCTTATGTGATTCAGTATCATACTTTGTGTTGTAATGCTCCTTTGAAGCCACTTTGTGGGTTCAGGGGTGGGGAGGATGATGGGATGTTTCATTATGTTAAAAAGGCGCTATATAAGTATAACTTGTTATTGACACAGAAGCATCTTTTGCTGGAATTTTGTGTTAATGGAGAATGGGGTATGGAGGTTAGAGTTCACACTCTGCATTGCCAGGTCTCTCCATCTTGAGGCAAACTCACTGGAGGCAAACTCAAGGGTTTATAACCAGCAGAAGTAATACCCGAGGGGGTTGATTTTGAGTGCTCTTCATCCTCTAAATGGGGTCAGACTTCTTGTGACATAAGATTCCCCCCTCCCCCAAAATTTGCCACTTGGGGAGATATTAAGGCCAGATTTAGGTTTTAAGGCATGTTTTCAAGGAGGAATGTGAGGTAGAGAGACAGAGAGGTTTAAGGAGGGAATTCCAGAGCTTGGGGCCTAGGCATCTGAAAGCATGGCCACACCAAAGTTGAAGTAATAAAATTTGGGGATGTTCCAGAGTCAATATTGGGCAAGACTGGATACCTGAGAGGGTTATGGGACTGGCGAGTTTACAGAGATGGGGAAGGTGAGGGCATGGAGAGATTTCAAAATAAGATTGTGAAATTTAAAATTGTGGTATTGCTTAACTAGGAGCCAATACAGGTCAGTGAGCACAAACGTGATAGCTAGGGGAATGAGACTTGCTACGAGTTAACACTTGGACAGCAGAGATTTGGGTGACCTCAAGTTTATGAAGGGTAGAATGTGGGAGACCAGTCAGGAGTGCATTGGAATAGTCAAGTCTAGAGGTAAGAAGCATGAAATGAGGGTTTCAGCAGCAGATGAGCTGAGACAGGGGCAGCCCAACAAGATCATGCAGGTAGAGGAGGGGGAGATTGAAAGTCAGACCAAGTTAGGTGTGTTATCAGCTGTGTGTCCACCTGAGGTCACAGTCAGGAGGCCTGAACTTGACAAGTGAATGTTTACCAATCAATATTAGGCATAACCAGGCCTGCGTGAATGCATGCCCTGCCCTGACCCACATTGCTCTGTCTTGTCTATCGCTGCCTCATCTCACCTCGCCTTATTGGCTGGGGACAGTCTCTAATCCCACCTTTCCAGGTGCAATTATCTTTAAAAGGAGTTTTGTAGAGGGGCCACTCCCTTACTCAGGGATGAGAGCCCTCTGTCCTGCTACAGCTAATATAAACGAGAGCTCTGCTTCTCAAACCACATCCCACTTTGTATGAATCACACTTGTGCAAGCATCAACAACATTGCAGAGGCAAGCAGGAAAGTGGAGTTAAGGCCTCAGTCAGGTCAGTCATGATTTTATTTAATTGGGGGGGGGCAGGCTTGAGGGGCCAAATGGTCTATTCCTGCTCCTATTTCTTATGTTCGTATAATGCAAGTGTAAATAACATTTGTGCTAGTGTGAACAACATTTGTACTAGTGTGCGGAACATTGCTGCTAGTGTGAACAACATGTCCTAATGTGTACAACATCCATGCTAGTGTGCACAACATCAGTATATGTATTATATTGCAAGATCTCAGCATTTTTTAATATTGCTTTCTCTGTTGCCCTCTCTGTTGGAGAGCAATATATGAATTGGTATTTGTTCAATAACGTGTTAGTATTTTCTCAGTGCAGTACACAACAGACAAGGCTGGGATGGCATTTACTTCTACATTTCATTTAAGAAATAAAGGGCTGAAGAACATTGTGACATTTCTAGAACACCTAAAGTTGATTTTGAGGATTACTCCATGTATACATTGTGTTCAGGTGTACAGTGAGACAGCACAGTACGTAATTGAAAAATTAGCATTGAGGACATATATGAGAACAATGGGGGAATTCAACTCAGAGAGGACTGTTGTAATTACGATCAAAGGTTACACATTTAGGCGAAAGTGAATAAAATAGGAGATGAGGATAAAGTAACTGTTTTCCTCACCATGATGGGGCCAGATACCTTTAAGCATGCAGGAGGAGAGGAAACAATAATGCTCCAAGTCATGAAAAGCACCAAGCCACCAGGTCATGGTGGAGTCTGGAAATCCTTAATACACATATGATAGATATGGAAATAGAAATTTATGTTATCGAGCAGAAGGTCAAGAGATAGTGTCAAACCAATGTTACCCATTAAAAGCCAGTACTATGGACTATCTTGAAAGTAATGAGATTCTGGACTCATATTATGGCAATACTAAGAATTAAATTGCACTGGGAGATGCATTCTGTGAAAGGAAGCAGTTGCCAAGTGGGATTGTTGCAGATTACATCCTCGAATTAAAGATACACTCTCATCACTGTGGGTATGGCGCAAACTTAGAAATTGACCTTAGCGACACATTTGTAGGAGGCCTAAAGAACAATTAAATCCAAGCCCAGCTTTTGAGCAAAGGCAATAAGCTCCTGGAATAAGGCCTGTGATGAGGTCATCACCACAGTTGTGGCAGGAAGAGATAGTTGCAAATTTCTAGGGAGCTCTTTTCCTGAGCCAGCAGGGGAGGTCCCCCAGGTTTCAGTGAGATCCAGGCCATGGCAGCCAAGTTCATAGTCTCAGAGTCAGAAATATAGGTGCTACCAGAAATGGTCGCCACCAACCACTTAAATGCCCCCCTTTCTAGTCAAAATGCAGAAAAGTCAGTCATATCCAGACAGCATGCAGAAGGAGAGAAAACAATAATGCTCCAAGTTATGAAAAGCACCAAGCTATCAGGACATGGCTGTGGTAGATCTAAAGTTAGTTCAGGAGTCTGGAAATCCTTAATACATATATGATAGATATGGAAAGAGAAATTTATGATATTAAGCAGAAGGGTCAAGAATTGTACTCAGTCAGAAAGCAGAAAAGCAGCTCATGGAAAATGAAATTAGTAGGGCTGAAAATAAAATTCCAGCACCCACAGCAGAAATGAAAGTCAGAGATTCACAACTTACTTCCATCGTTGACCCAGCTTCAGTTCTGTCTATTATCTCAGAAGGAGAATACAAGAAGTCTCTAAGCCATAGTCCCTTACATAAAACAGGTATAAGACTGGCTAGTTTTTCCAATAACAGTATTCCAGTGTTAGGTGAAGTTAGTGTTAGGGTACAATACGATGATATATCGTATTATTTGCTATTGCTAGTAGTAGGAAGGAATAAAGTCTCCCTGATGGGAAGGAATTTCTTAAGAAAATATGGTTAAACTGGGCCGAGTTATTTACAGTGGGGATCAATAAGAATACACCTATCATTACGTCAGCAGACCATGCAAGTGCAGGTATTCTTTCGAGATTGCCCATGAATATTGATCCATTTTTAGCCACCAAATTACTTGTGATTTACCTTACATATACAAATGACATGTCAGTATCTGCCAGAGAAAATAGTGAAGGAACTCACAAGGATTTGGTTTCTGTAGAAAGTGCTCAATTATGTCATGAATGGCTGGCCTAAAGAGTGTGAGAAATTGCAGGACTATTCCACATATAGAAATCAACTGAGAATAGACCGAGACTTTTTCCTATGGGTTGTAAGAGTCAGTATTCTGCCAAAGATTAGATATTGTCAGAGGAGCTCCATTAAAAGCACACAGAGATAGTTTGTATGAAAGCAGTATCAAGAAGCTATTTTGGTATCCAAAGGTAGGTAGAGATATTGAAGAGTTGGTGAAAAGTTGTGGTGTATCTCAGAATGAGAAATGATCCAACCAAAGTTCCTTACATTCCATGGTTAAACACAAGGAACCATATGGGAATGAATGCAGGCTGATTTCTTTGAGGTGGAAAGGAAAGAGTTCTCTGCTTTGGTCGATAGCTACAGCAAGTGGATAAATATTGAGTCCATGACCAATACCACAAGTGCCAAAACTATTGAGGTTTTGAGAAGTTGGTTTGCAATTTATGGGTTGCCAGAGGTGCTGTTGTCGGGGTCCACAGTTTACACCAGAAGAATTTGAAAAATAAAAATGGAGTCAAACAGACTATAATACCATTATATTGCCCCAACATCAAATGGTGCTGCAGAAGTATTTGTTAGATGACAAACTAGGTACTAATTTCCATGTTTCTCTTCAGTACAGGCTAGCCAATTTTCTGTTCTTTTGCAAAATAACCCTGCAGTCTATAACAGGTTGCTCACCCTACAGGTTAATGTTTAAACAAGCATAGGACAAGGTTTAGTTTTTTTAAGCCTGACACCAGTAGCAAAGTAAGAGAAAAGCAAGACAAATGAATCATGTTATACCAGGCATGAAACTTGAAGAGTTTAGCGCTGGTCAGATGTCATGGTGAAAAACCACGGAAGTGGTAAGAAGTATGTGATTGGAATTGTTGTAAAAAGACCAGGTGCGTTCACATATCTAGTGAAGATTAGAGAGAGACTCTTTCAGTGTTATGTAGATCATTGGTTTGAAAGAGGAAATCTGACAAAAGGAGAACAAGATAAACCTCCTGTAGTCCAAATTCCTCCATTAGCCCAAAGTGAAAGTCACAAAGAAAAAAAAATGAGCTGGGGTCTTTGATTAACACAAATGAATGTCACAGTCCAACCATTAAGTGGAGTTGGTAGTCAAAGTCCAGACACAGTCAGAGATATTAAAAGAAGAGAGTCAAGCTAATAGAAATGGTGGGAGATACCCTGACAGAAAAGCAAAAAACCAGATGGTTAATTGTTAAGTCTGTATAATAAGGAAGAAGAAATAAGTTGTTCTTTCTATGCTTGCTGTCAAATGATGATAGTTTTGTTAGATATATATTGGTGTTAAGGAAAAACAATTTTTTGCATGTAAATTACTCTGGAAGTATCAGTCATATCTGTTCACATTAGTATTGTTGTGTATTGTACTGAGTAAGATTAGCACACGCTCAGCTGCAGCAGTCATTTTTGAACTAACTTTACTTCCACCTCTGTAACAGAGATGGCAATATAACAAATGCTCAGATCTTGCAATATAATTGTTACAATTAAGAGGTTTATAAATAGTGTGCACAATATTCATGCTAGTGTGAACAACATCAGTGCAAGTGTGAACAACATTGATGCTATCGATCACAACATCTGTGCTAGTGTGAGCAACATCTGTACTAGTGTGCACAATATCCATGCCAGTGTAAAGTATGAACCTCTGGGAAGTATGAACGAAATCCGTGTTAGTGTGAACAATATCTGTACTAGTATGAACAATATCTGTGTTAGTATGAACAATGTCTGTACTAATATGAACAGTATTGTGTTAATGTGTACATTGAACAATTATGGATCTTTTAATACAAATTTTAAGGAAACTGAAAAACCCTGGATTTCTCAAAAAGCAGAATTCAATTGAAAGTTTTAGCAATAAAGGATAGAGCACAGAACTAATCTAATCTAATTGCTTAGCAGGCTAAATAACAGTTTTCCCCTAAGAGATTAAGGAATATCACAGGAAGAGATGGGGGAGGATGGAAACTTGTTGGGCCGTTTGGTTTGCCAGCAGCCAGGATACAAAGAAAGACTGTTTAACTCTTTGAAGGAAGAAGGGAAAAGGCTGCAGTCGGATGGGAAGGAGTCTGCTGTGCAAGAAAAAAGATGAGGTTAAGAGTCAGCAGGTCTGGCAGCATCGGCGGAGAAGAACAAAGTTGACATTTCAAGTCCTCATGACCCTTCAACAGAAATAAGTAAAAATAGGAGAGGTGTGAAATATAAGCTGGTTTAAGGTGAAGGGGATGGTTTAGGGACAAGCAAGCAGTGATAGGACCAGATAATCAAAAGATGTCACAGACAAAAGAACAAAGAGGTGTTGAAGGTGGTGATATTATCTAAAAGAATGTGCTAATTAAGAATGGATGGCAGGACACGCAAGGTACAGATAGCTCTAGTGGAGGTGGGGTGAAATAAGTCTAAAAGGGCATAAATTGTATAGATTTAAAAATAATGGAAATAGGTGGGAAAAGAAAAATCTATATAAAAATTATTGGAAAAAACAAAGGGAGGGGGAAGAAATGGAAAGGGGGTGGGGATGGAGGACAGAGTTCAAGATCTAAAGTTGTTGAACTCAATATTCAGTCCGGAAGGTTGTAAAGTGCCTAGGCGGAAGATGAGGTGCTGTTCCTCCAGTTTGTGTTGAGCTTCACTGGAACAATGCAGCAAGCCAAGGACAGACATGTGGGCAAGAGAGCAGCGTGGAGTGTTAAAATGGCAAGCAACAGGGAGGTCTGGGTCATTCTTGTGGACAGACCGAAGGTGTTCTGCAAAGCGGTCGCCCAGACTGCGTTTGGTCTCTCCAATGTAGAGGGGACCGCATTGGGAGCAACGAATGCAGTAGACTAAGTTGGGGGAAATGCAAGTGAAATGCTGCTTCACTTGAAAGGAGTGTTTGGGCCCTTGGACGGTGAGGAGAGAGGAAGTGAAGGGGCAGGTGTTGCATATTTTGCATGGGGAGGTGCCATAGGTAGGCGTTGAGGAGTAGGGGTGATGGAGGAGTGGACCAGGGTGTCACGGAGGGAACGATCCCTATGGAATGCCACCGGGGGGGTGAAGGGAAGATGTGTTTGGTGGTGGCATCATGCTGGAGTTGGCGGAAATGGCGGAGGATGATCCTTTGAATGCGGAGGCTGGTGGGGTGATAAGTGAGGACAAGGGGGACCCTATCACGTTTCTGGGAGGGAGGAGAAGGCATGAGGTCAGATGCGTAAGCGATGGGCCGGACACGGTTGAGGGCCCTGTCAACGACCGTGGGTGGAAAACCTCGGTTAAGGAAGAAAATATTTCACCCCTCTTTTATTTTTACTTAGTTCTGTTGAAGGGGCTTGAGGACTCGAAATGACAACGTTGTTCTTCTCCGCCGATGCTGCCAGACCTGCTGAGTTTTTCCAGGTATTTCTGCTTTTGTTTTGGATTTCCAGCATCCGCAGTTTTTTGTTTTTATCCATGAGGTTAAGAGTGTTCCTTCATACAAGAATTGGTCACCCCTTTGTTTTGGGCATATACAGACTCCCCTTTTACAGTTGTATTATTGTTAACTGGGAAGAGGCCTGAAAATGGTATTATCAGTCAATCACTGACATGCAAAAATAGTGAAACCACAATATATAGGATACTCCAGCTAATGTAACTGTTACAGACAGGGGTGAGAAGCAAACTGAATTCCTTTACTTTTCTCGCTGTCTGTCCATAAGCAGAGGTGTTTTAATTTTTGAAATAGGCTGTGGCATGTTTCCCCAAACCCTCTGTTTGGGAAGTCAATTTTAAAGTAACTCACAACAAACCCGCTTTAGGGTTAAATCAGAAGTATTGTTTATTCATACGTTCAAATCAGGGGGATGGTCGTCACAACTACATACACACACAAGCAGACAGGAAGGAGATAGGATAGAAAGAAGTTTTACAACTAAGAATAACTTGAAACAATAAAACCCAAAGAAATGATATTAATTCATGTGAATGTCAGAGTCCAGAATGTCAGTGACAAAGAAGTTAAGGTTCAGCAAGCTGAAAGCAGGAATTGCAGGATTCCTTTAAAGTTGGTGATGATGGGACTTGATCCATTCTACAGGCAATGGCAGGAATCTTCCAGAGCACCAGGCTTTGAGGAAGTTTAGACTTTAGGCAGGCTTTGTTGTCAGCCTCAAGTCCAGCTTTGGTGTTGGCAGGCTGGACGTTAAACAGCAGACTGTCCTGGAAGTCCAGAATGTTACATTAAAACTTTCCAAAGGCCAAAGGATCTTTGTTCATGTGCTGTTAGCCATTAATGAGTCAGTTTCAGGTTAACAATCAGTTTCTATGCATTTGGTAAAAATCCATTGTTCACTTTTAGGAGATTAAAAGGTGGCTATTAGCACCTCCACAGGTAAAATGAGGTCTGATGGCTCTCTCTTTCTTATAAGTCCAGGCTGGGAGACAGACTATCTGCTGCTCCCTTGTTTCATTGATTGTAATGAGTCCACACATGATAGGTGTGAGATTCCACAAGGCTGAGGGTTGAGCTTTGTCCTGTAATTACTGTTGAAAGTTTCCAGAACTGTAGCCATTTGCAAATCATGTGACCTGTAACAGCCATGTTTATGGTCCAGCAAAGTCCATCTTTAAATAAGTAGAAAGTAAGGTTTTATTTGCACAGTTTATGATCTCTTTCATGTCTTATGAACATGGCAGTAATAGTAGAAACAGGGATCTCTGACTCATTGAGGAATAAAGGTGGGAGAAACAATAATAGTGAAGAGTAAAAGATTGGAATATATTGAGAAGAAACTGCCAAAGTGGAGGCAGCAGCTTGAAGAATCTTGAGTACAACTAATCAGGCCTTGTGAATTGAGATGGGAGGAACTGAGTAAATTAAAGAAGTTGAAAAGAAACAATCCAAAGCAATTTGGTCTTTGGCCAGTGGTTATAAATTACAACCAGAATCCCTAAAAATAGAGAGAATTAAAAAAACTAGAAAGAGTAGTAGAGCAATTGAAGATCCAACTAAAGGAGGAAGATCCGAGGGGCTGAGTTTCACCAGCCCTCTGGAGATGGGCTGGGAGGACAGAAGACTTGTAAAATGACATTGGAGGATGTTGGGAGGGAAGTCTGACATCTTTCTGCCACTACAGAATATTCCCAGAAGGGGAGCAGCAGTGACATGGTTGCCTGCTGGCCAGAGGCACTTACCAGCATCGGAACAGACCCCTGTCATGTGGCTATATCTAGGCAGCCTCCCAGTGGCTTCCTGGCAGAAGGGGGCCCTTCTGTTCTGGTGGCTCTATGGCTCATGGAGGAGCCCATCGACAGCAATGGCCACCCCCATAGCTCCAATGCTGATCACCGGGGCCTGCCTGCCTGGCCCCAGCCCCTTAAAAGATTTCCTCCCCACCCTTCAAGAGCGCCTTAACATGGGGGCATTCTCTTCTTCTCCTCAGCAGCAATCTATCATTGGCAGTACTGAGGTTGCTGAACCTCTGTTTGGGCTAGCAGTTCTGAGAGGCAGGTCAGGGTCTCTGAAAGATGGGCCAGAGGCTCTGAAAGGTGGGCCAGGGGCTCTGAGAGGTGGGCCAGAAGCTCACAGAGGTGGGACAGGGGCTCTGAGAGGTGGGCCAGGGGCTCTGAGAGGTGGGCCGGAAGTTCTGAGAGGTGGGCCAGGAGCTCTGAGAGGTGGGCCAGAATTTCTGAGAGGTGGCCCAGGAGCTCTGAGAGGTGGGACAAGGGCTCTGAGAGGTGGGCCAGGGGCTCTGAGAGGTGTGCCAGATGTTCTGAGAGGTGGGCCAGGAGCTCTGAGAGGTGGGACAAGGGCTCTGAGAGGTGGGCCAGAAGCTCTCAGAGGTGGGCCAGAGGTTCTGAGAGGTGGGCCAGAAGCTCTCAGAGGTGGGCCAGAGGTTCTGAGAGATGGGCCAGAAGCTCTCAGAGGTGGGCCAGAGGTTCTGAGAGGTGGGCCAGGGGCCACAGTCCTTAATTGGATGGCATTCCAATCGTAGCCTGTTAATTGCTCACGGCTGGTAAAATTACACCTGGGCTCCCGCTGTCCACCTATGTGGCCCCAGGGCCTGTTTTCAGTCCTGGCAAAGTGACAACCTGGATTAAGTAAAATTCCTGGATGTGAAAAGGTGTGTGATAAGAAAGGAGTCTGCCCAGTCATCATTGGAACCCATTACATATTTCCAAAGTCAGGCAGTTAATAGAAAGAAATGCATATCTGTCAGTCTAGTAAAGTACAAGAGGTACAGATAATAAATTTGGAAAAACAAATGAAGAAGGTGTAGTCACTGTAAGTAATCAAATTGAATGAGGCAGGGAAAGTAGAAGGTCCAATACAGTATCCACAGAGAGTGATACAGCTTCTGTACAGAGTGATACACTATCCACACAGATTGACACAGCATCAGTACAGAATGATACAGTATCCACATGTAGTGATACAGTATCTGTACAGTGATAAATATCCACATGAAGTGAAACAGTATATGTACAGTGATACAATATCCACACAGAGTGATACAGTATCCCACACAAAGTGATACAGTATCCACATGAAGTGATACAGTATCTATACAGTGATACAGTATCCCACACAGAATGATATAGTATCCCACATGGAATGATACAGTGTCTATACAGAGTGATACAGTGTCCCACACAAAGTGATACAGTACCTATACAGAGTGATACAGTATCCCACAGAGTGATACAGTATCTATACAGACTGATACAATATCCCAATCAGAATGATACAGTATCTATACAGAGAGTTACAGTATCCCACACAGAGTGATACTGTAACCCACACAGAGTGATATAGTATCCCACACGGAATGATACAGTATCCATACAGAGTGATACAGCATCCCACATAGAATGATATAGTATCTTTACAGGATGATACAGTATCCCACACAGAGTGATACAGTATCCCACGCAGAGCGACACAGTATCTATATAGAGTGATACAGTGTCTATACAGAGTGATACATTATCCCACACAGAGTGATACAGTATCTATACAGAGTGATACAGTATCTCACATGGAATGATATAGTATCTATACAGAGTGATACAGTATCCCACACGGAATGATACAATATCCCATATGGAGTACTACAGTATCTATACAGAGCGATACAGTGTCTATACAGAGTGATACAGTATCCCACATAGAGTGATAACGTATCCCACATGGAGCGATACAGTACCTATGCAGAGGGATACAGTATCCCACGTGGAATAATATAGTATTTATACAGAGTGATACTGTGTCCCACACAGAGTGATACAGTATCCCACACAGAGTGATACAGTATCTATACAGAGTGATACAGTATCCCACATGGAATGATATAGTATCTATACAGAGTGAAACAGTATCCCACACGGAATGAAACAATATCCCACATGGAGTGCTACAGTATCTATACAGAGTGACACAGTGTCTATACAGAGTGATACAGTATCCCACACAGAATGATACAGTATCCCACATGGAATGATACATATGTAGCCCTTGGCTCCTGTGATTCAGAACAATGTGATCCCGCAGGGCAGAAGAACTGGGCACCTTAGCCCATAGATGCATGTCCCCTGAACATTCTCAAGAAATGGCTGAGCAGTTACTGTGGTTTGACAGGAAGGGAGATGGAATGATACACTTTGCTGAGGTGGAACAGACAGTCACAATTGCTCCAATGGATCAGGCAAAAATTCTGAAGCTGTTGTGGACATTTGACTTGGTGGTTTACAGGGTCTTCCTTCAAGGTAGGAACATGGAAGGACAACATGTAAAGATACATAGGACTCGGTGTTGAGAATGTTAGCATTTAGCAGGGGTGACCCAGATGAGGTCCTGGGAAACTACAGTTAGGAACCCAACCAACATCCCAATGTTTATACTGATTGACTGTGAACCACATTACAACAGAATGTACGGCCTGTGCTGGACAGGTTCAGTTTGTCCTACCCTTCCCTTTTGAGCAAACATACCTTGACTGTGCTCAAACCATCTCCTCTTTGAAGGTAGCCCATTGTTCAGCTATTGTTTTTCCTGCCAACCTTTGGTTCCAGTCTATCTGGCCCAGCTCTGTTCTTGCCCCATTCAAGTCCGCTCTCTGCCAGTTGATTATTCTTACTCTGGATTGGCCAATATCATTTTTCACCGTCACCTTAAACCTTATGATACAATGATCACTGTCTCTTAAATGTTCCCCCACTGTCTCTTGATCTACTTGGCCCTCCTCATTCCCAAGATCCAGATCTAGCAGTGCCTCCTTTCTTGTTGGACTGGACACATACTGCTGTAAGAAATTCTCCTGAACACAGTCTAGGAATGCTTGTCCCTCACTGCCCCTTACACTACCACTATCCCAGTCTATATATGGGTAATTAAAGTTCCCCATTATAACTACTCTATGATGGTTACACCTCTCTGTAATTTCCTTGCAGATTTGTTCCTCTATATCCTTCCCACTAGCTGGTGGTCTATATATTACACCGAGCAATGTCATTGCACCCTTCTTGTTCCTTAATTCTAGCCAAATCGATTCTGTCCTTGAATCCTCTGACACATCCTCTTTTCTCAGTACTGTAACACTCTCCTTAACCAAAAATGCCACCCCTCCTCCTTTTTTCCCTTTCCTATCTTGTCTGAACACCTTGTAAACAGGAATATTTAACACCCAGATCTGCCCTTCCTTAAGCCAGGTTTCTGTTATCGCCACAGCATCATAATCCCACAAGGCAATCTTTGCCTGTAACTACCCAATTTTATTAACTATACTCTGTGCATTCACATACATGCAGTATAACCATGATTTAGACTTTATTACTTGCTCCCTTACTCCGACTCCATCTATTAACTTACTATTTTCTATTTTGGTGCTATCTGCCCTTCACAGTATTCTGTGCACCCTAGTATTACTTTCTAATATTTTCTCCTGGTTCCCACACCCCTGCTGAGTTTGTTTAAACCCCCCCCACCAGAACTAGAAAAACACCTTGCAAGGAACTCAGCCCCAGCTCTGTTCAGATGCAACCCATCTGGCTTGTACAGGTGCCTTCTCCCCCAGAGCCAGTCCCAGTGTCCCAGGAATCTAACACCCTCCATCCTGCACCATCTTTCCAGCCATGCATTCATCCATCTTATCTTCCTATTTCTGTACTGACTTGCCCTAGGCACTGGGAGTAATCCGGAGATTACTACTTTAGAGGTCCTGTTTGCTAATTTTCTACCTAGCTCCCTAAATTCCTATTGCAGGACCACATCCCCCTTCCTACCTATGTTGTTAGTATCAATGTGGACCATGACTTCTGGCTGTTCGCCCTCCCTCACAAGAATATTCTGCAGCAGTTCTGTGACATCCTTGATCCTAGCAGCAGGGAGGCAACAAACCATCCTGGAGTCACGTTGATGGCTGCAGAAACGCCTGGCTGTTCCCCTAACTAAAGAGTCCCCTATCAGTACTGCCCTACTGCTCTCCTTCCTCCCCTCCTGTACAGCTGAGTCACCCAGGGTGCCACAGGCTTGGCTCTTGCTGCACTCCTCCAAGAATCCATCGCCCTCACCGATATCCAGAATGGAAAACCGGTTAGTGAGGGGGACTTTTGGGGACTCCTGCACTATCTGCCTGTTTCTCTTGGATTGCCTGGCAGTCACCCATTCCCTATCTACCTGCTTGGCCCTAACTTGTGATGTCCTAACTTGCCCGAACTCTCACTGTTTTATATCCTGAACTTTCATTGTTTTATTCCCTGAACTCTCGTTGTTTTATCTCTTGAAATTTCACTGTTTTATCCCCTAAACTTTCTGTTTTATCTCCCAAACTCTCACTGTTTTATCCCCTGAACTCTCGTTGTTTTACCCCCTGAATTCTCACTGTTCAGGGGAAAAGGCTAAGTAGAATATTATTTTAGTTGGCCCTACTTAATAAACCTTACCAAAAGTACAGTTCCTACTTTTTTCTAAACCTTATGAATAGAATAAGCCTTAAACAATTACTAGATACTCACCAGATACTCACCAAACAGATAGCTTCTTCTCCGACCAATCAAATTGTTTCTTTCCTGAGATGTCACAGTTTGGTTTTTTCACTCTCCTTTGAACTCAGCACGGGCCGGTTCCGAGCAGCTGACAGGTCCACCTTTCCGACTGCTCTTCCCAAAGGTGAGTGAAATAGGCCGCGCTCCCCAGGCTGTCCTTATTCTCTTCCCACTCTGTGTATCTCCCACAGGTCAGCCTCTCTGACTGCTCTTCCTGAAGTTGAGTGATCGAGGATTGTGTGGTGGTCATTCCTACTGTCATGGACAGCTAGATTGGTGAGGACAAATAGATAGTTCCCTTGTGTTGGTTCCTTCACCACCTGCTGCAGACCCAGTCTGGCAGATATATCCTTCAGAACTTGGCCAGCTTGGTCAGTAGTGGTGCTACCAAGCCAGTCTTGCTGATGGACATAGAAATCCCCCATCCAGAGTACACATCGTGCCCTTGCTATCCTAAGTGCTTCTTCTAAGTGGTGTTTAATTGGGAGGGATACTGATTCATCAGCTGAAGGGAGGGTGGTAGGTGGTAATCAGCAGGAGGTTCTTGCCCATGTTTGACCTGATGCATTGAGTCTTCAGGGCCTCTCCCTCTTGACTATTTACCCCCATGCCACCACCTCTGGTAGGTCTGTCCTGCCAGTGGGGCGGTGGTGGGATTGACTGAGATATTGGATGTAAGGATTGATTTAGAGAGTATGCCTATATCAACCTGTTGCTTAACTCGCTTGTGGGACAGCTCTCCTAAATTTGGCACATGTCCCCAGATGTTAATGAGGAGGACTTTGTAAGGTCCAATGGGCAGGGTATATCTTTGTTGTTTCCAGAGTCTTGGTCAACGCCAAGTGTCCCATCCAGTTTTGTTTTTATTTGTTATTTTCTGTAGCAGTTTGATACAACTGAGAAGCTTGGTCATTTCCGGGATCAGTTAAGGGTCAACCATGTTTCTGTGGGAATGTGTTAAAAACATGGATGAGAATTTTAAAATTGAGATGTTGCCTGACCAGGATCCAATGCAGGTCAGCGAGCACAGGGATAATCGGTGAACAGAACTTGGTTTGAGTTAGGACACAGGCAGCAGTTTTGGAATGAGCTCAACTTCATGGAGGGTAGAAGCTGGCCAGACAGAAAAGCACTGGAATCGTTCAGTCTGGAGAAAAGCCATACCTCTGTAAACGTGACTGTAATGTTATTGAATACTGGGCACTCAGTCATTGCAAGATAAAGGGTTTTTGAATCCAGTAAGCAAAGACAGTTCTTTAATGCAGAGCTGAGTTGTATCGGTTTTGTGGGACTGGATTGGCCCAGACCTGCTAGAAGTGTATCCTTCCAGTTTGTCAGCATGTCAGAATCCATGAGGAAAGGCATCATCACCCCCATCTGCAAGCAGAAGAGGAAAGGGAGGATATTAGAAATTGGCGACCCATTTCACTGTTGAATGCGGACTATAGGATTCTGTCCAAGATCATGGCCAATCGGGTCAAGTCTGCTCTGGAACTGGTGATCCACCCTGACCAGATCTGCCTTGTACCCAGCAGGAAAATCTCCGACAGCCTCGTGCTACTCAGGGATATGATTGTCTATGTTTGGGACAGGGGTATGGACACCTGTCTCATCATCCTCGACCAGGAGAAGGCCTTTGACAGAATATCGCACATCTACATGGTGGATGTGCCTCTCCAAGATGTGGTTTGGGGAGGGAATCCACAACTGCTCTACACAAATATCTTTAGCACTGTTTCAATCAACGGGTGGGAATCAGAAAGCTTTCCAGTTAAACCTGGAATCAGGCAGGGCTGCCCTCTCTCCCTTGCCCTGTTCTTGTGTTACACAGAACGCTTTGCTGCGTTCATCAGGAAGGATTCAGGCATAAGAGGAGTGACAATCCCCAGCAGGAGGCACTGAGGTCAAAGCCCCCTGTACATGGAAAACGTCACTGTCTTCTGCTCAGATCTGCTATCGGTGCACAGACTGATAACCATTTGCAACTAGTTCAAACTGGTCTCAGGAGCCAAGATGAATCGCAACAAGAGTGAGGCCATGTTCTTTGGGAACTGGTCTGATTGATCTTTTGCCCCCTTCACTGTCAGGTCAGACGGCCTGAAGGTGCTGGGAATATCGTTCAGAGGGACTGGGGCGTGTGCTAAAAACTGGAAGGAGTGAATAGCTATGGTCAAATAAAAACTGGGCATGTGAGAGTGACTCCGTAGTAATTAGATTTTTATTTAGTGCATAGTGCACATTTAAGAATAATACTTGTTAAGAAAGATCATATGATCTGTAGTAACGAATAGCAGAGTAACACGGGCTACCTCCGCAGTCAGTGTAGAGTTAGAGTTGGAGTTGAAAGCACATGTGTAGTTATTGCTGAGTATATTGTAAATAAATTTAATGTTTCCATTCAAGAAGTGTCTGCAGTGCAACTCTATTACTAATAGTACAACTCTGCCACCCTACAACATGCTCCCTCTCCATTGCAGGTAACAACCTGGTCATCAGGTGTGAGGCACTCTCAGTGTTCCTGTACTTGGCACAGATCTGGCCCATTCCTCACTCCTGTGCTGTGGCAATCACCCGAGACATCTTCCGCTTTATCTGAAGGTCAAAAATAGACCATCTTAGCAGGGACACCTCTAGGTAAAGGGGGAGAAAATGTACACAACATCGCCCTCACCTTCATGGCCACCTTTGTGTGTGGCTGCATCAAGCTGTGCATAGACCCTCAGTACGCAAACACCAAGTGTCACTATGTGCTGAGGTTCTACCTGTCCCCGGTGTTCCGAAGGATGGGTCTGGCCACGCTGCCGCAGACCGCTCCAAGTAGCTGTACCACCTGTCCCTCGTGGAAAAAATTATGCAGAGGAACACTTTTGACCACAAGTCCATCAGGCATAATGTCCTAGAGGCCCTGCAGGAAAAGGAGATGGTGGATCCTGTCGAATGATTCCCTGAACAGACTCTCAGTCATTTGGCAGAATGTCTCATCGCCAGAACTTTCCAACAAGCACCAAGATGTAGCTTGGCTGGTGGTAAGAAGGAGACCGTTGTTCACCTCCTTGTGGATTGTGCCTTTGCAAAGAAGGTCTTGAGAGAGATGCAGTGGTTTCTGTCAAGGTTCATCCTGAGCAGTTCTGTGACGCAGGACTCTGTGCTCTACGGGCTGTTCCCAGGGATACACACCGAGACAAACATCAACTGCAGCTGGAGGATCATCAACTCGGTGAAAGATGGTCTTTGGTCTGACTGAAACTTGTTGGTCTTCCAATGTAAGGAGTAGTCCATGACTGAGTGTTGCAGACTGGCACATTCCAATGTCCAGGACTACATGCTGAGGGACGCACTAAAGCTTGGGGCAGCTTCTGCAGAGGCGCAATGGGGAAAGGTCACTGTCTAAGGCCTTTCAGCCAGAGTACACTGAGGGGCTGTGAAAGGTATAGACCCCTCGGGCTGTATGACTCAACATTGAATGTATACTGTAAATATTACATATATCCCAATTGTATTGAAGCACCTCAGAGTGCAACATGATCAATGTAGAAAATTTGAATACAATTGCACTTTCTCTAATGACCATTTTGAAATGTTTGTAATGTTCCTCTAGATATTTTATTAAAAAGGTCTATTTTTGCAAAATAAAACTGAGGTGAGTTAGAGACTTCGTAAAACCCCTGGGGCTGTATGTTTGACATGTAATATTGTAAATATTAACTGTAATCAGTAACATACAGTATTGAAAGAAACTGATTTGTTTAGCACTTTATGTGATATCAACTTTGAACGGTAAAGTAATTTACTTCGTAAACTTTATAAATAAAGTATATTTTGGGGACAAAAATGAGAATAGGGTCTTCCCCAGGCAATTGAAACGCCTAACATGAAAACGAAAAATGTTGCAAATTACTCAGCAGGTGTGGCAACATATGTGGAGAGAGAAACAGTCAAAGTTTCAGACCTGAGACCTTACATCAGTACTGGGACACAGACTTTGTCCCGCCCCTCCCTTCCCCAACTCTACGTTCATATCCCGGACTGTTTTGGTACACTGGGTTTCCAGCCGAGTAGGAAAATGCCCTTTATCGACCTTGAGAGTAACCTGCCTGCGAGCCGCTTCTCCGAGGAGCTGGTGAACAAGCTGTGCTGCGCGGCCGCCACTATCCTCGACAAACCCAAGGAGGCAAGTTCACATTTTTTAAAGAGGGAATTTCAGAGGCTTTTCACTTGGACACTCTTCAGGGAACTGAGCTGTCTACTGGAAGGGACTGAAATGCTGCCTCACGGGAACAGGAAATTCACGTCAGTTTGAGGATCTGACCTGAAACATTTCTGCAACTTGCTCCGACGTATATCAGCCAATAATTGAACTTTGAAAACAAAACTACGATTCTCCAAGAGGGTGACAGTCTGGAAGAGGAACTAAGTTCTGTTGAATTTGTGCGATTGTTTTAGCTTGACACTGTGTTTAAAGCATATTTTGTGTTATAGCCTAGGCCGCTGCTGAAGGTTGTGAGGCTGCAGAATTCGTAATTGAAACAAATCATGACAAGGTTTAATAATAGGTTAAATAAAATTACATCGAAATCTCAACAGGGAAATAGGTTTTGCGATAGTGTAGGAGGCAACAATCACCTAGAAAATCAACACTGGCAGGGTTTCTGTTAGCCCAGTGTGGAATGTACAGATTTTCTCCCTGTGGAGACTCATACCACTCACTCAAGTACAGAGAGCATAGTGCAGGTTAGCAGACCGAGCTTCAGTACCCACCCCTTAGGCAAATGTGACCAAGGAAACAGCTAGAGTTTAACTCACCAAAACCACAAAAGCTATCAACGCAAAGAACTAAGTTCATAGCTAAGAGCTAAGTCTGACAGGCTTATGAGAAACACTAAAACAAAAACAGAATTACCTGGAAAAACTCAGCAGGTCTGGCAGCATCGGCGGAGAAGAACAAAGTTGACGTTTCAAGTCCTCATGACCCTTCAACCAGACCTGCTGAGTTTTTCCAGGTAATTCTGTTTTTGTTTTGGATTTCCAGCATCCGCAGTTTTTTGTTTTTATCTCTGTGTTTAATTGACTGCCACTTCTCTTCAAGAAATGCCTACCTTGAGGAAGTACTGCTCTTCAGTTCTGTTGAAGGGTCATGAGGACTTGAAACATCAACTTTGTTCTTCTCCGCCGATGCTGCCAGACCTGCTGAGTTTTTCCAGGTAATTCTATTTTTGTTTTGGATTTCCAGCATCCGCAGTTTTTTGTTTTTATCTTTTTTTTGTTTTTATTTATGAGAAACACTCCCAGTCCCAGTATGACACTCCTAACTTGCTCCAGCCCAGATCCCATGAGAGCCAGGGCCTCCTCAGTCTTCCCTAAAAATAGGGAAGTCTTGTTACAACTGTACAGGGTGTTGATGAAGCCCCACCTGGAGTACTGTGTACAGTTTTGGTCCCCGTATTAAGAAAGGATATACTGGCACTGGAGGCAGTATAAAAGAAATTCACTAGGCTGACTCTTGGGATGAAGAGTTGACTTATCAAGAATGGCAGAACAGGTTAGGCCTTTACTTATTAGCGTTTAGAAGAATGAAGGGTGATCTTATTGAAACGTACAAGATTCTGAGGGGGCTTGACAGGGTAGATGTTGAGAAGATGTTTCCACTAGTGGGGGAATCTCATACCAGGGGACATAGTTACAGAATAAGGGAACACTCATTTAAAACTGAGATGCGAAAGAATTTCTTCTCTGAGGGTAGTGAATGTCTGGAATTCTCTACCCCAAAGAGTTGTGGAGGCTAGATCAGTGAAAGAATTTAAAGAGGAGGTAGATAGATTTTTAAAATATTGGGGAATTGAAGGCTATGAGGAGCTGGCACGGAGGAGGATTGAGGCCTGGGGCAGATCAGCTAAGATCTTATTGAATGGCGGGGCAGGCTTGAGGGGCCGAATGGCCTACACCAGCTCCTATTTCTTATGTTCTTATTATTACCAGTGCCCTGGAGTATTGCAGGTACTTTCCTGGCTTAGGTACTGCAATATTGTGTCTGTCACTGAGGATTAGAACTGTAGACATTTACACAGGAGGCCACCCATGTGTTGGCCATAACAACTATTTGGGTTTGTATAGCATCATAATGTAGAAAAAGAACACCTCAAGGTACTTCCCAGAGAGGCAATCAGACAGGAATGCCAAAGGAGGATGACAAAAGCTTGGACAGAGAAGTGGATTTAAAGGAGGAGCGCAAGTAGCATTTGGGGGGTGGGGTGGGGTGGGGGCGTTGGTATTCCAGTGTGGGACCTACATAGTTTAAGGCACAGTTATCAGTAGTGGGCAAATGAAAATGGAGATGGGGGCGGTGACTCAAGTGGCCAGAATTTTCACAGGGTTGCAAAGCTGGAGGAGAGGTTAAGAAATAGCAAGGGGTGAGGATGTGAAGGTATTTTAAATTGGGAAGCTGAGAACCAATGGAAATCAGTGTCTGTTACAATAAATGGTTTAAAAAACTTTATTAAATCTCAGGCAATTGAAAGAACAAATGGTGGAGCAATCAAAATTGAGAATGCTCAAGAGGCCAAACTAGAAATTTGCAAATATCTCGGAGGGTGGTAGGGCTGGAGATTATAGAGATGGGGTGGGGCAAGGCCGTGGAGGGAATTGAAAACAAGGATGAAAATTTTAAAATGGAGGCATCATTTAACCAGGAGCCAATGTAAGTCAGCGAGCACGAGGGTGATGGGTCAATGGCACTTGGTGAAAGTTAGGACACGGGCAACAGAGTTTTGGATGACCTCAAGTTTATGGAGGGTTGTGTGTGAGAGGCCAGCCAGGATAGTCAAGTCTGGAGGTAACAAAAGCATGGATGAGGGTTTCAGCAGCAAAAGCCCTTAGGAAGGGACAGGCATAGGCAATGTTACAGCTCTGGAAGTAGGCGGTCTTAGTGACACCACGGATATGTGGTTGAAACTCAAATATCACACCAAGGCTGCAAAAAGTCTCATTGAGCAGCAGACAGTTGCCAGGAAGAGGAATAGAATTTGTGTTGAAGGAACAGAGTTTGTGGTGGGAAGCAAAGATAGTGACTTTAGCATTTAATTGGAAGCAATTTCAGCTCCTCCAGTCCTGGATGCTGGACAAGCAGTCTGGTAATTTAGAGACAATGGAAGGATCAAAAAAGGTGGTGCTGAGGTGGAGCTGGGTGTCTTCAGCATACATATATAAACTGTTTTTGAAAGATGTTGCTGAGGGACAGATCCTTGGGAGACAGCTGAAGTCACTGCAGGATGGGAGGAGAAGTCATTGTTGGTGCCTCTCTGGCTATGTTTAGATAAGAATGGAATCAAGCTAGTGCAGTCCCGCTCAGCTGGACAATGGTGGAAAGGCATTAAATGCAAATGGTGTGATCCACTGTCTCAAAGGCTGCAAACACAGAATCACATAATTGTTACAGTACAGAAGGAGGCCATTCAGCCGATCATGTTTGCACCGGCTCTCCGAATGAGCATTATGACTTAGTGCCATTCTGCTGCCTATTCCCCATAACCCTGCACATTGTTTCCATTCAAATAATCATCACTTGCCGTCTTGAATGCCTCAATTGAACCTGTCTCCACCACGCTTCCAGGCAGTGCATTCAAGACACATTGAGAAAGATGAGGGGGAAATAGTTTGTCTTTGTCACAATTACATAGGATGTCATTTGTGACTTTAATAAGAGGCGTTTCTGTACTGTGCAGGGCAGAAATCTGATTGGAGAGATTCACACATGGAGTTCCAGGACAGATGGGCACAAAATTGAAGATGACTTTGGAGAGGAAAGAGAGTTTGTTTTTTAGAGTAGAGCGGTGGTGACAACAGATTTGAAGGAAAGAGGGACAATACCCAAGGAGAACTGGTAACAATATCAGCTAATCTGGGAGCCAGGAAGGGAAGTTAGGTGATCAGTAGGTTAAGACCCTCCTTAAAATTTATTCATGAAACAGTTTTTTCTTTTTATAGAGGATCAATGTGACTGTGAAACATGGCCTGTTAATGGCCGTTGGAGGCAGCATGGCTCCCTGTGTCCAACTGGCTGTGTCTTCCATTGGTGTGGTGGGCACGGCTGAGCAGAACAAGCAACACAGTGCCAAGTTCTTTGAGTTCTTCACACAGGAGCTGGGAATAACTGCAGACAGGTAAGTCTCACTTCTTGAGTCAGAGGGTTATGAGTTCAAATCCCATTCTGGAGACTTGAGAATATTATCTAGGCTGGCACTTCAGCACAGTATTGGGGAAGTGTAATATTGTTGAAGGTACTGCCTTGCATTTCTATAGCACCTGTCATGACTTTAGGACATTCCAAACCACTTTACAGCCAAAGGAGTACTTCTAAACTGTAGTCACTGTGATAATGTAGAAAACACGGCAGCAAATTTGAGTACAGTAACCTCCCAGAAACTGCAATGTGATACAAACTGAGGTTCCATCTGCCTTCTTAGATCGACTTAAAAGATTCCATTGCATTATTTCGAAGAAAATCAGTTGTTCCAGGGAATTAACCCAAAATTTATCCATCAACCACCATTAAAACAGAATATCTGGTTATTATCATATTGTTGTTTGTGGGAGCGTGCTGTGCACAAACTAGCTGTCATATTTCATACAACAGTACACCAGAAGTACTTCAAAATGCTATGGGAATATTGTTTGAGATTGTGAAAGGCACTAAATAAATGCAAGACTTTCTTTAGGGACAAGGAAGGGGCAAAGTTTCTGAGGTGAAATGAACGGTGGCATGACTATGTTATAGGGAGGAAGGAGACTGGAGAGAATATGAGTTGTCGAGTTTATAAGGAATGAGGTGATATTTGGGGAGGTGGGGTAGTTGGTCATGAGGGAAAAAAGGAGACAGAAGTGATGGACTTGATGGAGTTTGGAATTATAAACCAGAGTAAAGTAATCTGAAAGAACATTAACCAAACTTCCAAGGGCATTTGAAAAATGCTTTGTATCCTTTTGAAACAAGCTGAAGCCACTTTCTTCAATTAAAAAGTAGGTTTTGATATCTTCAGAGTTTCCTTGTTCTGTTCCTGCGAAGGTGTAATTGGGGTTAAACCTGATGTTTGTTCAGTGTTTTCATATTAGGTGCCATAGAAATCTTAAAACCTGTCTGGACTGTGTTGATTTGAATCAATGAAATGCATCAAACACTGGATCAACAGGAGTAGGCCATTCAGCCCTTTAAGCCTGTTCCTCCATTCAATTAGATCATAATTGATGTGATAAATTGATTATTTCTGCTCCCTTCCTGTTATTCAGCCATGCCACCTTTCACCATTAAAACAGATTATCAATTAACTCCATCTATCTGCCTTGATTCCTTATCCCTTAATATCTTTGCCTAACAAAAACTCTAGCAATCTCATTTTTGACATTTTCAATTGACACTACCCACCCTCCTCCACAGCCTCAACAACCTTTTGGGGAACAGATTTCCACTCCTTTTTGCATGAAGTGCTTCCTGATAACATGGTTGAGCTCTAATTTTGTAAGGGCTGGACTCCCCCACCAGAAGAAATAGTTTCTCTCTGCATACTGTTGGAATACTCTATGAGCTATCTAGTACATAGGAGCTTAGAGTTTGTGACCTAAAAGTAACAAATTAGAAATAGAAAACATCGAGTTACTTCATTGCAGTTCCAAATGTCAAAGGTGAAAGAAAGTTGCAATTATTTTTGACCTTATGCTTCATATAGCAACACACTGATTGTAGGAGCTTGCTGTGCACAAACTAGCTGTCATGTTTCCCACTTACTCACATCAAGAGTTTGCATTTATATAGCACTTTTCACATCCCTACAGCATCACAAAGTGTTTTACAGTCAATGAAGTACTTTTGAAATGTAGTGACCGTTGCTTTGTTGAAAGAATACCGCAGCCATTTTGCAAGTGGCCAGATCCTACAAAGACAATGAGATAATAACCAATTTGGTGATGTTGATTGTAGTGGCCTCATCAGGGAGAGCACGGCTACGTTCGCTGCCGGATGTCCCTAGAGAGGGAGCACGCGGTGTCTGCTGACACTCTCGAGGCCTTCCGTGCTCGGTGGGCACCGTGGGGACTGGGGTGTTTTGTTGACCCCTTTGATCACATTTTGATTTAAAGTTTGTAAGGTTCCTTTAAACTTTGTCCTTGGTTTTACAGCTGACCTGAATTAGGGGCTGTGCCTGATTTATCCCAATTTTGTTGATTTGGTTTTCATTTAAAAGATTATCAGGGAGAGCGCTCCAGCCCTTACAATAGTGCAGTGGGACCTTTTATGTCTACTTGAGATGATAGATGGGCCCTCAGTTTAATGTCTGACTCAAAAGCCAACACTTCTGTCAGTACTGCATTGGTGTGTCAGTCTGGATTATGTGCCCAAGTCTTTACAATGGGGCTTGAATACACAACATTGAGACTCGAAAAGGAGAATGATACAATTAAGTTATAGCTGACAGTCAAAGCTGCTACTGAAAGCAAGGCTTTTGTTGCTCCGAATGTCATAAGACTTATCACATCAGGTACAATATGCCTGGCTTGCTTTTCTTTGGAGCCTCTAATTTGAGAGCTTCAGTATCTTTCAACGTTTTCCTGTTCACCATCCACTATTGTGATAACAATTTGATGCTTTTTCTCTAAATAAGAGAAAAAAAATCCAAGATTCTAATTATTTGCTGTGGGCATGGCAAATGGCAGTTAGATGGAAAATTCTGAGAGCTGGTGATGTGAACAAGTGGAGAGAAATGTACTTTAAGTATCCTTTGGTAAGTGCCAAGGAGTTATAAATGTGCCTAAACTTTTAAACGGCCGAATTTTGCACAGCAGAAGAAATGTGCTCCTTTGCTTTAATTCCCAGATCACCAGTTTAATTTTGAAACTTATTGTTCTATGTGGTGCTCACACTAAGTTAGAGTGCACACTGTTTTGTAATTACAGCAGTGGTCACTCTCTGTAATAAACAATGCAATGGATTTTGGTCTGTGTTTGGTATTCTGGCCCAAACTTGGAGCTGGGTGACCAGTGTTCATCCAAACCAAGAACTGATGAGTTTTGGTCTCGGGCCTCATTCATAGGGGCTGATCGCTTCTTCATGGGCAGCTTGCCCGAAAGAGGAGATCAATGTCAGGCCATTTGACTCGCCAGTAGCGACCCTCAAGTAAATCCCGAGGGAGGGGTTTGGATTGAACTACATGGAGGACTGGGGTTGGGGAATCGTGACTGGTGTCAGTCTCCATTTCTGCTCCTGTTTTCCAAAAGAGATAAAATAAAATGAACTTGACTTTTGTTAATTGTCGCTGAAGAATCCTTAGAGGATTACGCCTGATGCCTGTTCCTCTCATCAGTGATTCATTTCTGGATGGACTCCTTCAACAGGTGTTAAGCCCATAATTTACATACGGAAGGAGCCTAGTTTAGATGCCCGCCTGAGACGCTTGAAGAAGGGTCAACGACTGTCAAAATTGTGTTGCTCCCATTTTAGGCCCAAAAAACAATGCAGTGCGTACCATTTTTTTTTACCTTGATGCATTAACAGCTTTATCCAGTTCTACATAGGACTTTGATAAATGGGGAGGCAGGCTTTGAGACTAATTGCCTTTCCAGGGTAATTGCAGACTATTCAAAGGTCATCCAGGAAGGCATAGATAATACGTTTCTTCTCTTCTTCACCACAAATCATCTTAAATCATGCATCTGTGACTACTTCACCTTCAGCTCTAACAATAAGTGTGTGCATCTCATGGACTTTTTTCTTATAAAGATTGAGACTATCTGATGTGCTGTTTCCGTTCCTTTGTCTAACCCACCAGGCCTAACTTCCTCTGTAAGGTACCCTCTGCCCTAATCCTGAATTTACATCTTTAATTTCTGTCCTATCTCCCCTCATGCCCTCTGCGGCATTGAAAGACATTCTGTCTACCACACAACTGAACAATGTCGTGAATTCCATTGCCAGTGTGATCTCAGATATATAGGCCATACATCTCAACAATTGACTCATCAAATCAAATAACATCTTCCTCCGGTGGTTCGTAATACGCAGGGTACAGACAGTACTCAACCAGCCCCTGCTTGCAAAATCCAAAACAAAACGTCTACTGTTAGATGTGATTCTGTGATTGGGCAACATTTGCTGAACAATTCTGAGTGCGCTGATAGCCACACTAACAACCATTTGTATATGTGGCTCCATACTATTCTCCTAAGCAGCTGGCAAAGCCAAACTTGATTTATCCAATTTAGTATTTCTTAACAGAAACATACATAATTGAACATTGATTCGCTGTTCATTTACCTTTTAATTATTTTTTTCCAGGATCCTGATTCGATTTTACCCTGTGGAGAAGTGGCAAATTGGGAAAAATGGGACCGTCATGACCTTTCTGTAAACAAACTTTAGACTGGAAATCTTATGTGATGACAAGCACCTGTTTGTCCTACCATGCCCATGGTGGGCAAGTCATGTTCTTGAGCATGCTACAATATCTAATATTAAACATTTCCAATGGTGCATTGAACTTTGACCCAGATACTAATTCAATGGACAGTAGTCCAGAGGTGAAGAAGTGCTTTTGGATTCATAGAATCTTAGTGTTAGTAGAACCTTGGCTAGAGAGGGAGAAGACCTACTCTTGATCACGATTCATTGATCTCCAGCTGTCACATGTGAACAGGACAAGGCTTTACAGTCTATCTGCTGACACATATGATTAAGGATCCCATGAATGATGGTCAAATGGCCAAGGTCTATTGCTCAGTATGTATTGTGCTGTCCAACAGAATGGAGACATTGGAGTCCATTGTGTAGAGATCATTGCCATACATGGTGGTTTCAATAAAATGTTCTGACTTGTAGAAACAGCAGGAAAGGGATTGTCAAATAAGGGAGGCAACTCCTTCAGAAGAAAATAGCAGTGAGAAAAAATGTAGCTCACGTAAAGAGAACATAGGGGTTCTTGGGAACAGCCTTCTTGGGTCACAACAGGTCAGCCTATTTCAGAGGCCAACCCTGTATACCTACCTTCATGGCACACTATGACAACAACTTGCATTTGTATAGCACCTTTAACATATCAAGGCATTCTCAATCGTTCTGCACAAATGCCATCTCTTGAATACACTCACACTGAATGCTTCGATGACTTCTTGGCTAGTGTGACATTCTGCTACAATAGCAATTCTTATGTATATAGCATCTTGAATTTAGTAAAATGCCACAAAATGCTTTACAGGAGTGAAATAAGACAGAAAAAATTGGCACTGAGCCAAAGAAGACATTTGGACAGCTGATGAAATGCTTGGTCAAAGAGGTAGGTTTTAAGGAGCATCTTAAAGGAGGATAGAGAGTGGCAAGGGTATTGTGATGGAATTCCAGCACCTAGGGGCTAGATGGCTGAAGGCAGGGTCGTTAATAGTGGGGCGCAGGAAGTTAAAGATGCCCAAGAGGCCAGAATTGGAGGAATGCAGTTTTCAATAGGTTTCTCGAGCCAGAGAAAGCCACAAGACAGGGAGGTGTGAGGCCATAGCAGGATTTGAACACAAGGATAATAATTTTAAAGTTGATGCATTGATTTGCAGGAAGTCACTGTAGGTTAGTCACCAGTGGTGACCTGGTGCAAGTCAGGATATGGGCTGCAGAGTTTTAGGTGAGCATAAGTTTATGGAGGATGAAGGATGAGAGGCCAGCAGGAAAGCCTTGGAATACGCGAGTCTGGAGGTAAGCAAAGCATAACGTGGCAGTAAAGAGCACAAGAAGGGTTATGAAGCAGCTCCATATGACGTAGCATACCTCGGAAGCAGAGGTTAACCCAGAGGTAATCTACTGACTACTGCTTCATATCACATACAGATAGATTTTATTTTCTACAATAGTTATGAATCAGTTTAGTCTTTCCAGAGGGGACTGTCTGAGGTGGATTGCCATTTCAAGAGGATGAATAGCTGGAAAACTTCCACCCACACCACTCCCTATCTCCCTCAGCCTTACTGTTGTTTCTGGTCTAGGTGAAAATGGTCTATTTCAGTGAATGCACTCAGATAAAACTGTAAAAGAAAAAGACTTCAGAACATCATAAAGTGCTTCACAGACAATGAATTACTTTTGAAGTGTAATCACTGTTGGAATGTGGGAAGACACTAAATAAGCACTAGCTCATTTTCCTTATTCTCACAAAAGCAGTTGCTAGTTGCAGTGCATATGCATAGGGAATCAAATAAAGAGGGTGGGTGTCTATCATTAGTCTATCAATATACAAATAATGCAGAAACCAGCTCATGAGCACCATGCCTGTGATATTATTTTCAGTAGGTGCAAGCTATCCCATGACAGATGTTACCACTGGTAAATTTACTGACGCATAAAGTCCTAGTTTTTGCCCGCTTTGGATGTTGTTTCATTGTAGAACTTTTTTTCACACCCAGTGGGCACAATCAAAGGAGCTGGAAAGCTCCCAGTGAGAAAATAGCAAATTAAACAGGTACAAATGTACCAATGAGAATGAACAAACAACTGTGAGCTACCACTACACAAGGAGAATGGCCTTTTTATTGACAGTTATTTTAGTCCTAATACATTGCATTTAGGGCCACAATTAAATTTTGGTTTTCCACTGGGTGGAGTGTGTGGTTGGCCCAAAAGAACATAAGAAATAGAAGCAGAATAGGCCATTTGGCTCCTTGACCCTGCTCCACCATTCAACAAAATCATGGCTGATCTGTATGTCTCCTCAACTCAATTTTCCTGCCAGCCCCCCATAACCCTTGTTTCCCTTATGGATCAAAAATTATTTAGCTCAGCCTTTAATATATCCAATGACCCAATCTCCACTGCTCTCTGAGGTAGAGAATTCCAGAGATTAATGACCCTCAGAGAAGAAATTCCTTCTCACCTCCATCTCAAATGGGAGACCTCTTATCTCAAAGCTCAATGGAACTGAGTGTTGAGTAGTTGCACCAGAGCTCTGAAATAGTTTTCTCAATCATTTTTGTAGGGTCAGAGACATGAATCCTTCTCCTGGTTCCCCTTACTCTTCTGGGATTGCCTCATCCTCTTAGAACTGGACCCTTCAGGAATGAAATCAGAAATCTCTTCTTCACAAATAAGATTGTGAAATCGCGCTCTCTTCCCTAAAAGGCTATGCGTAGTAGGACAATTGGCGCTTTCAAGATTGAGATCAAAGGTTTATGTTGGGTAAGAATATTGATGGATATGGAACAAAAGCAAGAAAATGGAGTTCATGCACAGATGCAATAATTGAAAATTTTTCTGTCCAACTTTTCAAACAGACTGTCTTAACTTCAGATCCAGATAAACAGTGAAGGTTTAGTGTTTGCTTTATGAAATCATAGAGCACAGAGTTCAATCATAGAACAGGAGAGGACCATTCAACTCCTAGAGCCTATTCTGCCATTCATTCAGATCAGGGCTGTTTTGCATTTTAAATCCATCTACCCATTTTGGTTTAGAAACCCTCAATACCTTTGCCTAACAAACATCTATCAAGCTCAGTTTTGAAATGTTCCACTGATCCAGTCTTAACAGTTCTTTAGGGGAGAGAATTCCAGATCTCTGCAGCCTATTGTGTGAAGAGGGGCTTTCTGGCATCACCCCCAACTGAGCAGTTTAGCTCTAATATAAAGATTGCTCTTGGCCAGTGGACTCCTTTCCAGCCAATTGAACCCTTTCCCTTGTTCCTTTAGAGGGTTAAGCAGACCTTTATAGCTTTGCTGCTAGCAAACCAAACTTTCCAGTAAGTTTCCATCCTCTCCTATCTCTCTGATAGAAAGGCATTTTTCTAATGTTCCCATGGTCTCCCAGGATAACTGGGCAGCTGTCTCCTTCAATATTAGCCTTACCTCTGTGAAATACATCATCTCAATTAGACTTCTAAGCAGTTAGACTAACAATTCTGTACTGTATCTTGTTAATGCTATGAACCAAAACCTGCTTTTAAAGAAGTCCAGAAATTATTTCTATTTTCATTAGAATCAGCACTCAAAAGGTCCATAATCCTTGAACTGCATTCCCTCCAAGGTCAATATATTGTTCTTGAGGTGTGGAGCCAGAACTGAATGTAATGCTCTAAATGTGTTCTAACCAAAGCTTTATATAACCTAACTTCCACTCTTTTGGATTACAATCTCCTATATACAAAGGGGAATATTCCATTACAAAAACAATGCTAGAAAAACTCAGGTCTGACAGCATCTGTGGAGAGAAAGAGAAGAGTTAATGTTTTGAGTCCGTATGACTTCTTCAGAGCACATTCTTCAGAGAACATTCCATTAGTTTTTTTGATTTTTTTTTTGCTAGTATCCACTAGCTTTTGGTGATCTCGGTACAAGGATCCTTAAATCTCACTGCTTATCCACACAGCCTAACTTCTCACCATTTAGGCCCATTGTGCTGGCTCCTTGAAGGCTTTAACAGTCCCACTGTTTCCTCATAGTCCTGCAAACATTTCCTTTTCACAATTCCCTATGGAGGTTCACAAGGTTCTGTACTCAAGTGAATTGCAAGATCTGAGCATTTTGTTATATTGTCCTCTCTGTTGGGGAGGTGTAAATAAAGTTAGTTCAACAATAGCTGCCGGCTGTAAGTCCACGTGTTAGTCTTTTCTCAGAGCAATGCACAAGAGAAATATAGTGATGAGGCTGAAATAGAATTTTCTTTTACATTTCATTTGAGAAATTAAGCACTGAAGAACATTGTGACACATTTTTGGAAATCCTAAAGTTGATTTTGAAGCGGTTTGAGTGATTTGAAAGCTGCATTGTGTGTACATTCAGGTATACTGTGAGTCAGCACAGTATACAATTGAAAAAAGTGGTAGAAATATTTGAGGACAATGGGGGAATTCAGCCCTAACAAAGAGGACTGGTGTAATTATGAACCAATGTTACACATTTGGTAGAAAGTGATTAAAATAGATGAGGATAAAGCAGGTGTTTCCTCACCATGTTGGGGCCAGATGTTTTTGAGGTAGTGTCAAACTTGGAACTATGCACTATTCTGAAATTAATAAAATTCTGGACTAATATTATGGCACAACTAAAAATTAAATTGCACTGGGAGTTGCATTCCATGAAAGGAAGCAGTTGCCAAGTAGGACTGTTGCAAATTACATTCTCGAATTAAAAGTTCACTCTCATCACTGTGGGTATGACACAAACTTGGAAAGGCCCAAAGAACAATAAAATCCAGGCCAAGCTTTTGAGTAAAGGCAATAAACTGATTGGAAGGAAGCCTGCAATGAGGCCACAGCCATGGAAATGGCAGAAAGAGATGGCTGCAAATTGCAAGGGAGTTCTTTTCCTAAGCCAGCATGGGAGCTGTACCGGAGTTCAGCAAGATCCAGACCATGGCAGCCAAGTCCACAGTCTCAGAGTCAGAAATTTAGATTTTACCATTGCATTGGAAGCCAACATCATTTAGATGTCTGTTTCTGGTCAAAGTGCCATGCCTGTGGGGAAGCTGGTCCAGATGGCATGCAGGAGTAGTGGAAACATTAATGGTGCAGGTCATGGTGAAATTCCAGGTTGCAGCAATGTACCAGGTCCAGGTTGTGGTAGATCTAAAGCTAGTTCAGGAGTCTGGAAATCCTCAAATGCACATGTTAGAAATGGAAACAGAAATTTATGTTATTGGTCGATAGCTAAAGCAACTGGATAAATGTTGAGTCCATGACCAATACCACAAGTGCCAAAACTATTGAGGTTTTAAGAAGTTGGTGTGCAATTTATGGGTAGCCAGAGGTGTTGCTATCAGGTAATGGTCCACAGTTTACATCAGACGAGTTTGAAATGGTTCTGAGTAAGAATGGAGTCAGATAGACTCTAATACCAACATATCACCCAGCATCAGGTGCTGTAGAAAAATGTGTACACATTGTGAAGAGATCTTTGCAGAAGTATTTGCAAGGTGTCAAGCTAGGCAGTAATTTCCATGTTTCTCTTTGACACAGGCAAGACAATATTCTGTTCTCTTACAGAATAACCCCAGTCTACAACAGGTTGATCATCTTACGAGTTAGTATTTAAATAAACATAGGACAAGGTTTAGTTTGCTTAAGCCTGATGTCAGTAGAAAATAAGAGAAAAGCAAGACAAAATGAAGACAAGTCATGATACACCAGGCATGAAATTTAATGAGTTCAGTGCTGGTCAGAAGGTCATGGTCAAAACCGAGGTGATAAGGAGAAATGTGTGATTTAAAGATAAAGACACATATCTAGTCATTACTAGAGAGAGACTCTGTCAGTGTCATGTAGATTATTTTCTTGAAAGAGGAAATATGACAAAGGGAGAACATTGTAAATAACCCAATCAAAATAACCAAATGACCTCCGAAGAATTTGCCAAAAAGATGTTACTTTTTGCGACTTTTACTTTAACATGAATTGGACTCAATGTAAATTAAACATGAATTAAAATTCCAATAATAAAAAGGTAAATTTCACTTTAAATAGTTGGTACAGATATGTCTTATGCAACCACAAGGACCCACATCACTCCCCGCACAAAGGTTGCACTACCTAGCCACAATATGCTGTCCTTTATTTATTCAGGGTAGATCAGGAGTGCTATACGGCAACAGCTTTCAAATTCAAGTTTCATGGGTATGAAGTCCTCTCTCCCTCAGGTCACAACAGTTTTGATGGTGTAGCTTACCAGAGTTCCTTTTCAACCAACCAATTAAACTGCAGTAATCTCCATTTGGCCACTTCTGGGAAAACATTCAGCTCTTCAACAACGGCGAGCTATTCACACAGCTTTCAAGGCTTTAGATTTTTTAGCCAGCTTGCACAGTACTTCCAAGAATTCCTGTCTCCTTTTCTGCCAGACAGAAAAACTGACCTCTTCCTGAGTGAAATTGCTACGGATGCTGGAAATCTGAAATAACAGAAAATGCTGGAAAAACTCATCAGGTCTGACAGCATCTGTGGAGAAAAAAACAGAGTTAACGTTTCAAGTCTATATGACCCTTAAGAGTTAAAGAGAAGTAGAAATGTGATTAAATTTATACAGTTTAAGGTGGGTGGAGCAGGTGAGGCTGGATAGAAGGCCAGCAATAGGCAGAGGCTAAGGAGAGATTGACAAAGATGTCATGGACAAAAAGACAAAGGGGTGTTAATGGTAGTGGTAAGGGCTAAAGGAGGTGCTGATGGTGACACAAAGGTAAGAAAGCAGAATGTGTTAATAGCAGAACAAGGGTAAGCACTCTGTGAAAGAACAACATGGAACACGTAACAGATTACCCTTTTGGGGTGGTGTGGGGGGAGGGGGCGGTGAATGGTGAAAAGGGATGGTAAAAGGGATTAAAAAGGAGGATAAAACAATGAATAAAAGTGAAAATAAGTGGATAAAAAAAAATTTAAAAAGGGATGAAGAAAGAGGAGAGAGTCCTTCCTCTTCAATTTCTGATGGGCAATTGCCCCGCAATGGGAACCATTCAAAAGTACAATATAAATCGCAAACTTCGGATGGTTCTGACAGTCTTACATGAATAGTTACCCAGAAAAGTTTAGAAGAATTAAAACCACTTCTAACTTCTGGGTAACCATAACATTGAACCCCCCCCACCACCCCCCCCCCCACTCCCTCAAACCTTCTTCGGATCCCCCACAGGACTCCCCCCACACCATCAACTCCCCATGGGACACCACAACTGCTCTCCCCTGCCACAGACTACCCTATCCCAAGACTACACCCCCAACAACTACCCTCCCCACACCAAATACCACCCCAGCTCACCCGACTGCCATCCCCTCCCCACCGGCCATACCCAACAACCTGATCCCCTATGACCTCTCCACCCCCCCGCTGACCACCCCTCTAACTACCTGACCCCCTCCACCCCATCTACCCACCTCCCTACCCCCAGCCCGCAATCCTACCCACTTACCTCCTACCTAGCTTCTCAAAGTGGCTGGATGTTTAAACCTACTGGCCTTGTGACAGCTAGTACGGTAAAAGAGGGGTTGCGGCTTCCTTGCCTCTGACTCAGCTGTCCTCGACACAAGGCCTCAGGGACCTGTTCTCACACAGCCTGAGTTGGAAGATCGGGTGAGAAAGGATCGGCTTCATTTCCAGGTAATAAATACGAGTGGAGTGGTAATGTGACTCTGATTGCCATTTCATGGAAGTTATGGACCAGTGTTATTTCACAATCTTATAAGACCCAATATGTTCACCTGGCATCAAGACTTTGTTACCATCCCTTGTTCTTTAAACTCTCAACAGGGCATCCACAAATCACATTGTTTCGACCTTCAACATGCACAGTTTTTAATGTAAATCATTGCAACAACAAATCCACTGAAATAACTTTTGGTTCTTGCTTTCAGACTGTTCTCAGAACATCACAGTTGTGGTCTTGGTTCATCCGTCTTCATTTGATTTTCAAAATCTGTATTGGATGGTGCACAATCCAGACACTGGGGTAATATTTGTGGTGCGCCCAAAGATTTTACAATTTGTTTGGTCTGGTTAATTTTGTCAAGAACAACACTACTGATTGTTGGCAAACCATCTGGCTTCTGGGTACTGGTGGCTGTGAATTGGAATCAGAGGAGAAATCCTCTGTCATAGCATTTCTTATCCTTTGGATTTGGCAATTTCCTTTGTTTTTTTTAAGGCTAGACATCAAGCATTTTGTTACAAATGCATAAAAGATTTTTTTTTTTAGTTTGGAACTTGTAATTTTTAAATATAGGATAAATGAGAGAACACCTGGTCTGAGGGACTGGCAGACAGGCAAGCCTGTAATCACAGATCAATGGGAGGCCCATTTTATGCTAACAAAGCCATGAAATGCGGGGTTAAAAATTAACTTAAACAATGGTGGCCTCATTATCTTCCTCTTGGTCTGTCTGTGAGGGCTTATATTATTCATATAATTTCCTGGATCAGAGAAGGTTTGAACACTTTTGGCACACAAAGGAAGATTTTAAAGAATCCATTATAATTCTCAGCTCAAAGGACAGGTTTAAAGGTAAGAATAGATGATTTGCATTTCTATCTGAAGACATTTCATGTATGTCATGTTATCGTGGAGATGGTTTGAGACGGGAAGGTTCTTTTGTTTATCATGTCTCTGCTGTATTTGGCAGTCTAGGGGGTCAGTCTATGTCTGGAGCAGCTTGGTCAAGGCAGAGAGAATACCTGCTGGCAGCCAGGACAAGGAGCAGATGAACCAGACTCCAACTGATTTGGAGTCACTATGCAAGGATCCGAATGAGGCCCATGTTCAGGCTAGGGAAATCCAAATTTGAGAGATATTTAAGTAGGGTAAGAGGATTTGCCTTTCTGATGATAGTGGGGGAATCCCCAAGAACACCCTCAACTCAGAAGATAACTGGAAAACAAAGGAGAATTAGAGTGAATTCCTGGGAGCTGTGACATACCTTGGTTTGATGCCAGGAGAATTGAATAACCTCAAGAAATTATGACATTAAAAAAGGAGTTCTTAGTTGAAATTAAAAGTAGAATGGGGAGAGTTGTTATGAATTCTGGTTTAAAGTATACGTGCTTATGAGATATTGTGTTAAGTGCTTGTTCACTTTGTCAGTAAAATCTTTTCCCTTTAAAATGTGAAACCTTGCTGCATGGTCTTTTCAGTTAATAACTGGGAATTCAAATTTCTTTTTTAAAGTTACCAGTCTCTACCAAGATCGTAATGGATTCCACTGTTTGAAACAGACTCTTGAACCACTTTGTACAGTTTGTAAACTCCTGATCACTATTTTCTTCCATATGCGTGTGTTGTTGATGTCCAAGTCTTGGAAAAAAGTTTCAACCAACCAAATATCTGAACTGTCCTTCTTAGCAATTGAATTCACCTCATCCTGTTTAAATTCAGGATCGTTTTGAGTTCCTCACCCTGATTTAACCCTTTGGTTTTCTTTGCAAGGACACGTAGGTTTAGTACTGCCTCTTTTTGTGCAACCAGGTCATTTTGCAAGTAAAATCCTCTTTAGTCATTTTAAGAGCTTTGTTAAGGATATGTTGACGTTCAACTACGAAAGGTTGATATTCCTTTTTATTCTGTTCATGAATCTTGTTGATTTCTTTTTACTTTTCTTCTCCCCACTGTGTTCAAGCTCTGTTTGGTTCCATTCTAACAAGAAATTTTAATTTACTTTCAAGAACATGTATCCTTCCTCACAGCTCTATAGTGTCAGCATTGGACTCAGCTTTTCCACTCTCTTTCAAAGTATGTTTTGCCTCATTTTCATTATTAGCTTTGAGTACAGTTGCTGGCTGTCTTGTCTAATCTTATGTTTTCTGTGTTTTTTAATTCAGATGGCTTTACATTGTCTCCAACTGCCATTACCTTTTCCTTTACAGCCTGATGTTCCATTCTCATTTTTAAATTAGTAGGCTGAGTTTCTGACTCTGTGGACATATCTTTAATCAAAACATTAATTTTAGTAGCAGACTTACAAAAAGTAGTTGTGTCTTTCATGAGACCCATCTGTTGCTATACAATTTCAGTTTCAACAGTCTCAACAGGCTTTCCTGAAACCAGTGGAGGCAGCAATACCTTATCCCCGACCAAGTCGTTCCCGAACAAGAAATCAACACCTTCATTGGGTAAAGTAGAAATAAAACCCACTGTAACAGACCAGTTAACCAAAGGAACAGGTAAACAATTTTCATCAATACCCCCAATCAATACCTTTTTATTGAGAGCTTAATGTCACCTGCTAGCATCATTAACTCTGCTGATCCTGTATCTCTAAAGGCAGAATTTTTAGCTTGGCGGGCAGGCACACAGCTGACCCACTCGAGCGTTAAATAAAGCTTGTTGATGTCGGTTGAGCGTGCCGGCGTCAACGCGCACTCTCGTGATATTTCGCAAGGCAGGTGCTTGATGGAGACGGAGGCGCGCCCGTCATTAATTAAGTGACCAGTTAAGGCCCCTGAGACACTAATTAACTCTGACTTTACGTAGCCCAAGTAATTTTTAAGCCGTCTACAGGCAAAACAGGCAGGCGGGCAAGCTACAATTTGCAAAACTGCATCCACGGGTGGGATAAAAGGGGTCAGTGGCCTTGTCAAAGCAATTAGTGAGGAGTTCAGGATATCACTCGCTGCTGGTTGCTTCTGTGAACAGGACAGCTTCATTTCACTTCAGAGCTGCATTCAGATATTTTGGAGGCTTTAGTTCATGTCTCAGCTATTGTTTTCCAGGCCCCTGGAGGATTCACACCGTGTGGGGCCTTCCAGGTATCAGAGAGCCTTTCCTTACGCTGGGAATGGGGATTGTGGTCTCTGCTGGAGGCACCTCAGAGGAGGGAGGGCCAGAAGGAGGAGGAAGCTAGGTGTCCCTATTCAGCTTACAGGGGAGTGACTTGTGGGTGGAGAGGCATAGGCACAAGGGGCGCAGGGTCAACAGGAAGTCTAAGGCGAAAGGGGCCGCAGAAGACGCCAATATCCTGCTGCTAGGGTTTGCAGGCAGCAATGCAGCTACCTCAATATGTCTGAGGTGCAATGCTGATGGAGGCTCCGTCTCTCACGGGAGACAGTGACCTCCATCTGTCAGAGGATCGGCCTTAAGATCAACTCCGACTGTGTGTGTGGACACCCCATGCCAGTGGTGCTGAAGGTCACAGTGGCCCTCAACATCTATGCCTCCGGCTCTTCCAGGGATCAGTGGGGAATCTGTGTGGAGCGTCCCAATCAGCTGTCCACAGTTGCGTCAAACTGGTGACAGAAGCTCTGTTCAGCCGTGCATTGACTTTCGTTAATTACCGTATGGACGAGGCCAGCCAGGCAGAACGAGCCAAAGGCTTCACGGCGATTGCTGGGTTCCCCCGCGTCCAGGGTCCAATCAATTGCACACATGTGACAATCAAGATGCCAGCGGGTCAGCTGGGTGCCTTTGTCAACAAGAAGGGATTCCACTCCATGACTTGCAGATAGTGTGTGATCACAAGATGTAGATTCTGCAATTGCGTGCAAGCTAACCTGGCAGCTCCCTTGATGCTTACATCCTCAGGCACTCCCGGGTGCCGAGGCTCTTCAATGCTCCAGCCCGACTGGATGGATGGCTGCTGGGTGACAAGGGCTATTCCTTCAAAAGGTGGCTCATGACGCCTCCCCGCCACCCAAGAACAGAGGCAGAGCAGCTATGCAACAGGAACTACGCCTCCACAACGGTGGTGGTAGAGAGATGTGCTTCCGATGCCTGGACTGTTCAGGGGGCGCACTGCAATACGCCCCAGAACGTCTGTCGCTGATAGTGGTTGCATGCAGTACTCTCCACAATCGGTCCCTAACAGGACCAGTTCCTTGGTCAACAACATATTACCAGGGAGGAGGGAGGACCTAGACGTAGCACCCGCAAGTGAAAACTTAAGTACCTTAAGCACAACACGGGCTTATCATGGGTAATAATGGTGTGATGGAAAACACCGGTTCATGTTAATTTCTGCGATTTCTCCATCTAACATTGGACATTGTGTTTTGAGTTTTGCAAGCACAGCTGGTTGGGTACAGTCTGTACCCTGCCTGTTGCGAACAGTGGCTGGGACATGCTGTTTGATATGACCAACAGTCTTTCGGACGTATGGCCTAAATACCTAGCATCACATTGGCACTGAAATACATATACCACATGACTCATTTGTGTGATAGGCAGAACATTTTTTTGGCTTGACGGCAGCATCCTATTAGGGGTGAATACCACTCCTGTTGCTACTGCATAGTAGCAATGTGAAACAGCTGGCTTCACCTGTTGCTCAAATTTTTGAGATACCTTGCACTTCCAGAGTAATCTGAGGTAGACAGCACTTTTCAGGGCTGAAAGTGACGGTCTTAGCCCATTCATGAGTTTGCGTGATAAACAGCATGAAATGATCAGATCAGCATAGCTATTATCCTGCAGGATGCCTTTGATGCCCCTATTTCAGCATCAAGCTTGCATGACGAGCAAATGGCTCAGGCCCTATTTACAAGGTTGCCGAGAAGACCAATCTTATAGCGTGTGGAACTGTAAGAATCCCAATGCATATCGTGACCAGGTATTGATGATGTTGGTTTAGTCATATTGTATTCTGGGAATTTAAGTACATGTATCATTTTAATGTATTTTTTAAAACCAGGAGGGAGTGTAGTCTATTGCAAGATCTGAGCATTTTGTTATATTACCTTCTCTGTTGGGGGGTGTAAATAAAGTTAGTTCAATAATGACTGCCGGATCTGTTAATCTTTTCTAAGTGCGATACGTAACAGCTCAGTTGGTAGCAATCTTGCCTCTCAGTTACAAGGTTTTGGGTTTCAATCCCATTCCAAAACTTGAGCACAAAAATCTAGACTGACACTTCTGAGGTGCTGTCTTTCGGATGAGACATTAAATTGAAGCCCCATCTGCCTGCTTGGGCATATTTCAACAAACAGCAGGGGAGTTGTCCCCAGTGGTCTGGCCAATATTTATCCCTCAATTAACATGATAAAAATAAACTATCAGGTCATTGACTTCAGTTAAAGGTAATTAGGGATGGGGCAATAAATGCCGGTTTTGCCAATGACGCTCACATCCCATTAAACAATTTTAAAAGTATTTAATTGGGCTGCAAAGCGCTTTGAGTCGTCGTGAAAGGTGCTACAGAAATGCAAGTCTTCCTTTGTAGCAAGTGAGCTAATTCATTGGGAGATAAAAGCAAATACTGTGGATACTAGAAATCCGAAACAAAAACAAAAATAGCTGGAAAAACTCAGCAGGTCTGACAGCATCTGCTGAGAGGAATAACGTTAACATTGAGCCCGTATGACTCATCAGAACTAAAGAAAAATAGAAAAGAGGTGAAATATAAGCTGGTTTAAGGGTGGGTGGGACAGGTTGCGCCAGATAGAGGGCCAGTGATAGGTGGAGATTGCCAAAAGATGTTATAGACAAAAGGACAAAGAGGTGTTGAAGGTGGTGATATTATCTAAGGAATGTGCTAATAGGTGACATTAAGGCTAGAAAGCAGGACGAGCAAGGTACAGATAGCACTGGGGGGGGAGGATTGAAATAGGCTAAAAGCTGGAGATAAAACAATGGATGGAAATAAATTTAAAACTAATAGAAATAGGTGGGAAAAGAAAAATAATTAATTCATTGGGAGGTTGGTCATCCCTTCACAACAATTCTTCCCCCAGATGAGTATATTCAGTACCAGACACTGAACAGGGAGAACACATCAAAACACGGGATTAATATTTGCGATGAGATTGATTAATACGAGCTGATGCTGCCTGCAAAGACATGATGGGGAGTCCTATTTAATAAAGAAATAAAACATTGCTGACGCTCACACCAAAAATTCTGCCTTTCCCTACACATTTACTCGCTCTTCCCGCTCTGATGCGAACTTTCTGGAAGGGCGCCAACTGCCATCCTTCCCTCGGATACCCGCGTCACTGCCGCCATTTTGTGAGCGGAGAGGCGGAGGGAGGAAGGCAAAATGGCGACGGGCGGGCGGGCTCTGTCTAACCTGGCCCGGGAGAGGCTTGGGCTTTAGGGCCCATCTGATGGCATCCGTACCTTGTTAAACCCGTCATGACAAGAGTTATCTGTAATAAATCAAAAGGTAGGCGTTACTTATTAAGTTCTCACGAATGGCTTCGAAGTCAGTCTTGCCTCATTTTTTTCCAGTGGTTTAAAATGTAATTGTTATTTATGTATCTGTCAGTTTCCTCCCCCTCGCTTGTCTATCCTAAAGCATATGCAGTTTGTATCATTGTTGAACACACTTGAAGCAAAAAAAAATCATTAATTTTAATGGTTCGCATTGAAACAAATCTCAGCTGAGACCCTCTTAACTATTCAAATCTCCCCTTTTTAAACTCCTCCCATTGCTTTAACTATTTCCATCCCTTAAACCCATCATTCCAATAGCCCCTCCCATTCCTAAACCCCTCCCAATTACAAAATCCCTTCCATTCCCAATGCTCCACCTCACAACCCCTCCAATTCACATAACCTACCCATTGCCATTATCTCTCCCATTCCTGAACCCCTCCCACATAGTCCCTGTGAGGCATGGGGTTTAGCTTCCATATATATGTATGCTGATGAGAATCCTCCACCATCTCTTGTGTTGTGAAATAGATTGCTTCACATGCATACAAACAAACATACAAAAACATCACTCAGGAGGCCAGCTGGGCCATGTTGTTGTGATACCCTTATACATCAGTCAAGACACTCACCAGGTGCCATACAGTCTCCTAGGAGAGCTGAAAAACCAGAACACAAAGCAAGATCAATTATGGTGGAAAAATCTGGAACATTGCTTTCCAACATCCCTTTAGTGATTGAAACTGTCCAGGAAAGCACATTGACCATGATTTATATTTGTTGGTATCTGCCCAACCATGATTTGTATTTGTTGGTATCTGCCTCTCGTATGTTGAGATTTTCACCATAAACAGGAATGGATCAAACTCCCGCTTGAAGGCATGAGATGAATCAGAATTCAGCAGGTAACTTTTTCCATTAGTCAGTTAGGGATGGGCAATAAATGCTGGCTTAGCCAGTAACACCCACATCCCCTGAAGGAATAAAAAAAGGTTTGCTATTCTCTGGGAAAAGAACTACCTAACATCAAACCTATTACTGTAATTGATCAATGTCATAAACACCACCCGTTAACAGTGACTCCATCCACTACTGGGTGAAGCTTTGGTGTCACAGTTACAAGATCAGAAAATAAGAATGAGAGAAACCATTTGTCCCACCTGGATTCATCCATCTAGAAAGATCTTAATCTTTCCTCAAAAATAAATAGCTTCAGTTGTTTCTTGACAGGTTCCAGGAGACCTGTTCAGTATGTTGATCAATCTATGTGTGAAAAATAATTTTCTGACAGTTTTGTTTTGACAAAGAGCTGAACTTCAAATCCTAATCCCACTCATTGTCAAGACTTTTTATTTCCTCTTATGCCTTTGCTTGAGCCTGGAAAATGCTGAGACATCCTTGCTTTTGTCAGCCATAGCCTCAACCTCTCCATCATCTTCGTCTTCTCCTTGATTTTCTTACATGCTTACCTCCATACTTTAACTTGTCCACCGATATCCTTTACCACATTAATGCTGGATTTTTGTGAAGAAGACAGGAAGCGAGAGTTGGGAAAATTCCCAACTCCATAAACCCGTTTCCGTTCAGGAGGCCCCCGCCTGCTATATTTTTGTTCCCAGGAGGTGGGGGCGGGATGGAGTTGGGCCCGCCAGCTCTGGAGACGGGCCCGGGATGGCAGATAGTGATGCCAGCAGGCTAGAAGGTCAACCTCTATTTACTGGGACAATGGCCTAGTTGTAATCATGTAATGTGAGGTCCTTAAACCCTCAGCCCCTACCCACGCCATGTCCCCTCATATCTCCAATGCCCCCATGCATTCCATGCCCACCCATACATCCATCTCTCATGCTTTCTCCATATGCACAGCCCCTACCCACACCATGACCCCTCATATCTCCAATGCCCCCATGCGCTCCATGCCCACCCATATCTTCCACCTCCCATGCTTTCTCCGTATCCAATCTCTCAGTATCCACTATTTAGAAAATGACTGAGCCATTAGCAAGCCTATCAAATATTTTAGATGCTCATGAAACTGACAATATGCAAGGAAGTTCTGCTCAGCTTACAGCCACAAAAAAGTATCGGATCACAGCCATTCATTGTATCAGTGACAGAAAGCTATTATCCATTTTACACCTCTAATGACCTTGTATAATTAAAGACAAACAGGCATTGAAAAACCACCTCAAAGAAAGAATAACTTATAAACTATTTACTTAATAAAATTATGCCAGTCAAACAAAGCTATCATTCTCACTTGCAACTCTGTAAACATTGCCTGATAAACAAAGTGGATTAGTGATTCTTAGAGCTCAGTTAAGCATTCAGAATGAGGCCATCTGGCAATTGTATCCATAGAAGCAGAACCCCCTTCCAAATGGCCCATTCTGAATGCTTGACTAAGCTCCAAAATTATTAATCCACTTAATGTAATATTTACACAGCTATAGAGGGAAGTGATAGCTTTGTTTGAATGACATGTTTATTACTTTGTAATAACCAGATCTTTCTTTGAAGAGTTTTTTTTAAAAGCCTGTGTGTTTATTTACACAAGATTAAGAGGTGTGAAGTGGATAAAATAACTTTTTGTCATTAATATTATGAATGACTGATTGACAGCTTTATGAGAAGGTAAGAAGGGAATGTTGAAGAAATGTTGCTTCTTTTTGGTTCTTGCCTGGGGACTAGGGTTCCCCAGTGGTTCACAACTCCTCTGCGGTGCCGTGAATCATGTCTCCTAACAGAAGGGCCCGAATCCATCAAAATTGAAGGGGAGAGGAGGGGGAGGGTTGAAATGCCCATTCCTGCAAGGGTGGGTGCTGTGTTCAGGCTGGTTACCTGCACCCTTCTCCTGCATCAGGATAAGAATCCTGGAATTGGCTCCCTCCCGCCATTTTTAAAAGGCCTCCCAACTTGGCCCGATTCTAAGAAAAATCTGTGCCCAAGTCTCATTTGCTGAATGCAAAATCATCATTGACTCACTCTGATTTGATAGGGTTGATATAGAGAAACTATTCCATTTATGGACGAGGTCAGAACAAAGGTTACAAAAAATACAAAATTTCCACTAACAGATTTATTAAAGATTTTAGGAGGTAAAAACAAAATGCTGAACTTACCAACCAGGTCTGGCAGCATCAATGGAGTCAACATTTCAAGTCAATGACCTTCCATTGGAGGACTTTTAAAAAAAAACTGGTGAAAAAACAGTGCGACCACATGGAGCATTTGAAACATTGATGCATTTAAGGGGAGGCTGCATGATGCATGAGTTTGGAGGGAAATGGGGGCAGGATGGGAAGAGGCAACAAGAGTGGGAGGAGCTTCATGTGGAGTATAATCACTAACATAGACCAGTTGTGCAAAATGGCCTGTTTCTGTGCTGTGAATCTGATTGCATTTCTTTATATGGCTCTTGTGTGTTTTTTCCATAGCTTTGGCCATAATTAGTGAGCAACAGTATCTCAACTTCAGCTTCAGAGACCCAAATATATGCATCCTGGATGATGGAAGCTACAGCCTTTGGGAGGTCATATGACCAGTACACATGCATTAATCATGTCTGTATATCTAAACAATATGGGAAACACTGATGTGAGAATAGACCAGATATCGTCTCAAGGATGTCCTCTTGAATTTTAATGCTTCTTCAACTGTTTGAGGAAACAAAACGTTTAAAAATGACCATTCAGCATACACTGTGGTGAGCGTTTGAATTGATAAAATAGTTGATCTATTTCTGGTTTAGTGCCTCTGAACATTTGCTTGTAGCCTTAAAAAGAAAAACCGTTACTGTTGAAATAAACAGAAGGTGCCAGAAATATGCAGATCTATCAGCATCTGAAAAAGAGAAGAACGTTCATGTTTTACGTGGAGACTCTTTGTCAGATCTTGTGGTTGGGGTAGGTCTATGTCAATGTGGAACTTTAGATTTTAAATTTTAGAAGTGTAGCTTCAGAGGAAGCAGGGTCATACGGACTCGAAATGTTAACTCTGTTTCTCTCTTCACAGATGCTGCTCGACCTGCTGAGTTTTTCCAGCAGTTTCTGTTTTTGTTTCACTGGTAGCACTGTTACCTCTGAGTTAGAAAATTGTGTTCAAGTCCCACTCCAGGGATTTGATAATCTGATACTCTAATGCAGTACTGAGAAAGGTGCTGACTTTTGGATAAGACTATAAAAGGTGCAAGTTCTTTCTTTATATACAAGTATATCATAAGGAAAGAGATTTATTAAAGAGGTCATTATCTTATCAAGATTCTGAAGGGACTCAATAGGATAGACACAGATTGTTTCCACTGGTGGGGGAATCTAAAACCCAGGATCACAATCTTAGGATAAGGGGCCAATCATTTAGAACTGAGATGAGGAAAAATTAACTCACTCAAAGGGTTGTAACTCTTTGGAATTCTCTTCCCTAGAAGGCTGTGGATGCTCCATCATTGAATATATTTAAGACTAAGAAAGGAAGATTTTTGGTGTCTCAGGGAATTTGGGGAATGGACAGGAAAGTGGAGTTGAAGTCCAAGATCAGCCATGATCATATTGAATGGTGGGGCAGGCTTGACAGGCCATATGGTCTACTCCTGCTCCTACTTATTGTATTACCTGATGAAAACCACATTGTTGGTGCCTGTGCCTTGTACCCACATCCCATTCTTTAGAATTTCCTCCTTGATCCCCTCAGGCTCTCCAACCCCCTCTTTTCTTTTAGAACCTTGCTTAAACCCAATTCCTTAGCTAAGCTTTTAGTCACCCCACTTAATAGCTGCTGGCTCAATGCCCATTTTTCTTTGATTACATCTCTGCAAAGTGCTTTTGGATGTTTTTCCACATTAAAGGAGCTAGATAAATGCAGGCTGCTGTTGTTATTACAAGCTTATTGGGCAGCAGAGTGCACACTGACAGTCAGTGACCCAATGAAGTCCCACTCTGCCACCTGGGTTCAAAGCTACAATACCAAAATTTTCACCATAACAAATAAGCCTGAAAATTACCACTAGAAAATAAATGCTTATTGCACATCTGCAATATTTGTTTGCCACCTTTGCTGGCTGGTGCTTGATGTGGGTGGGATTGTGGAACAATTCCTCTGTGTAATGAGTGTTTCCCCCAAAATTGCTTAATGTATCAACAACATCCCAAAGAGAAATGGTCAAGTAGAATACTGAACTGAAGAAAAATACTGTTAAGCTCTCAGAACAAATTTTTCTTTGTACAACTTAGTGACATTTTATTATTTGATTGATAGTTTTAGTTTGAGACCTCATTTTCCTGTGTGTAAATATCCAATGGTCAACATACTTACAGTTTCCACCTTAGTTGTACTTCTGTTGGGCGGCCGCTTTCGGTTTAACCTCCATCTGGATTCTCCTGGTGTAGCTTAACTTCAATAAGTCTGCTGACTTGGTTGAAATGCATTTTAAAGGACAGCGATTGTTTTGTAGAGATGATGATTTCGAAAAACTTCTATTAACAAAGTTTCTAAAGTTAACCTGAAAAAGATGCTTTCATTTGTTCCAACTGATATCTGGGACCTGTTCCTTTAAGATTATATTTTGATACTAAATTGTGTAACACCAGTCCTATACATGTGGAGGTAATGGTGACTGACTAGTTTTGTTTTTCCATTTTCATTATTTTATGGTGAAGTATGATGGACTTAATTTTTTAACCAAATTGTTTCTCTTGATACTGATTTAAAAATCAGAGAATCATACAGCACAGCAAGGGGACACTCAGCTATTGTTGGTTCTTTGAAAAAGTTATCCAATGAGTTCCATTCCGCTTTCTCTTTCCCTATAGCTAAATATATATCTAATTCCCTTTTGAAAGTTACTGCTGTATCTGCTGCCACCACCCTTTTCAGGCAGTGTATATCAGATCACAGTAACTTTAGGAACAGGAATAGGCCATTCAGCCCCTCAGGCCTGCTCTTCCATTCAGTTCAATCATGGCTGATCTGTACCTGAACTCCATATGCCAATCTTTGTTCTATATCATTTGAAACCCTTGCTTAACAAAAGTCACTGTCATGAAAGCTTCAGTTATTCCAGAACCAACAGACTTTTGGTGGAGGGGTTAGAATTAGATAATTCTGAAATATTAAGAGGAAAATTACAAAGAATGTATTTTCTGTTTAAATGTTTTTTAAAAAAAATCTTGTTCAAAATATAAATGCCACATCACGTACGCAAAATATAAATGTCACCACATAACCCTTGCCTGGATGCTGCTGGGCAGTTCATGATGTTGTGTTCAGGTGCTGAGGTTGTAAAGCTGCTAACTGGCAGCTGGAGAATTAGGAGTGCCAGGGGTTTATGGGCATTCTGCCCCTGGTTTGCATCCAGTATTCATAGAGGAACTGAGTTCAGAGCCAGCTGCCATCAGTTCACACATAATTTACAATATTATGCCCTCTTCAAGTGAAGACATCAGGGAAATTTAGGTATAGCCCTACTCAGTGTGAAATAGGCACGAAGGATTTGCACTACTTTTCTCCTGCACTTCAGCTGATTTTTGGGGTGTTTTGGCCTGGTTGAAGGGGAAAATCTACATTTATATAGGGCCTTTTACAACCTCAAAATGTCTCCCAGCACATTACAACCAATAAAGTACTTCTGAAGTATATTCACTATTAAATTGTAAGAATGTGGCAACCAATTTGCACACAGCAAGGTTCCACAAACAGCAATGTGATAATAACTGAATAACCTGTTTTAGCGATTTTGGTTAATGGGTAAATATTGGCCAGGATACCAGGGAGAACTCCCATGATCTTTTTCACATTGGGCCTTGGGATCTTTTACATCCATCTGAGTTGGTAGATGGCACCTCGATTTAAAGTTTTATCAGAAAACTTGCATCTTTGGCAGTGCAGCACACTCCCTCAGTACTGCAATGAAGTGTCATCCTAGATTATGTCCTCAGTCTCTGGGGTGGAACTTGAACCCACAACCTTCTGATGCAGATGAATTTCCACCACTCACCATGGAAATGTTTTTGGTTTCTTAGGGAATATAGGGAGCAGGCAGAAAAGTGGAGTTGAGGCCAAAGATCAGCCATGATCATATTGAATAGCGGAAAAGACTCAACAAGCCATATGGTCTACTCCTGCTTCTATTTCTTATGTTCTTATGAAATCTGCAAAGGCCTTTTGGAAATTCTGGTTGATTTTTTTTCCCTCTTTATGCTGAGCACCGACCGAGTCCAATTGTAGTACCTTAACTCCTGTTCACCTCTCTATCCATCCCCCTTTCCACCTTTAAGACACTCCTTAAACCGGTGTCTTTGACAAAGCTTTCAGTCATCTGCCCTAATATTTCCTGATGTAGCTTTGTGTTGAATTATACTCAATTATATTCCTATGAAATGCCTTGGGACATCTTACTATGTTAAAGATTCAGTAGTAGTTGTTGATTGAGATCAGCTAATCTAACATTAATTAGGGTGAGAACCTGGGAAATTCCTGTAAGACTCAGATACTCATGGAATCACCTCACTTACCCATTGTGGGGAGGCCTTTATATATATTTTCTGTTTAAAGCTGTTGAAGCTAGGTAACCTCTGCTTTTAAGTATGACATTTAGGGATTGTTTACTCTTGAAAATCTTAAGCCATTATTCAGTTAAGTGGCTTAATTTTGTTTTTATACTGTTTGTGAAAGGAAAGTAAAAGTGAAACTGTCACTGGGTGTTTATCATAGTTAGGACTATTAGGGAACTTTGTGCAGACGAAGGTTCTTCCATATAGTTCTTCCTGTTCTCTGATGGTCAGTGTTGCACCGTATTGTAAAATGAAATTTACAACCATGGTACGTTTCTAGAATTACTGTTCACTGCTGGATAGTTTGAATAAGTTATGTGCCTTCTGTTCTGACTTTCTCCTGATTGTTGAAATAAGTGCTTGTCTGTCTGTCTTCAGTCTTCATGTGTTTTCATGATCATGGAATGATATAGCACAGAGGGAAGCTAATCGATCCATTGTGCCAGTGCTGGCTCTTCAAAGAGCTGTCCGCTTAGTCCCACCCCTTGCTCTTTACCCACAGCTTTGAATTTTTTCCTCCAAGTAATTATAAAATTTCATTTTGAAAGTTACAGTTGAACCTGCTTCCTTTCACTTGTGCATTCCTGATCGCAACAACTTGCTGAGTAACTTAAATCTTGCGAGCTTTGAATTCTCGGAGCCATCAGTGTGAGAAGTGACCTCAGGCTTTGACTGAAGTTTTGGTCACCTGTCCTAATATTTCTTTCTGTGGCTCTGTGTCACTTTTATGTGATAATGTTATTAGGAAAATGTCCCAAGATGTTTCACATGTTAAAAATGCCATATAAATGCAAGTTATTGTTGTTAAAACTGAATAAACCACGATTATAAAGCACTGGGGTAAAACCCAGCATAAGGGGGACAAGTGCAGCTTGCAAAGGTACTTGCTTCCCTGCCAGGTGTACTCTAGAACTGGGTCAGCAGGAAAGTACTATTAGGCAATCTTAACGCAGAGGGAGGATTATTTTTGGATCAATTATAGTCAACAGCCCCCTTACCTAATGAGTTACAGAAAGAAAAAAAGAGAAAACTATAGATTCTTGTAAAAACTATGTTTGAACGGGAAGCACTTTAAAGGCTTATTTTCTCCAGATAATCATATAAGGTTTACGACACAGAAAAAGGCCAGTTGGCCCATCGTGCCTGCGCTGGCCGAATAAATAACCCACCCAGCCTAACCCCTCTTTCCATTATTTGGTTCGCAGCCCTACATATTATGGCACTTCAGGTGCACATCCTGGTACCTTTTAAGCAAGGTGAAGTTTTCTGCCTCTACTACCCTTCAGTGAGTGAGTTCCAGACCCCAGCCACCCTCTGGGTGGAAAACATTTTCCTCATCTCCCCTCCAATCCTTCTACCAATCACTTTAAATCTGTGCCCCCAGTCACTGACCGCTCTGCTAAAGTAAATAGGCCCTTCCCATCCACTCTATCCAGGCCCCTCAATCAAATCTCTCATCAGCCTCCTCTGTTCCAAGGAGAACAACCCCAGCTATCCAATCTTTCCTCATAGCTACAATTTTCCCAGTCCTGGCAACATCCATGTAAATCTCCTCTATACCCTCACAAATGCAATTACATCCTTTCAATAAGCTTATGCAGTACTTAAGTTGTGCCATAACTAATGTTTTATTTAGTTCCCTGCACTTACATTCTATGCCTTGGCTAATAAAGGAAAAGATTCCACATGCCTTCTTAACCACCTTACATACCTATCCTGCTACCTTCAGGGATTTGTGGACATTCACTCTAAGGTCCCTTACTTTCTCTACACCTCTCAGTATCCTCCCATTTATTCCTTTGCCTTGTTTGACCACCACAAACCCATCACTTCACTCTTCTCTGGGTTGAATTTCATTTGCCACTTTTCTGCCCACCTGACCAGTCCATTGATATCTTCCTACAGTCTACGGCTATTCTCCTCACTATCAACCATGCACCCAATTTGTCGTCTGCAAACTTCTAGATCATTCTCCCTTTGGACATTTACATTCAAGTCATTAATATATACCACAAAAAGCAGGATACCCAGTACTGAGCCCTGTGGAACCCCACTGGAAACCTAGTCACAAAAACACCCATCAACAATTATCCTTTTCCTGCCACTGAGTGAATTTTGTATCCAACTTGCTACGTTCCTCTGGATTCCATGGGCTTTTAATTTTTTTAAGTCTGCCATGTGGGACCTTGTCAAAAGCCATGCCAAAATCTATGTAGACCACACCAACTACATTACTTCCATCAATCCTCCTTGTTACTTCCTCAAAAATTCAATCAAGTTAATCAGACACGACCTTCCCTTAACAAATCCATGTTGACTATCCTTGATTAATCCGTGCCTTTCTAAGTGACATTTTATCCTGTATCAGAATTGATTCCAATAATTTTCCCGCCACTGAGGTTAGGCTGACTGGCCAGCCTGTAGCTATTCAGTCCATTCCTTGCTCCTATTTTAAACAAAGGTACAACGTTAGCAGACCTCCAGTCTTCTGGTACCACATCTGTATCCAGTGAGGATTGGAAAATGATGGCCAGACGTTCTGCTGTTTTCTCCCTGGCTTCTTTTAACAGTCTGGGGTACACTATCCGACCCTGGTGATTTATCTGCTTTCAAGGATGCAAATTCCCTTAATACTTCCTCTCTTCCTATGTTTATCACACCTAATCCTTCACACTCCTAACTACAATGTCTGCATTGTTCCTCCCTTTTGTGAAGGCAGTCACAAAATATTCATTAAGAACCACACCCACATCCTCTGCCTTCAGACACAAGGTTACCTTTCTGTTCTTTTATGGATCCTACTTTTTCCTTAGTTATCCTCTTAGTCTTAATGAATTGATAAAACATCTGAGTTTATCTTGATTTTGCTTGCCAATATTCTTTCATGCCATCTCTTTTGCTTTCCCTATTTCCTTTTTGATTTCACCCCTCGCAGTTTCTATACTCCTCTTGGCTTTCTGTAGTATTGAGTTCTCAGTGCCTAACATGAGCTTTCCTTTTATGCCTTATCTTACCCTGTAAGCTTGACATCCAAGGGACTCTATTTGGCTGTACTACCCTTCTTCTTTGTGGGAACATGTGTAAGCTTGGATTTCCCCTTTGAACACCTCCCACTAGTCTGACACTGATTTACCTTCAAGTAGCTGTTTCCAGTACAATTTTGCTAAATCACTTCTCAGCTTAGTAAAATTGGCTTTACCCCAACATACAACTTTAATTCTTGTTCTATTTTTGTCCTTTTCCATAATTATGTTAAAAGTAACTTTATGACCACTGCCACCAAAATGCTCCCCACTGCCACTCCTTTCACCTGACCAGCTGGCCAATTTAAAACTAATGTTAAAACTAATCCAGAATTGTGCCCTCTCTTGTTCTACTTGCTACATACCAGCTAAAAGAGTTCTCCTGAATCGTCCTAAGAATTATATTCCCTCCATTCCTTTCACACTAAAACAATCCTGGTTAATATTGGGGTAGTTAAAATCCTCACTATTATATACCTATAGTTTTTGGTCTTCCATCTCCATGACTGGGGGGTCTATAGTACACTTCCAGTAGTGTGACTGCCCCTTTTTTGTTCCTAAGGGGAGACGATGGCATAGTGGTATTGTTGCTGGATTAGTAATCCAGAAACCCAGGGTAATGCTTCGGGAACCTGGGTTCAAATCCCACCACGGCAGATGATGGAATTTGAACTCAATAAAAATCTGGAATTAAAAGTCAAATGATGACCATGAAACCATTGCCGATTGTTGCAAAAGCCCATCTGGTTCACTAATGCCCTTTAGGGAAATCTGTAGTCCTACAAGTGACTCCAGACCTACAGCAATGTGGGTTGACTCTTAAAATGCCATCTGAAATGGTCTACCAAGCCACTCAGTTGTAACAAACCACTACAAAGCCACAAAAAATGAATGAAACTTGATGGACCACCCAGCACCATAAACGACAATGGCAGTTTCAGCCCTGTCGACCCTGCAAAGTGCTCCTTACTAACTTCTGGGGGCTAGCGCCAAGATTAAGAGAGTTGTCTCACAGACTAGTCAAGCAACAGCCTGACAGTCATCCTCAGAGAATCATACCTTACAGACAATATCCCAGACACCACCATCATCATCACTGGGAATGTCCTGTTCCACTGGCAGGACAGGCCCAGCAGAGCTGGCGGTGGTGGCACAGTGGTATACAGCCAGGAGGGAGTTGCCCTGAGTCCTCAACATCAACTCCTGACCCCATGACGTCTCATGGCATCAGGTCAAACCTGGGCAAGGAAACCTCCTGCTTATTACAACGTGCCGCCCTCCCTCAGCTGATGAATCAGTGCTCCGCCATGTTGAACACCACTTGGAGGAAGCACTGAGGGTGGCAAGGGCACAGAATGTAATCTGGGTGGGGGACTTCAATGTCCATCACCAAGAGTGGCTTGGTAGCACCACTACTGGCCGAGTCCTAAATGACATAGCTGCTTGAGGGAGCCTGTGGCAGATGGTGAGGGAAACAACAAGAGGGGAAAAAAACATACTTGACCTCATCCTCACCAACCTGTTTGCCACAGATACATCTGTCCATGACAGTATTGGTAGGAGTCATTGTGGAGACGAAGTCCTGCCTTCACATTAAGGATACCCTCCATCGCGTTGTGTGGCACTACCACCATACTAAATGGGATAGATTTCAAACAGACCCAACAACTCAAGACTGGACATCCATGAGGCGCTGTGGGCCACCAGCAGCAGCAGAATTGTACTCAAACAAAATCTGTATCCTCTAGGCCCAGCATATCCCCCACTCTGCCATTACCTTCAAGCCAGGGAATCAACTCTGGTTCAAAGAGTGTAGGAGGTCATACCTAAAAAATGAGGTGTCAACCTGAAGCTATAACACAGGACTACTTGTGTGCCAAACAACATAAGCAGCAGGTGATAGAGCCAAGCGATCCCACAACCAACAGATCAGATCTAAGCTCTGTAGTCCTGCTACATCCAGTTGTGGATGGTGGTGGCCAATTAAACAGTTCACTGGAGGAGGAGGTTCCACAAATATCCTCAATGATGGAGGAGCCCAGCACATCAGTGCAAAAGATAAGGCTGAAGCATTTGCTACAATCTTCAGCCAGAAGTGCCGAGTGGTTAATCCATCTTAGCCTCCTCTGGAGCTCCCCAGCATCACAGATGACAGTCTTCAGCCAATTAGCTTCACTCCACATGTTATCAAGAAATGGGTGAAGGCACTGGATACTGCAAAGGCTATGGGCACTGACAATATTCCGGCAATAGTACTGAAGACTTGTGCCCCTCGTGAAGCTGTTCCAGTACAACTACGACACTGGCTTCTACCCAGCTATATGGAAAATTGCCCAGGCATGTCCTGTACATAAAAAGCAGGACAAATCTAACCCAGCCAATTACCACCCCAGTCTACCCTCCATCATCAGTAAAGTAATGGAAGGAGTCAGCAACAGTGCTATCAAGCGGCACTTGGTTAGCAATAACCTGCTCACTAACACCCAGTTTTGGTTCTGCTAGAGCCACTTAGCTCCTGACTTCATAGTCTTGGTTCAAACTTGGACAAAAGAACTGAACTCCCGAGGTGAGGTGACAGAGTGACTGCCCTTGTCATCAAGGCCGCATTTGACACCGTGGCATCAAGGAGCCCTAGCAAAACTGGAGTCAGTGGGAATCAGGGTGAAAATTCTCCACCGGTTCGAGTCATACCTAGCACAAAGGAAAATGGTTGTGGTTCTTGGAGGTCAGTCATCTCAGCTCCAGGACATCACCTCAGGAGTTCCTCAGGGTAGCGTCATCAGCCCAACCATCTTCAGCTGCTTCATCAATCACCTTCCTTCCATCGTTAGGTCAGAAGTGAGGATGTTTGCACAACGTTCAACATTGGCGACTCCTGAGACACTAAAGCAGTCCATGTCCAAATGCAGCAAGACCTGGACAATATCCAGGCTTGGGCTGACAAGTGGCAAGTAACATTCACGCCACACAAGTGTCAGGCAATGACCATCTCCAACAAGAGAGAATCCAACCATTGCTCTTTGATAAAAGCTTGTTAAGCTTGTTGTGGGCAAAGAAATAGACAAGTTGCAAAAAGATGTTTTGGATTGGGGGAAAGCAGATTTTAGTAAAATAAGGCAGGATCTGGCCAAGGTAGACTGGGAACAGCTACTTGTGGGGAAATCTACAGAGAAGCAGTGGGGGTCAGGAGGGGGGGGATGTTCAAAAAGGAAATGGGGAGGGTACAGGCTCAACATGTTCTCTAGGATCATAGGAAGGAGTAACAAGCCCAGAAAACCATGGATGACCAGAGATATTCAGGATACGATGAGAAAGATAAAAGAGGGGCTTTTAGCAGGTACAAGGGGAACAAATCAGCGGAGGCATTAGTGGAGTACAAAAAGTGCAGGGTGGAGCTTAAGAAAGCAAAGAGGGGATATGAGAAAGCTCTGGCTGGTAAAAGTAGGGAAAATTCCAAGACATTCTATAAGTATATCAATGGGAACAGGATAACCAGGGAAAGAGTAGGGCCCATTAGGACCAAGGGGGTAATCTATGGGGTGGAGCCAGAGGACATCGGTAGAGTGTTGAATGAATACTTCACATCCGTCTTCACCCAAGAGAATGAGGATGAAGGTATGGAACTCGGGGAGAGGGACTGCAAGGTTCTTGAGCAAATTGATATAGGGAGTGACAAGGTGTCGGAGATGTTGGCAGGCTTAAAAGTGGACAAACCTCCAGGTCCAGATGATTTGTATCCCAGACTGCTGAGGGAGGCAAGGGAGGAGATTACAGGGGCTCTGACCCAAATTTTTAATTCCTCTCTGGTCACAGAGGGAGGTGCCAGAGGACTGGAGAACAGCTAATGTGGTTCCGCTATTTAAGAAAGGATGTAGAGATTAGCCAGGGAACTACATACCAGTATGTCTCACGTTGGTGGTAGGGAAACTATTGGAGAAAGTTCTGAAGGAGAGAATCTATCTCCACTTGGAGAGGCAAGGTTTGATCAGGGATAGACAGCATGGCTTTGTCAGAGGGAGGTCATGCCTAACAAATTTGACTGAATGTTTTTGAGGAGGTGACTAGGTGTGTAGATGAGGGTAGTGCAGTTGATGTAGTTTATGTGGATTTCAGCAAAGCCTTTGACAAGGTCCCACATGAGATTTATAAAGAAGGCAAATGCACACGAGATACAGGGTAATTTGATAAGCTGGATTAAAATTGGCTTAGCCATAGGAGAAAGAGGGTGATGACAGAAGGCTACTTTAGTGACTGGAAGCCAGTGTCCAGTAGCTTACCACAGGGATCTGTGCTGGGTCCCCTATTATTCTTCATTTATATAAACGACATAGATGACTATGTGGGGGGTAGGATTAGTAAGTTTGTGGTTGACACAAAGATTGGCCGGGTGGTTAACAGTGAGGTTGAGTGTCTTGGGCTACAGGAAGATATAGGCTTGGCCTAAATAGCCAAGTGGTTATGGTACTGGGCTTGTAACCCCAAGATCAAGAGTTCCAATCTCACAATGGCAAACTATGAAACAATGTAACTTCATCTGAATAGGAACAGATGGAAACATGTTTGTACTCGAAAGAGTTACAGGAAGATATAGACGGGATGGTCAAATGGGCATATAAGCGGCAGATGGAATTTAACCCTGAAAAGTGTGGAAGGAGTAATTTGACAAGGAAGTATTCAATGAACGGCATGACATTAGGAAGTTCTGAGGAACAAAGGGACCTTGGCGTGTGTGTCCATAGATCTCTGAAGGCGGAGGGGAATGTTAGTGGGGTGGTGAAAAAGGCAGATGGGACACTTGTCTTTATCAACCAAGGCATAGATTACAAAAGTAGGAGGTCATGTTGGAGTTGTATAGAACCTTGGTGAGGCCACAGCTGGAGTACTGTGTGCAGTTCTGGTCGTCACATTATAGGAAGGATGTGATTGCACTGGAGGGGGTGCAGAGGAGATTAACCAGGATGTTGCCTGGGATGAAACATTTAAGTTATGAAGAGAGGTTGGATAGACTTGGGTTGTTTTCATTGGAGCAGAGGAGACTGAGGGGCGACCTGATCGAAGTGTACAAGATTATGAGGGGCATGGACAAGGTGGATAGGGAGCAGCTGTTCCCCTTAGTTGAAGGGTCAGTCACAAGGGGACATTAGTTCAAGGTGAGGAGCAGGAGGCTTGGGGGGGCAGGGGGATGTGAGGAAAACGTTTTTACCCAGAGGATGGTGACAGTCTGGAATGCACTCCCTGGGAGGGTGGTGGAGGCGGGTTGCCTCACATCCTTTAAAAAGTACCTGGATGAGCACTTGGCATATCATAACATTCAAGGCTATGGGCCAAGTGCTGGTAAATGGGATTAGGTAGGTAGGTAGGTAGATCAGGTGTTTCTCATGTGTTGGTGCAGACTCAATGGGCTGAAGGGCCTCTTCTGCACTGTGTGATTCTGTGAAAAGCAAAATACTGCAGATGCTGGAAATTTGAAACAAAGACAAATTGCTGGAAAAGCTCAGCAGGTCTGACAGCATCTGTGGAGAGGAAAACGGAGTTAATGTTTGGAATCCATATGACTCTTCATTAGAACTAAAGAGAAATTGAAATGTGGTGAAATATAAGCTGTTTAAAGGGGGTTGGACAGGTGAAGCTGAATGGAGGACCAGTGATAGGTGGAGGCAAAGGAGAGATTGCCTCTTGATGTCCAATGACATTATCACTGAATCTCCCACCATCTACATCCTGGGGGTTACCATTGATCAGAAACTGAACTGGATTAGCCATAAAATTACTGTGGCTACAAGAGCAGGTCAGAGGCTAGGAGTTGTGCGACAAGTAACTCACCTCCTGACTCCCCAAATCCTGCCCACCATCTACAAGGCACAAGTCAGGAGTATGATGGAATACTCTCCACTTGCCTGGAGGAATGCAACTCCCCCAAGCTTGACATCATCCAGGACAAAGCAGCCCGCTTAATTAGCACCACATCCACAAACATTCACTCCCTCCACCAGCAATGTACTGTAGCAGCAGTGTGTACCACTAACAAGTTGCACTGCAGGAATTCACCAAGGCTCCTTTGACAGCACCTTCCAAACTCACGATCACTACCATCTAGAAGGACAAGGACAGCAGATAGATGGGAACACCACCATCTGGAAGTTCCCCTCCAAGTCACTCACCATCCTGACTTGGAAATATATCGCCGTTCCTTCACTGTCACTGGGTCAAAATCCTGGAATTCCTTACCTAACAGCACTGTTGGTGTACCTACACCACATGGACTGCAGCGGTTCAAGAAGGCAGCTCACCACCACCTTCTCAAGGGCAGTTAGGGATGGGCAATAAATGCTGGCCTAGCCAGTGAAGGCCACATCCATGAATTAGATTTTTAAAAATCCAAATGACTCAATTGTGATGCTTCTAACATATCATCCCTCCCCAAACTGTAACTGCTTCTCTAACCAAAATTGCTCCTTCTTATCCCCCTCTCTATCTTGTCTGAAAACCCTGTAAGAGCCGCCATTCCTGTCCCTCTTTAAGCCATGTCTCTGTATTGCTACATTGTCATACTACCAGATTTGTATTTGTGCCCTCAACTCATCTGCTTTATTTGTTATACTTGCATTGAAGTATAAGAGAACTGCCAAACTTATTTTTTTATTCTCTAACCTTTGTTTCCTCTGCCTTCCAGACTTGCTCATTAATTTTCTACCTTCCATTTCCAATTTTGCTCCATCTGAGTTTACCCTCAGATTCTCCTGCCAAACTAGTTTAGACCCTGCCTAACAGCATTTGCAAATCTCCTGGCGAGGATATTGGTCCCGGCCAATTGAAGTGCAAACTGTTCAGCTTGTATAGGCCCCATCTCCCCAAGAGCTGGTCCCAGTGCCCCAGGAATCTGAAGCCCTCCCTCCTGCAACATCTCTCCAGCCAAATATTGATCAGCTTAACCTCCTATTCCTATGCTCACTAGCACAAGGCTCTGGGAGTAATCCAGAGATTACTAACTCAGATCTTGCTTTTTAATGCCTTACCCAGGCCCCTAAAATCTGCTTTCATGACCTCTTCCCTCCTATGTTGTTCATACCAATATGAACCAAAACCTCTGGCTGTTGAGCCTCCCACATAAGAATGTCCTACAGTCGGTCTGTGACATCCGTGATCCTGGCATGAGGGAGGCAATCTACCATCCTGGAGTCACTTCTACTGCTGTAGAAACACCTGTCTAACCCCCTAACTATCAAATCCCCTACCACTATTTCTTTTCCATTCTTCTTCCTTCCTGTGCAACTGAGCCACCATGGTTCCCCAAACCTGGCTGTTGCCTCATACCTCTGAGAAACCAACACCCTCACCAGTGTCCAAAATGGTAAACCGGTTCATGAGCAAAATAGACTCAGAGGACTCTTGCATTATCTGCCAGCCCTCCTAGACTTTTGTGGTCACCCATTCCCTCTTTGCTTTCATGTTCTTAACCTATGTTGTGTTCATCTCCCTAGTCATGTATTCCTCAGCCTCATGGATATGTCAAAGTGACTCCAGCCACCACTTGAGTTCCAAAACCTGGAGCTCAAGTTTCTGCAGCTGGTGATACTTACTGCAGACATATTCATCAAGGCCACATGAAGTGTCCACAGCTTCCCACATACCATAGGAGCCCAGGCATACCTTAAATTTACTTTTAAACTAGTTGATAGTAGAATTACAGACTTACACTCACCAATCAGCTCCTTCTGTTCTCCTGCAGGTAATTAAGGGTTATTTAGAACTTTTATGTTTTACTTCTGCACAGCACATTCTATTATTCCCCCATATGGATACTTACTGACCAATCAGCTTATGAGTTGAGTTGCACTCTCCTAGCTTGGAGACAAAGGAAAAATACTCACTAACTAGTGGAGGCTGAAAAGAAAGGAGCATCTCCTTCACCAAACTCCCTCACATTCAATTTCTCTCAACTATGTGCCCAAACTGCACCCCAGACCTCTGTATTTATACTATCTAAAACTTGAAATGAGTCTGCTACAGCTGCAGAAACCAGATTAAACTAGTTCCCTATTTAACTACTTACAGCTGTTCTCCAGTAGAGAGTTTGTTTATCCCTGTTTAAGACTTGAAGAAACTTAAACTTAAATAGTAAATTTTGCTTAAATGCAAAATGCAAACAAGAGTAAATTTTAGAAAGAGACCCTTGAGATTCCCTCACTCACCAAACTCCCAGCTTCACACTCTATGCCCAAACTGTACTCCTAGATGTTTGTAATAAGCAATGTGGGTTGTCTTTACAATACCTGATAAAGATTCCCTAATGGGAAAAGGCAGGGCCATTCTGCACTTAAGCCGATTTAAGCACTGATATCAGTACAGAACAGTACTCTCTCTGGGCTTGGGATGGGAAGTTCAGCAAGGTCCTAGCTCCTGATCACTGTGTTTTTGGCCCCTAGTGACTTTACTTGAATTTCAAATGAGGATCTTCCCAGTTGCAATGCCTCCCATGGTTGAGAGGCTCATACGTTTATGGTAAGGTAATAGAGGACAGGTGACAGATGCTTGTGGGCCATAAAACTCATTAGGAGTTGACACCTTCAAGAAAGGAGAGGACAGTAATAAAAATGCTGAGTTTATTGGAGTGATGGGGTTTCCTGTATGTATCCTAGTTGACTTCATGGAGGCTGAATAGGGTACCGTGAAGTAAAACCTCATACCTGTACTGTGTGGATTATAGCAGATGTCACAGTTTAAAGGCAATCTTTCCAACATCTAGTTTAAGGATAATAATGATAAAAAGTTACAGCTTATGATGTTGGAGTGAAAGGACCCTTGATGCCTCAGTGCATTACAAGGTGTTGTGCTGAGCCATACAGTGCAGGAAAGTCCCAGGTACATCCCTGCCTTTACTGATCTGATATAATTGGTACAGCAGGGAGCAATACGTTTACCTAGGTATCCACTGAATATCAATACTCAAGGTCAGCTGGGCTCCTGCTTTTTCATAGACAAGGAAATGTGAGAGTGTTGGGTAAGGACAAGATAGGGCTCACATAGTGGGATGAAAGAATAGGGGCAAAGTTGGCGTCAACCAGGATACTTTGTGATGGAGAGGATCAGAGTTGGAAGTTCAGCTCAGGTTGAGATGTGACACTGAGGTTTCAAAATGTATGGTTCAGCCTGAGACAGTGGCCAGAAAGAGGAATGGAATCATTAGCTAGGGAAAAATTGCTATTTGGCTTTCACTAACCCCATCTTTATACCCTTCTCTCTCCCTTGCTCCACTATTTTCTGCCTGCCTCTCCCTGAGGTAATGACTCGTGCAAGATAGCAACTGTACTAGAATACCCCTCTCACAGCTATACTTTGGTCTGTCTAAAGTATTTGGTCACATGAAGGACTGTTTGAGGCATCCTTGACATAGTCTTCATTAGGATGACCACAGGTGCCCTTTTCCAATAGGGGTTAAATAATAATGGCTAGGTGTTGATGCTTATTTTCCATCCTCACTAACCCAAGGCATCAGTCCTCTTGGCTACAATCAGGTAACTAACTCAGAAAAGACAAATCCAGAGATAATTCTGGTTTTAATTTGTGACATTCCAACAACACATGCCTGGTTTCTGACCTGCTGAATGATTTTGGGGCATTTTCAATATTTTTCAGAAGAGTCAGTGTGTAAAGCTGTCTGTTGGCAAAACATTTTCCTGAAGGATGGGTGTCATTGGCAGCATTTGAATGACCATGGCAGAAGAGCACGAGGACAAACAGAAAAGTCAGAAAAAAGTGAGCCAGACCTATCAGAGCTCGGCACATTCCCAGTCTCTGCTCAATGGACTAGTCGCACTCCGAAACAGTGCAAGCCTATTTGATGTTACACTGATCGTAGAGGGGAAGTCCATCGAAGCTCACCGCATACTTCTGGCAGCATCATGTGACTATTTTAGGTACTGCACATGTCTCATGTAGTGTGGTTGTAGGTATGTGTTTGGTGTTCTTTGTGTTCGGGGGTGGATTTCTTTGTGTGTGTATGCGTGTGTGAGATTGGGTGTTTGGGAATGTTTGTGTGTTTTGGGGAGAATTTGCATGTTTGGGAGTGTGCATTTTGGATGTGCGTTTGATGGTAGGTGGGTTTTTGAAGTTGTGTATGGGTGGCTTTTGGAGAGTCCATGTTCATGGTATGTATGAGTGGTTTGTGTGTCTGTTTTTGAGAGGGAAGGGTTTTTGGGACTGGGTCTGTGTATTTGAGAATGTATGTTTGAGGGGGTGGGAATGTATGTTTGAGGAGGACTGGAAAATGTAACCCCCCCCCCCTGTTTAAGAAGGGAGTGAGGCAAAAGACGGGAAATTACAGGCCGATTAGCCTTACCTCGGTCGTTGGTAAGATTTTAGAGTCCATTATTAAGGATGAGATTTCAGAATACCTGGAAGTGCATGGTAAAATAGGGCAAAGTCAGCATGGTTTTATCAAGGGGAGGTCATGCCTGACAAATCTGTTAGAATTCTTTGAGGAGGTAACGAGCAGGTTAGACAAAGGAGAGCCAATGGATGTTATCTACTTGGACTTCTAGAAGGCCTTTGACAAGGTGCCGCACAGGAGGCTGCTCAGTAAGATAAGAGCCAATGGTGTTAGAGGCAAGGTACTAGCATGGATAGAAGATTGGCTGTCTGGCAGGAGGCAGAGAGTGGGGATAAGGGGGTCCTTCTCAGGATGGCAGCCGGTGACTAGTGGAGTTCGGCATGGGTCAGTGTTGGGACCACAACTTTTCACTTTATACATTAATGATCTAGATGAAGGAATTGAGAGCATCCTGGCTAAGTTTGCAGATGATACAAAGATAGGTGGAGGGACAGGTAGTATTGAGGAGGCAGGGAGGCTGCAGAAGGATTTGGACAGTTTAGGAGAATGGGCAAAGAAGTGGCAGATGGAATACAACGTGGGGAAGTGTGAAGTCATGCACTTTGGTAGGAAGAATAGAGGCATAGACTATTTTGTAAATGGGGAGAGAATTCAGAAATCTGGAGTGCAAAGGGACTTGGAAGTCCTAGTCCAGGATTCTCTTAAGGTTAACTTGCAGGTTGATGTGGTAGTTAGGAAGGCAAATGTAATGTTGGCATTTATTTCAAGAGGACTAGAATATAAAAGCAGAGATGTGCTGCTGAGGTTTTATAAGGCTCTGGTCAGACCACATTTAGAATATTGTGAGCAATTTTGGGCCCCATATCTCAGGAAGGATATGCTTGCCCTGGAGAGGGTCCAGAGGAGGTTCACGAGAATGATCCCAGTAATGAAAGGCTTAACATATGAGGAACGTTTGAGGACTCTAGGTCTATACTTGATGGAGTTTAGAAGGATGAGGGGGGATCTGATTGAAACTTACAGAATACTGAAAGGCCTGGGTAGAGTGGACGTGGGGAAGATGTTTCCATTAGTAGGAGAGACTAGGACCCGAGGGCACAACCTCAGAGTAAAGGGAAGACCTTTTAGAACAGAGTTGAGGAGAAACTTCTTTAGCCAGAGAGTGGTGAATCTATGGAATTTGTTGCCACAGAAGGTTGTGGAGGCCAGGTCATTGAGTGTATTTAAGACCGAGATAGATAGATTCTTGATTGGTAAGGGGATCAAAGGTCACGGGGAGAAGGCGGGAGAATGGGGTGGAGAAACTTATCAGCCATGATTGAATGGCGGAGCAGACTTTATGGGCCGAATGGCCTAATTTCTGCTCCTATGTCTTATGGTCTTATGGTCTTATGGGTGTGTGTATGTTTGTGGGTGGGTATGTTTTTGAAGGGTTGTGTGTTTGTCAGTGTATGTGCTTTTGGAGTTGTATGTGTGTGTATGTGAAAGTATGTGTGAGGTTTTTTTGTATGTCTAAGGAGTATCTGTGTGTTTGGAAGTGTGTGTGTGAGGGGGGCAGTGTGTTTGGGAGTGTGCACATGTGTATTTGGGAGAGTGCGCATGTGTGTTTGAGGGTGTGTATTTTAGAGTGTGTATAAGTTTGAGAGAGTGCGTGTGTGTACGTTGTGTTTCTGTGTGAGTGTAGTATGCATTTGGGTGTGTGAATTATTTGTGTGTGTGTTTGGAGTTGTGTATGTACTTGGGGTGTGTGGGTGGCTTTGTATGTATGTGTTTGCTTGGCAGTGCTTGGATGTATGTGTGTGTGCTTGTGCGTGTTTGTGTGCGCATGGACTTGTTTGTGTATGCTTGGGGTTGCGTCCGTTTGTATCTTGGTGTGTTTGGGGGTGGGGTGTGTTATTGTGTGTTTAGGGCTGTGTGTTTTTGGGGCTGGCGGGGTAATTGGGTATGTGTTTTTGGTGAGGTGTGTGTTTGAGTGGTTATGCGCATGGGTTTGATGGTTTGTGTGCATGGGTTTGGAGAGCGCAAGTGTGTTTGGGGGTTGTGTGTATGTGTGCCTGCGTGCGTGTGTGTGTGTGTGTGTGTTTTGTGTATGTATGTTTCACATTCTTTGGAGTTGTGCATTTGTATATTGTGTGCTTGTATTTGGGATTGTGTGTGTTCGGGGGTATGTGTCTTTGTGGTTGTGAAATGTTGTACTTATTGTGCCGACAAATCATAGTGTTGCGGAGAAAAGCACTGTTACCCAATTATTTATTTTCTGTTTGTCTTGATAGTTAACAATGGACTATGCTTGCTACAGTTTTTTGCCTAAAATCATGTGAATCTCATCTGATTTCCCCCTATCTCAGACTGTCTACGAATTAGACTGCTATTCTTTATTTATGCCATCAGTGCTGCTTCCTGTCCTACCACGTTCAGAGGGTTTAAACTTCTGAAATAATATATAATAATAATAAAAAATATGAACCTTATGGTGAAAATTTTGCCAGATCACAAAAATTTTAACCCATTTCATCTCATTTATCCAGAATACCATCTTCCATCTGCTATGTTATTTCAGTGGTAGGTTTTATGGTTTTATTGTTCAAACTGAAGGTGGCCCTAACTTTTACCTCACAAGCTAACTAGGTCAGCATACCCGGTCATGACATTTTGTCCCTGAAGATAAATTGGTTGACCATGCACTTGTGTCTCCTGTGAATCAGAACTGGGTCTGAAGTCCAATTTTCAGAAGCAAGCTCAGCCCCTTCAAATCACACACTCCAATGCAGATCCGAATAAGTGCTGCATGGTCGGAGGTGACCACTTTTGGATGAGACATTAGACTGAAGCCCTGTCTGCCCTCTCAGGTGGAGGCTGGAGACCCCAAGGCACTATTTCAAAGAAGAGCAGGGGAGTTACCCCTGCTGGTTTGGCTAATATTTATCCCATGACAAAAAACAGATTATTTGGTCATTATCACACTGCTGTTTGTGGGATCTTGCGTCTTTGCACACATTGGCTGCTGCATTTCTTGCATTACAACAGTGACTACACCTCATAAGTACTTCATTGGTTGTAAAGCACTTTGGGACGTCCTGAGGTCATGAAAACTACAATAGAACAGCAAGTCTTTCTTTTTGAACCTAAGGCATCATACTTGCTCACATTAAAGATATTTTCCCATAACACTAGGGAATGTGGGCTCTGAGCTATCTCAGTTAGTTGGAAGGACATTCTATAAGCTGAAAGCTTTTAGTTTGCTCTCTAACACTGCTATGGGGCTCCAGTACCATGTTGGGCTGTCTTCTTCTGAGTTCTTCAGGGGAAGTGTGCAGGCATCATTGCATACTCACTCCAAAAGTTCTTTCAATTGGGGATCTGGTCGGGAGGAAATATGTTGACACAGAAATCACTGAACTGGGGCTGTGATTGCCTGAACCGTCATTGGTGATTCCATATAGGTTCGTAAATTGCTCTGAAAGCAGTGACCGAGGTTCCAGATGCTGTGACCAAGGTTCCGGATGCTGTGGCTGAGGTTTTGGATGTTGTGGCTAAGGTTCTGGATGCTGTGGCTGAGGTTCCGGATGTTGTGGCCGAGGTTCTGGATGCTGTGACTGAGGTTCTGGATGCTGTGACTAAGGTTCTGGATGCTGTGGCTGAGGTTATGGATGCTGTGGCTGAGGTTCCGGATGCTGTGGCCGAGGTTCCAGATGCTGTGGCCGAGGTTCCGGATGCTGTGGCCGAGGTTCTGGATGCTGTGGCCGAGGTTCCGGGTGTTGTGGCTGAGGTTCCGGATGCTGTGACTGAGGTTCTGGATGTGCTGACGTAGATTTCGAATGCTGTGGCTCATGTTCTGGATGATGTGGGTGTGGTTCCAGATGCGATGACCATGGTTTCGGATGCTGTGGCTGATTCTCAGGATGATATAGCTGAGGTTCTGGCTGCTTTGGCTATGGTTCTGGATTTTGTGACTTGAGGTTCCTTATGGTGTGATTGAGGTTCCAGATGTTGTGACTGTGGTTCTGGATGGCATGTCGAGAAATTCTGGTTGGTGTGATGGGGGGTTCTGGATGCTGTGATGGACTGATTCTTTCTGGATTAATGAGCTAGAGTGCTCCCACATGCTCACTTTTATCTATCCACTTGCATTGTTTCTGGGACAGGCAGCCCTGATTAAACTTTCAGACTGCTAATCAAGTCAAAACCCCAGTTGTTCCAGAACAACAATAGGCACTTCTCATTCGGTGTTGCTCAACTCCTACCTGGGAAGGATGCTATGCATAATGCTGGTGGGAATGTGACTAAGTCCTGTTTTTGGAAAATAGTAACATCTCAAATAATAAAATTATTTTTCTCTATGTAGTGGGAAAGTACTTATATAGATTTTGCCCTTTATTTTCACCATGTGAAGACTGATCAGTGTCTGTCCTGTTTGCAGGGGGATGTTTGCTGGTGGGCTGCGGGAGATGCAAGAGAAGGAGATATTTTTACATGAGATATCCTATATGGCCATGTGCAAAATCTTGGACTTCATCTACACCTCTGAGATGGAGCTGAACCTGAATAATGTACAGGATGTGCTGGTGGCTGCTTGTCAGCTGCAGGTAATTGAGACATAATCTTTAACCATAGGCTTGAGCATAAATATTACTACTATATTGAGGGAGTAGGTTATTATTCAGGAACTGAACATGATTCTGTCCATTTGGGAGTCGCATAGGGATGGTCTCATGTGATGGGTGAATCTTTACACAGCAATTGACACAATTCAGAAGCTCCTATCACCAAATCCATAGGCAGTGCCTGAAGATTTATCTTTCTGGATTTCAGGGTTTCATAGAACTGTATTTGCCACACTCCTTCAAGTGGAAGTGCCTCACTGGCAAGCAAATGAATTGAAACCGCGAAGGACCAGTAACAAAAGTTATATGGTTGTTGAAATAGCTGACCTAAAAGATGCCTACCTTTCACACTCCCATTCGTCTCTGTCCCTGCACACCCCCAAGGTTCAGATTTACAGCTATCATTGTCAGGCTGCTTAATTTTTGCCTTTCTTCGGTCTCCAAGTTTTCACAAATGGCTCCCTGTCTTTTGAAGTGGCCTAGCAAGCCACTCAGTTATATCAAACAACAATAGAATAATAAGAATAAAAGTGGACAGACCACCTGGCATCGACCAAGGTGCCTGATGCAATAAAGGCACACCCACCCACTGAAACCTGCAAAGTCAACCTCATTAACATCTGGGGGGCTTGTGCAAAAGTTGGGAGAGCTGTCCCACAGACTCGTCAAGCAGCAGCCTGACATAGTCATACTCACAAATCATACCTTGCGGCTAATGTCCCAGACTCATCCATCACCCTTACTAGGTATGTCCTGTCCCACCAACAGGACAGACCCATCAGAGGAGAGGGCAAGGTGTATACAGCTGCGAAGGAGTTGCCTTCGGAATCCTCAATATTGACTCATGTTGATTACAACCTACCGCCTTCCCTCAGCTGATGAGTCAGCACTCCAAGTGGAACATCACTTGGAATAGGCACTGAGGGTAGCAAGGCACTGAATGGACTCTGGGTGGGGGACTTCAAAGTCCATCATCAAAAGTGGAGCACCACTGCTGACCGAGCTGGCTGAACCCCAAAGGACATAGCTACTAGACTGGGTCTGCAGTAGCTGGTGAAGGAACCAACATGAGGGGAAAACCTACATGACCTCGTCCACACCAACCTGCCTGTCGCAGAGTCCATGACAGTATTGGTAGGAGTCACCTTACGGAAATGAAGTCTTGTTTTCACATTGAATATGCTCTTCATGTTGTGTGGCACTGCTAACATGTTAAATGAGATCAATTCAGAACAGATCTGGCAGCTCAAAATTGGGACACCCAAGAGGCACCTTGGGCCATCAGCAGCAGAGTTGTATTCCATCACAATCTGTAACTTCATGGCCTAGCATTTTTCTTCATACATTCAAGGGATGTGGACATCACTGGCTAGGTCAGCGTTTATTGCCCACCTCTAATTTTCTTTGAGAAGCTGGTGGTGAGCTGCCTTCTTGAACCGCTGCAGTCCATGTGGTGTAGGTACACTCACTGTGCTGTTAGGGAGGGTATTCCAGATTTTGACCCACAGACAGTGAAAGAATGGTGATGTATTTCCAGTGAGTGGCTTGGAGAGGAACTTCCAGGCGGTGGTGTTCCCATGTTTCTGCTGCCTTTGTCCTTCTAGATGGTAGCGGTCATGGGTTTGGAAGGTGCAGTCTATGGAGTTCCTACAGTGCATCTTGTAGATGGTGCACACCACTGCCACAGTGCATTGTTGGTGGAGGGAGTGAATGTTTGTGGGTGCGGTGTCAATCAAGCGGGCTGTTTTGTCCTGGATGGTGTCAAGCTTCTTAAGTGTTGTTGGAGCTGCACTCATTCAGGCAAGTGGAGAGTATTCCATCACACTCCTGACTTGTACCTTGTAGATGGTGGTCAGGCTTTGGGAAGTCAGGAGGTGAGTTACTCGTTGCATGATTCCTAGCCTCTGACCTTCTCTTCTAGCTACAGTATTTAAATGGCTAGTCCAGTTCAGTTTCTGGTCATTGAAAACCCCAAGGATTGGGGTTTCTCTGATGGTAATGTCATTGAATATCAAGGGGTGATGGTTTGATTCTCTCTTGTTGGAGATGGTCATTGCATGGCACTTATATGACGCAAATGTTACTTGCCACTTGTCAGCCCAAGCCTGGATATTGTCCGGGTCGTGCTGCATTTGGACTTGGATTGCTTCAGTATCTGAGAAGTCGTAAATGGTGCTGAACATTGTGCAATCATCAGCGAATATCCCCACTTCTGACCTTATGATAGAAGGAAGGTCATTGGTGAAGCAGCTGAAGATGGTTGGGCCTAGGACACTACCCTGAGGAACACCTGCATTGATATCCTGGAGCTGAGATGATTGACGATTGACCTCCAACAACCACAGGCATCTTCCTTTATGCTAGGTATGACTCCAACCAGTGGAGAGTTTTCCCCCTGATTCCCATTGACTCCAGTTTTGCTAGGACTCCTTGATGCCACACTCGGTCAAAAGCTTGCTTGATGTCAAGGGCAGTCACTCTTACCTCATCTCTGGTGTTCAGCTGTTTTGTTTATATGTGAACCAAGGCTGTAATGAGGTCAAGAGCCTGTGGCCCTGGCAGAACCCAAACTGAGCATCAGCAAGTGCCAATTGATAGCATTGTCGATGACCCCTTCCATCATTTTACTGATGATGGAGAGTAGCCTGATGGGGCAGTAATTGGCCAGTTTGGATTTGTCCAGCCTTTTGAGTACAGGACATACCTGGACAATTTTCCACATAGCCGGGTAGATGCTAGCATTGGATCTGTACTGGAAAAGGTTGGCTAGGGGTGCGGCAAGTTCTGGAGCACAAGTCTTCAGAACTATTGCCGGAATATTGTCAGGGCCCATAGCCTTTGTAGCCTTTGTAGTATCCAGTGCCTTCAGCCGAGTTAATTGAATTGGCTGAAGACTGGCATCTGTAATGCTGGGGACCTCAATATCCCTCACTCAACCATTACCATCAAATCAGCAAACCAACGCTGATTCAAGGAAGAGTGTAGGAGAGCAGATCAGGAGCAGCACCAGACATACCTAAAAATACCAACCTGGTGAAACTACATTAGTCTACATGCATGCTGTTCAATGGATGCAACATGCTGCAGACAGAGCTAAGCGATTCCATAGCCAATGGATCAGATCAAAGCCTTGTAGTTCTGCTAAATCTATTCATGAATGCTGGGGAACAATTTCATAACTAACAGAAGGCAGAGGAGGCTCCTATGAACATTCCCATCCTCAGTGATAGCAGATCCCAGCATGTCAGTGCTTGGGTTGAAACATCTTCAACCAGAAGTGCTGAGTGGATGAGCCATCTCGGTCTACTCCTGAGGTCCCCAACAGCACAGATGCCAGTCTTCAGTCAAGTTGATTCATTCCACGTGATACCAAGAAATGGCTGAAGCTGAAGGCACTGTTTACAGCAAAGGCTATGGACTTGACAAAATCCAGGCTCTGATGTTGAAGATTTGTTCTCCAGAACTAGCCGTGCCCCTAGCCAAGCTGTTCAAGAACAGCTACAACACTGATTTCTGTCTGACAATGTGGAAAATTGCCCAGATATGTCCTATCTACAAAAAGCAAGACAAATCCAATCCAGGCAATTACTCTTTTAAATCATCAGCAAAGTGATGGAAGGTGTCATTGACAGTGCTATCAAGCAGCACTTACTCATCAATAAACTGCTCGCTGATGATCAGTTTGGGTTCCAGCAGGGCCACTTGGCTCCTGACCTCATTACAGCCTTGGCCCAAGCATGGACAAAAGAGTTGAATTCAAGAGGTGTGGTGAGAGCAATGGCACCTGACATCAAGACAGCATTTGACCAGATATTATATCAAGGAATGTTTGTACCACTGAAATCAATGGGAAATTGGGGGAAACTCTACAATGGGCTGAAGTCATATGCAACACAAAGGAAGATGGCTCTTGGAGGCCAAGTCATCTCAGCCCCAGTACATTGTTGCAGGGGTTCTTTAGGGTAGTGTCTTAGGCCCAGTCAGCTTCAGTTGCTCCATCAATTACCTCCATCATAAGGTCAGAAATTGGTATGTTGGCTGATGATTACAATGTTCAATGCCATTTTCAATTTTTCAGATACCAAAGCAGTTTGTGCCAGCATGCTGCAAGACCTGGACAACATTGAGGCTCAGCTGATGAGTGGCAGGGAACAACTGCGCCACACAAGTGCCAGGCAATTACCATCTCCAACAAAAGATTGTCTTACCATCTGTCCTGGAAATTCAATTGGTTTATCATATCAAATTCCACACCTTGAACATTTTGGCCAGAAACTTAACTGGACTATCCACTTAAATACTGTGGCAAATAGACCAGATCAGAGGCTAGGTGCTCTGTGGCGAGTGACTCACCTGCTGATGACCCAGAGCCCTTATACTACTGATAAGGCACAAGCCCAAACTGAGCATTAGTGAGCAGGTTATTTATGATTAAGTACTGCTTGATAGCACTGTCAAGAGTGATGGATTACTCTGCATTTGCCAGGTCAGTGCCATTTGAGCAATACTCAAGAAGCTTGACACAAGCAGGACAGGGCAGCCTGCTTGTTTGGCATTCCACCTGCCACCTTTAACATCACTCCCTCCACCACTGACACACAGTGGCAGCAGTGCATACCATCTACAAGATACACTAACCAAGGTTCATTCACCAGCCTCTTCCAAACCCCTGAGACAAGGGCAGCAGATGCATGGGAACACCACCATCTGCAAGTTCCCCTTCAAGTCACACACCATCCTGACTTGGAACTATATCGCTATTCCTTCACTGTCGCTGGGTTAAAATCCTGGAATTCCCTCCCTAAAAGCACTGTGGGTGTACCTACACCACATGGACTGCAGCAGTTCAAGAAGGTGACTGACTGGCATTTTCTCAAGTGATATTAGAGATGGGCAATAAATGCTGGTCTTGCCAGTGATATCCACATCCCATGAATGAATAAAAAAAAAATTGGAGTACTAGACAGATAGCAATCAATGGATAAGAGTGCAGAAAGGATGAGCTTTATTGAAGAGTAAGGTTACTGAATGGGATGGGTATAGATAGAAGAGTTAGGGTTCTGGAGGGATAGATTTGCATGAGAAAGTTAGGGCACCAGAGGCTTCAACAGGACAAATGGCCTTGTCCTGTCTTTAAATTTTTAATCTCTTTTTCAAGGTTCTTCCAGTCAACTGCCAGCAAGAGTTTATATTTGCATCCAGCTGTTGCATTTCTGCAATATTCAGCTCCTGCCACTAGATGGTACAAGGCCACTTTGTATTTGCAAAAACTTAAAAAGAAATTGGGATGTTGGCTGATGATTATAATGTTCAATGCCATTTTCAATGAACTGTTCTTTGAAGATGATTGAAAAATTTACAACACAGAAATAATGCAGCATCTTAATTTGAATTACTAGATCAATTGAACTTTTTAGTGAAAGTATTATTAGGAACAGGCTGGAGATATGAGCCTTTGACATTATGTGCACCTCAGGTCTGTATATAATTGAAATTGCTAGTTGGTTTCCCATGTTGTTGCATATGGACAAAATTAAAGATTATTCTTCTGAAAGCTTCAGCAGCTGAGCTGACTAACTCAGAACCAGAGCTGTCCAGGAGCCAGTGTTGGTCAGCCCAGTATTTCCATTTCAAGTTGATCATGAACTTACTATTACTTTGTTAACAGTCAAAATAATTATTTCAGCTTGCATTGTCAGTTGTTAAAACAGCAATAACTCCTTTCTGTTTCGTGTGGATCAGATTGATTCTTCTCATCGCATGACAACAAGGCTGCATGGATCGATCAGACAACAATTTGGAACATTACTTCTAGTCATGCATTCACTGGAAACAAACAATTCTCACAAGGAGGCAGTCCTTAGAAGCACAAGTCATATCAATGAAAGAGGGAACCCAACTTTTCTGTTTATTTAACACTGAGCTAAGCTTCAATCCCATATCCGCTCTATCACAAAGATCACTTACTTTCATATCTGTGACATTGCTTGTCTCCGCCTCTGCCTCAGCCCATGTACTACTGATATCCTCATCCATTACTTATCTGTTATCTATTGATTCAACTATTCCAATGTTCTCCTGGTCAGTCTCCCATCTGTAAACTTGAGTTCAACTAAAACTTTGCTGCCTGTATCCTGATTCACACCCAGTTTATCACTCCTGTGCTTGCTGACCTACGATTGGGTCCCAATTCACCAATACCTCGATTTTAAAATTTAACATCTTTTTTTTCCTCCAAATTTTTGGTTTCTTGTACATCTCTTATTTCCTTTGCCTCATGGTTAGTGGCTGTGCTTTCAGCTGCTTAGACCCTAAGCTCTGTAATTCCTTCCCTAAACCGTTTTTAAAAATTCGTTCGTGGGATGTGGGCGTCGCTGGCTAGGTCAGCATTTATTGCCCATCCCTAATTGCCCTTGTTCAGAGGGCATTTTTCAAGAGTCAACCATATTGTCAACCTTTGAACCTCTAACTTCTCCTTTAAAGCCAAATATCCTAATGTTCCTGGCCTAATAGCTCCATTGCTGGTTCGTTTCAATTTGTTTTCTTCTAGCAGTCCTGTGAAGCACTGTAAGATGCTTTACCATGTTAAAGGTCCCATTTTAATGTGAGTTGTTCTCATTTACAAATTAGATCAGGAAGTACTTCTTTGCACAGAGGGCAGTAAAAATCCGGAACTATCTTTCCCTATATGTGGTTCCTCAATCAGTTGAAGTCTGAGATTGTTAGCTTTTTGTTGGGTAAGGGTATCAAGGGATAGGGAACCAAAGTGGTTAAGTGGAGTTGTGGCGCAGAACAGCCTTGACTTAATTGAATGGCCTAACGGGCTTGAAGTGCTGTAAGGCTGCCTCCTGTACCAAGTTCCTAAATCAACTGGATGTGTGTGATTTCAATGTGTTACTGACACTGGCCGCCCATCCCCTGAGTTACCATCCTCAAAGAGAAAATCTGGGGACATGGCAGCTCTTAACAACCGCTTGAACTGGCAGGGGCAAGTGAGTGAAAAATACTGGCATATCATAGCTCATGAAAGGCAAGTTCAAATATATTAACCAGTAAAAACTCAATTTACCTTTTAGAGAACTGCTTAAACCAGGGAAGTGTTTACAAAGACAGTTGGGAGAATTAACTGAGTGAGATATTCATCTTCCTTCTCCTGCTTTTTGTTCCCTCGCTCACCTCTCCTGAAGGCACTGACTCTGCAGGATATACATTTCCATAGCTGTCACCAGCCCTTAGTACCTCCTGCATGCTTCTCGTGTGAGGTTAAACAGGGAGTGTGAGCCTGATCCTATCCTCAACCAATGTGCTACTTAGCAGTGGCCTGGAATAGTAAGCAGGAATAGACACCTTGTTGATCTTGCGTCCTACTCCTCCCTTGCCCAAAGGCACTAAGCCAACTGTAATGTCAGATGAGATTTGTTCATTCATTGAAGTAATGTGTCATCATTTTCTTATCAAGCAACAGCAATCCTTTCATTTCTGAATTATCTCTCCATTTTTAAAAAATGGAAAAATTGAACATGCTTTGGTGACTACCTTTGAGTGGTCAGTTGGTCTATGGTCTGGTACTAATGTATTGGACTTTGTGTCTTAATTCAGTTCAGTTAGGTTCTTATATATATTCGATGTCAAAACCAGTTGTAGGCATTGTTGTGTTATACCAAGGTGGGACAGTTTTCATTTCCTTGTTTTATGTTTGAACTGTCATTTTGACTCTGGTCCTGCAAGAAAGGCTTGCATTTATATAGCATCTTTCATGGCCACAGGATGTGCCAAAATGGCAGCCAAATTCACAAGCTCCCACAAGCAGCAATATTGTAATGTTGTGATGTTGCTTGAGGGATAAATATTGGCCAAGATACCAAGATGGCACCTCCACCCGTGCTGCACTCCCTCAGGAGGAGACTCCACAAATATGCCGTTCCTCAGTAATGGGGGAGTCCAGCACGTCAATGCAAAAGACAAGGCTGAAGTATTTACAGTCATCTTCAGCCGGAAGTGCCGCGTGGATGATCCATCTCGACCTGCTCCTGAGATCACCAGTATCACAGATGCCAGTCTTCAGCCATTTCAACTCACTCCACGTGATATCAAGAAATGGCTGAAGGCACTGGATCCAACAAAGGCTGTGGGCCCTGACAACACCCTGCTGTCATGCTGAAGACTCCTGGTCCAGAACTAGCCACACCTCTAGCCAAGCTGTTCCAGCACAGCTACAACAATGTGGAAAATTGCCCAGGTATGTCCTATCCATAAAATCCAATCAAGACAAATCCAATCCAGCCAATTCCGCCACATCAGTCTACTCTCAAGTATTAGCAAAGTGATGGAAGGTATCATCAACAGTGCAATTTTATGGCAACTCCACAGCAGTAACCTGCTCACTGATGCTCAGTTTGGGTTGCAGCCAGGGCTATTTGGCTCCAGCCCTCATTACTGCCTCGGTCAAAAAATATGGACAAAAGAGCTGAATTCCAGATGTGAGGTGAGAAATCAAGGCAGCATTTGATTATGACATCAAGGAAAATTGAAGTCACTGGTCACCAGCGGGGGAAAATGCCAGTGGCTGGAGTCATACCTAACACAAAGGAAGATGGTTGTGGTTGTTGGAGGCCAATCATCTCAACCCTAGGACATCGCCGCAAGAGTTTCCTCAGGGTAGTGTCCTAGACCCAACCATCTTCAGCTACTTCATCAATAACCTTCCCTCTATCATAAGATTAGATATAGGGATGTTTGCCGATTATTGCAGTGTTCATAATCATTTGCAACTCTTCAGATACTGAAGCAGCTCATACCAACATGCAGCAAGACCTGGACAACGTTCACACTTGGCCTGATAACTGGCAAGTAAAATTTGTGCCACATAAAGTGCCAGGCATTGACCATCACCAACAATAAAGATTCAAACCATCTCTCCTTGATGTTCAACGACATGACCATTACTGAATCCCTCACCATCAACAACATGAGGCCTACTGTTGACCAGAAACTTAACTGAACTGTGGGTACAGGAGCAGGTCAGAAGCTGGGAATTCTGTGGTGAGTAATTCGCCTCCTGACTCCTCAATGCCTGTCCACCATCTAAAAGGCACAAGACAGGAGCATAATGGACTACTCCCTACTTGCCTGGATGAGCGCAGCTCCAACAACACTCAAGAAGTTCAACACCATCCAGAACAAAGCAGCCTGCTTGATTGGCACCCCATCCAACACCTTAAACGTTTACTCCCTCCACCACCGATGCACAGTGACAGCAGTGTGTACCATCTACAAGATACACTGCAACTTCCAAATCCAGGACTTCCACCAGCTAGAAGAACAAGGGCAGCAAGCACGTGGAAATACCGCCTGCAACTTCCTCCCCAAGTCTCATCCCATCCTAACTTGGAATTAGATTGCCGTTCCTTCACTGTTGCCGAGACAAAATTCTGGAACTCCCTTCCTAATAGCACTGTGGGTGTACCTACACAATATGGACTGCAGCAGTTGAAGAAGGCAGCTCACTACCATCTTCTGAAGGGCATTAAGGGATGTCAACCTGGGTTATGTGCCCAAGTTTCTGGAGTGGGACTTGAACCCACAATCTGTTGAAGGTGCTTTTATTTAGCTAAAGTACTCAGTAATTAGTGTTTTGTCTTGTTCTATCTTGTGGCTCAGCCATGGCTCAGTTGGTAGCACTCTTGCTTCTGAGCCAGAAGATTGAGGGTTTTAGTCCCAATTCAGAAATTGAGCACAATAATCTTGGCTGATACTCCAGTGCAGTACTGAGGGAGTGCTGCACTGTTGGAGGTGCTGTCTTTCAGATGAAATGTTAAACCTAAGTCCCATCTGCCATCTCATGGGTGTAAGAGAATCCCTGGTACTATTTTGTAGAAGAACGGGGGAGTTATCCCAAACAAAAACAAAAATACCTGGAAAAACTCAGCAGGTTTGGCAGCATCTGCGGAGAGGGACACAGTTAACATTTCGAGTCCGAATAACCCTTCAACAGAACTAAGTAAAAATAGAAGAGAGGTGAAATATAAACTGGTTTAAGGGGAGGGTGGGACAAGTAGAGCTGGACAGAGGGTCAGTGATAGGTGGAGATAACCAAAAGGTGTTCCTCTCCACAGATGCTGCTAGACCTGCTGAGTTTTTCTAGGTATTTTTGTTTTTTGTTTTGGATTTCCAGCATCCGCAGTTTTTTGCTTTTATCTGTGGGGGAGTTATCCCTGTTGTCCTGGTCAATATTTTTCCCTCAACCAACATCACTGAAACAGATTATCTGGTCACTATCACATTGCTGTTTGTGAGAGCTTGCTGTGCTCAAATTGGCTGCAACATTTCCTGCATTTCAACAGTGATTACTCTTCAAAAGTACTTAACTGGCTGTAAAGCACTTTGGGATGTCCTAATGTCCTACCCTACTCATCATACCATTTCTCTCCTCTTTCCCCGCATTATGACCAGCTCCCTCCTTATTGTAAAGAATTCTGATTTGCTGAAAACTAAGAGGGCTGTGAGCTTCTGTTGCAAGATGTCATTTTTTTTTCTCTTGCTGTTTATTTGTGAGAGTGTTGATAACAGTGCCAATATTTCAGTAATTTATTGTCTGGTGTAGCACTCCACTTGCAGATCAGGTGGC